>NC_136507.1:69999571-70079571 GCF_053919585.1 Euprymna scolopes
ATATAATACATTTTTGGAAGTACAGAAATTAACTACTGTAATTATGAAGGGAAGATATTTTCTATTCGTGATTAAGTTTTAAAAAATACAAAGAGATGAAGTCAGCTGACCAGTTTCGCCTTCACTCAACAAGAAATTATCGAGGGTTATTTTCGAACGGCAGAGAGAGAGAGAGAGAGAGAGAGAGAGAGAGAGAGAGAGAGAGAGAGAAAGGAACAAAGAACTGTATATATTTTACATAAAGAGAACGTTATAGTATATCTACAATGTAGGATGTGTATTAGCAGTTTAGTCACGTCTTATACAAATGGACATTTTCTCTGTTTATAAAGTGATAGTCGTTTCAAAAAGAACATAAATCGTCTCCATTCTTAAATTTATCGCGCACGTTGAATTTTTAAGCAAGTGATATATATATATATATATATATATATATATATATATATATATATATATATATATATATATACTAGAACATGTACCGGCGTTGCCCGGTCGTAAAATACGCATAAATATTGTATTTTAATTAATGCAGAATTCTTATTTATTATGAACAGAAGTGCCGTATTAAACTTAACGTTAAATTCCTTTAAAAAAATGAAGTTAAAAAAAAATCGAAAAGAAACTGAGACATATGTATGCGAGTATCATAGGGTTTATTTTCTAAACAGCTCAGTTCTTGTAAGTAAAAAAATAGTTGAGATCGAAACTAAAACCTAAGACACCAGCTTCACATAACTTTTAAAGGGTGTTTTAAAACCAACTCATGCTTAATGTCATGTTTCACGACTGCGCATGGGCAGTAGTGAAACAGTTGAAAACAGATAAAAATCCGGTGACGTACTTAGTTTTTCAATTTTTACCCCTTTAGCAGCCCTTTTTTTTTTCGGATAAAAACGGATTAAAAAGTTTTCCACGTGTCTGAATATCCGATGTGCCAAAGTCCAAGTCTGTAGATAAAAAGTTCGTTGAATATATATGTTGAGAAATGTCCTCACACACACATTTTTACTTTTACAGATTTATAGATAGTCGTGATATTAATATTAATTAATGTGATGTAATTTGGAATGAAACTACTACTTTTATGTTAAAGAAAATAAAGAAAAAAATGCTAATAGATCGTTATGTTTTCTTTTTGTCTTTTTTTTTTTCTTTGTATGTCCTGAAACCAGTGTGTTGCTGTTCCGGTGGTCGGCAAGTTCAAACGTGGTTCTTATCGATGTCAATGCAAGCCAGGCTATTACTTCCCGAACTTCAACGCGAGCCACAATTATTTCAACGGCACACTGGTGGAGAACCAACTACTGGAGCGACTCAGGAACCGCAGTACGGCAGCAGACCACTTCTCTGATTCTTTTCAGTGTCTGCCTTGCCGCAAGGGCTGCCCGAACTGTGTCAGCGACCAGCCATGCTTTGTCGAGTACAATATCCTACTACGGGGCGTACCGCTGGGAATACAGAGTTTCTGTATGACAATCACGATAGTACTGGCTCTAGTGATCTTTCGGCTACGTAAGAATAAGGTAAGTTACTCATCTGATTCTAACTGATTCATTTATTTATAGAAGAGTGGGACCTAATGCGTTAATCTAGAAATATTCAGGTAGAACAACCGCCTTTCATTGCTGATGCAATACGGGGGTTTACTGATTATCTGAGCGAAGGCACATCGCGTATGCAGCCGACGTCTCGTTGTGTAGATAGCACGTAGCAGAAGTACATTGCCTCACTCTTCTTTTTCCCGTTGCGATTCTGTTGTGTTGCTTGTTGATTAATAGCAGTAGTTGTAAGTAGATAATAAAAACTAAAATACATTGATATATATATATATATATATATATATATATATATATATATATATATATATATATCCAAGTTGTCCTCGACGGTCGTACATATAAACCATATGATATAAATGCGGGAGTACCTCACGGGTATATCCTTGGACCTTTATTATTCCTGATATTCATAAATGACCTCCCTGATAAAATTGTTTCGGAGATAGGTATATTTGCTGATGACACCACTCTCTATAACAGGCACGAGGGGAAAACAAATGAACACATAGGATCTAAGGAAATGGCAGAAACACTAGAGGATGACCTCCAATCTGTAGTGGAATGGGAACAAAAATGGATGGTCACATTCAATGTTGCCAAGATTAAGCTGGTTTCCTTCAATAACTACAAGAAACCTTCTCTACCACCAATAGCAATGGCCAAGAACACATTACCTGAAAGTATTTCCTTTAAACTCCTCGGCCTAACGTTTACAGAGAACATGAACTGGAATAGATACATTGAGATCATTGCCAAGGCTGCTGCAAAGAAGTTGGGCTCTCTCTAACGTGCTAGAAAATTGCTTACGCTTGAAAGTATCCTTTACCCCTATAAGGTAACCATTGTACTGTTGTCACATTTGGGCTGGTGCATGTGCTGCTTGTCTCTCACTTCTGGACAGGGTTCAAAAGAGAGTCGCCAACCTGATAGGTTCTGAACTGTCATCTAGGGTTCGGCTTCTGACCCATCGACGAAATGTTGCATCCCTCTGGCTGTTCTACAAATACTTTAATGGTAAACGCTCTGACGAACTACAACAACTTGTACCCCCTCGATGTGACAACCCCCGACAAACCCGACAAGCAACTAAGTCCCACCCCTTTACAGTAGAGATCCCTAGGTGTAAGAAAGCCTTTTACTCCAATAGATTCTTTCCCAGAACTGCAAGGCTTTGGAACTCCCTTCCAGATGCTGCTTTCCCAACTGTACTGATATGCAGCAGTTCAAGTGTAATGTGAACAAACATCTTGCTACTCGTCTCCCTCCATAAACCCCCTGCAACTTATATCCCCGATAGTAGCCCCCTACTTCAAAGGGGCACTGTGACTTGCTTGGGGTGAAAATTGATTAATATATATATATATATATATATATATATATATATATATATATATATATATATATATACGGCATAATCAAGTTGAAACACCGGTTCCCGTCAGATTACCGAAGTTAAGCAACGTTTAACCTTGCTAGTGCCAGATAGGTAACCAATTGGGAATTCTAGGCGCTGTGTGTGCTTTCCGCTTATCTCGGCATTTGTTTCCAGTCGTTCTGAACCTCCACTTTCTACAGGTATTTAACAATGTCGTATCAGGAGAGGTGTGATTGGAGATTGCGCAACTCTTGCCACAAACATTTCACGCGCAGGCGCCCTTACCGTGGGTATCCATAGTCTGTCAAGACTGAAGGAAGCCTATTATATATATATATATATATATATATAAAATTTTGTATATATATATATATATATATATATATATATATATATAAAATTTTGTGCAGTAAAAATATAGAATTTTTAAACAAAAATATATTATTTGAAGCAAGGAATACACGAAATTTAAAGTTATTTCCTTAATCTATGGATTTTGGAAACCCATGGATTAAGGAAAGAACTTAAAATTCCGTGTATTCCTTGGTTCAAATAATATATTTTTGTTTAAAAATTCTATATTTTTACTGCAAAAAATTTAACTATAAATCATACCATTCTTACTTTTCTCTATCTTGTATCTTGAGGTATTCTGTTTGGCAGGGATTGTCTTATATGAAATATTTCCGTCCCAACAAGATTTTGTAAGACTATATATATATATATATATATATATATATATATATATATATATATATATATATATATATATATATATATGGTTAAGATTTAACAATTTCATTTTCTTTTTTATTTCAGTCATTTATTTATTTACGTCATTCTTTTTACATCGTTCTCTTACGCTGTTGCTACTACTCTTCATACTACTTTAACAATTCTCTTTTCTTCTTTATTTACGTCATTTATTTACATAATGTCGCTGCTGATACTATTATTCTCTCTATTCCCCAAACTTTCACAAAATCCCAATCCTTCTATCTCTGCGTGAGCAAAATAATCAGAGTTTTCTATAATACACTGATTCCTAGTGGGATCCGTGTCTTTAAAAAAGGCAACGTAACCCTGCTATAAATTGGTGGGTGTGGATGTAGGCATGACTTCCGTAAAGCGAGCCTGTTCATTGAAAAATGGTAAGCAAAATGTAGAAGTGACTGCCGATAATGAACGGGGGCTTTAAAAAATAACATTTAAAAACTTTAAAAAATAATATTGCAAAACTTTAAAAAATGACATTGCAAAACTTTAAAAAATAACATTTAAAAACTTTTAAAAAATAACATTGCAAAACTTTAAAAAAATTATATTGCAAAACTTTAAAAAATGAGATTTAAAAACTTTAAAAAATAACATTCCAAAACTTTAAAAATAACATTCCAAAACTTTAAAAAATGAGATTTAAAAACTTTAAAAAATAACATTCCAAAAACTTTAAAAAATAACATTGCAAAACTTTAAAAAATAACATTGCAAAACTTTAAAAAAATAACATTGCAAAACTTTTAAAAAAATGCATTTAAAAAGAGAAAAATAAAGGACACGATTTATATATTGAACTTTATTCAATGTTAATTTAAAAGGAATCAATTTTAAAAGAAAGGTTGTATTGGTCCTGCGTTAAAATAAACAAACATCCTGTTGTCTCGTGGATTTTAAAGATTAAAATCCGTTTACTATTTTATTGGAGAAAACAATTTCTTACATATTTACATACAAAATCAAGCAATCCCGATATATCAACAAAACCAGCGGTATCGTTTTTAAATACGAAAAAATTACTAGATCAAAGATTAAACAATACAAGAGAAATAATTGTCCTCATATGTCTACACTACGTATAGACACATGAGAATGACAATTTAACTGGGTGTAACTGTTCTTTTCGAAACGTCTTTTTTATCTGCTTAAGCATCGGTTATTACTAACAGCTCTGACGTCGGCAGATAAACGAGACTTATTGGACAGGCCTGCTTTACGGAGGTCGTGAGTTAGGCTCATGTTTGGATATTTCTCTTTTGAACAAATAGCTGGAAATGTTCAAACACGAAGAAAGAAATTACAATCATTTATGTTCCGGAATTTTTTAGAGGAGGGTTGAGAAATGGGATTATTATGATTACAATTCTAATCGTTTTAGATTAACTGACTAACCAACGAATTGTTATAGAACGCTGAAATTGTACAAATAAGCCACCCTCAAAACTTTGCAATAAATCATGCTTATGTTTTTTTTTTTTTTTTTTTTTTTTTTTTTTTACAAGCAATGTAGCCATAATCGTTTCATGGTTGCAATAAGCTATCGAAATCCTGTGATTTTTTAAAATATTTTTTAAATAATGAAATTTATTTCCGAAAGTGTATTAGGAATTATGCTGTTTTTTTTTTTGTTTTGTATGTGTGTGTGTGTGTGTGTGTGTGTGTGTGTGTGTGTGTGTGTGTGTGTGTGTGCGCGTGCGTGTGTGCGCGTGCGTGTGTGTGTGTGTGTGTGATATTCATACTTTTTTTTACAAAGGAGTCAACACTTATCAAGACCCGGAGACCACTCGAGGGCAAGGGTAAATGAGTGTCCAGTAGTCAAAGGGAACATGTAGTCATCGTAGATTGGATTACTTAAGGGGATGGCATATCAAAAATTTGTTTACGTTGGACTTGAAGACGACCATATTGTAGTAAGTTGGAAAGCAGGAAAACGGAAGAGAGTTCCATAGGCGTGCAGTTCTAAGAAAGAGGCTTGTTTTCATGGAATGCAGGTTCAGATTTAGGTACAGATAAAGAGTGGGGGAAAATATTGATAGTGGTTTCAACTAGATGAGTGTTTTTCGTGAAAGTCATGACAGGTGGGAACATAGATTGGAGCTCAGAGTTTTCGGGGCTAATAGTAAATAAATATGAACAAAGTGATTAATGAGATTTGTTCATTAACATAACAATGGGTCCCTTTTCTTTATTTATTAACTCTTTTCTTTTTTTTTTTTTTACTTCTGACGAGATCATCGCTTATAAAATGTCTAACGTCTTTATCTAGCAGAACCTTAAATAAACTTTTATTGGTAAATTTTCACCGTGATGATTAAATATTCAATTTTCTCTACTTAGTCACATGACCAAAACTCAACCGATGAGGAGACGAAAAGTCAGTCCTAAAATGGATACTTGGTATATGAGAGTATGACTTTCTGACACAGACAGATACTACACTTTGATCGTAGCCCGAATAAATGCTGCATAAGATAAATACCAGACAATTACTTTTGAAGTCAATCAGTTTTGGTCAATGTGGCGGGGAAACTCTTCATATCAGACAATTGCTATTTATTTAGACCCTGCCAGAATGCCCCCTTGGGGAACTGATTTCCCCTCCGCGTTAAAAATTTGCTCTAATTTGCTCTCGTGGATAAGCAAATAAATACCCAGTTCTAGTCTATTTTTGTACCTGACTCCCCCCCCCCCGCCATCTAGTTTTCCCGATGTATGCCACACCTTGTTGCTGCTTGAAGAAAATCCTATAAATATCCACTAACAACATTAATTAGTTGCATCCTTTATAGTAGAGGTACGTCTCTAACAATCAGTCCGACAGAATCGGAACAATTTTCTAGGTTGGTGGCCTTGTTTCTGCCTGAATTAGATATGGTCTTGTGCAGGTCTAGGAGTTTCACCTCCGTGCTTTACCTTCCGTCTTTGAGATAGAGTTAGGTTATTGCTAATTGCCTGAAACGCCTTTATCGGGGAACACCATCGGGGCTGCTCAGGCATTTTGTAGGTCAGAATGCAGTTTTTTCAAATCATCATCTAATCTTGTGTTCAAACTCTCGAACTGACGGTAAATAAACATATTCTTGGTCTTTGAGTTACGAGCAAAGTGTAGTATCTGTTCTTATGCTATACTTTATCTTTTCTGTCCCCGATCAGTGAAGGAGAAATTCTTCTAGACTGAGGCAGTTCTTTTTTTTTCTCCCAACCTGTAACGTTGTGCATCAGTCGCAAAGTGGACAAAGAATAGAAAATAATTCCAACTCGCTTTTTGTTTGGTACAACAACATCTATTTCCTCATCGTTACGGCTGTGACGTCACCTAACTGACCTAAAAAATTCTCTATGTTTCTAACGAGATCCTGAACGTTATCTCATCTCTCACGAGATCGTTTTCTCTTTTTTATAGACCTCCCCCGGTAACGTCATTTCTCATGCATTTACATATGCTCATCCGCGCTATATAAATGCAGAGTTCCCCTCTTTTTGGAAGCTGAATTCCCCTCTACAAATCCAGAATTCTCCTCTTTTGGGAGCTGAATATTATTTATATTAAAAACCGACCTTATATCTAAATTTGCTCTTGTGTGATACTATCGACACCCTCAAGTGCTAAGAAGTAAAAATAAAAAGAGAAAAAATATAACAAAAAATAAAGGAAACAAGTTTATCAGCAAAACAACAGTATAGGAGGTTGTTCACCAGGAGACATGACGGGAATTGAAATAAGATTGTTAATAAAAGTGTGATGGACGAGAGCTCAGGCATAAAGGTTTACGGCAATGAGTTTTACGAAAGTTTGTGACAGGGTCAATTTACGGACAGTCTTTGGTTTGCGATGATTGAGTATAGTTTTGAGCTGAGGACAGTTGCTAGTCTGATATAGTAAGAATGCAGGGAATGGCTCGGAGTATATCAAGGTGAGCTGACATCAACCGACGAATGAGAAGCCTTGAGAGATTATATAGATGTGGGCTTTTGCGTTCAGAAGATCGATGGTGTCACGCACACAAACCCAGAGTGCAACTGATATTTGCACAATGTGTCGAAGTTTGCGTTTTGTTTTATTTTTTATACATCTAGGCCACTGTACAGCCGCCAATATGAGAGGCGATGACATGGCGGGAAGATAAGATGGAAGAAAACAAATCCACTGTACACAGCGTTGGAATCAGCGGACGGAGGGGGAGGATACGTGGTTTCACAAATAGATAAATAAAAAAAAATTAGTTAAAGGTATTGTTATTAAATGAGCCTTGACTTTGCCTTGTGTAGAGTTTGTTTTAACAGATATAACAAACAGATTTCAATGCAGATAAAGTGATTGGATCATCTTGTCTCTTGACGATTCACGATCACGACGATTGACAATCACGTGACATACAATGCACTTGTGTAGATTGGTGATCTTTTTAGACCAAGGTATTTCAGATGAAAATATTATTATGTAACTATGTGCCATATCGAAATTAGTAAAATACGAAAAAATGATCCAGTAGAATATGTGATAGATGTATATCTAAAAAAAAAAAAAGAAAAAGAAAAGAAAAAAATCATCTACAATTACATTCAAGATTTTGCATTTAGAAATAGTAGGCCTTTAATTTAAATCATTCCAAGTCAGGGGAGATAAGTCAGTTTTTCATACTTCTGCTAACACATACGATAAAACTCGGTAATTCGATAAATCCCACTTTTACTTCTAATTATTTTTCTATTGGATTATTTTTTTTTTTTCGTAATTTCAGAATTTATACTAATTTCGACATGACACGTAAGTATATAATAATGTTTTCACCTGAATTGCGTTGGTTTAAAAGATCACCAATCTATACAAGTACCGCCGGTTTCGCTACATGCTTTTATGAAAGCGAGTCTCATTAGGAACGCGGCAGCGGATTAACAATGGCGCTTCCCGGACGATTTATTGCGTGTATAATTCATCAGACGAACGCTAATCCTCTCTTCTCGACACATTCCGACGAAGATGATCATTCGCATTCCACTTAACTGGCTCTCCTGAAAAACAGCAACAATAAAATCTCGTTTTAATGAGAAGATCTTTTAATCAGAAATTATTTAGAAGGGGAGAGCTGCATATAATCCTAACAAGCTTGTTTAAAATGCAACAACCGCTTTGCCATGTGTTTTTGTATATGCGCCGAGGGCCTTTTAATAGACGATTTGTCCGTCGGACGCTGAGCTTTCCGTTGGTCTGTCATGCTTCAGTTTAAAATAGCATTTTTGTTGGTCTATCGCGCTTTAGTTTCAAATAGCGTTTTTGTTAGTCTGTCATGTTTGTTTTTGAAGTAGCAATTTCGTTGGTCTGTCACGCTTTAATTTCAAATAGCATTTTTGTTGGTCTGTCATGTTTGTTTGAAATAGCAATTTCATTGGTCTGTCACGCTTTAGTTTCAAATAACATTTTTGTTGGTCTGCCATGTTTGTTTGAAAGAGCAATTTCGTTGGTCTGTCATGTTTGTTTGAAATAGCAATTTCGTTGGTCTGTCACTATTAACTTTGAAATAGAATTTTCGTTAGCCTCTCATACTTCACTTCAAAACATGCTTAACTTTTGTCTTCCCTTGTGGGATAATATGTATAGAACATTATAAATAAACTAAGATAAAATGTCTTAATAAATCCCAATAATAGCTCAGCCTTACAGATTGACTATATCTATATTAAATGTCAGTCTCACACTATGTAATAATCACAGCAACTATAAATCCTTCATAATAGAAAATGGATCTTTTTTATACATTTATGCATATATATATATATATATATATATATATATATATATGTGTGTGTGTGTGTATATTATTTTTAAAATGTAATTATCCACCTGACACGTGTTTCGTCGTCTACGACTCATCAGAGTGGCTGTATCTAGCGAGATTCGAAATCGGGACCCAATGGTAATGAGCCTAAACCCTTACCCCTGGACCATCTCGCCAGCTGTCTGGATATATCGCGATTTACTTAGATGTTGTTTTGTTTTGGTTTTAGCGATATGTTTTGAATGAATTCAATCATTTACGAAATTGCATTTTTACGTAAATGCAAGTTGGGAACAATTCTCCCTTTTAACCAACTTGGTACCCGCACATGGGGAGCGGTATATATATTATTTTTAAAATGTAATTATATCATTCAAACACTACCGTATTTCGACATGACACGTAAGTACGAAATAATGTTTTCATCTGAATTACGTTGGTTTAAAAGATCACCAATCTATACAAGTACCGCCGGTTTCGCTACATAGTTTTATGGAAGCGAGTCTCATATATGATTAAGTGGCAGTTTTAGCCATTTAGAAATGCTTCAAATCTCCACCACTCACTCATTTTTCGACCAAATTTCAAACAATTATTACAGTTTTTAGATCACCTTCTCAGCTATATTGTGAAAAAAGAGTTTTCAATTTTCGTTCAGTACAACAAAACTTATGATGAATTTTCTGCTGTTCAAAATCGTAAAAATATGTAAGGAGGTAAACGACGATTTTTATGACTGGTTTTCATAGCAACCACGTCGCTTCAGCGACTACTGTTGCTACAATTCGCCGCTCTCGCGAAAACAGAAGTAATAGGTGAAACAGATAGAATGAAAGCATGAAAGGGCGATAATTGGGGAGAGATTTTATTGAAAGCAGACGAGTGTCGAACATTGTTATTACATATGTGCATACTATGTTTATAGGGGTAAAAATAAGATTGAAATTAAACAAAGAACAAGTGAATTTACTGAAAGTCTGGAAAAATCACGGATTACAATTGAAAAATACGAGCATGAAAAGCAATATGGTTAAGCTTAAACATGGAAAAGTAAAGGACTAGTTATTTAACCTGGAAAAGAAAAGGACACGATATTCTAATGAAAAATATAATAAATTTATAGCTTAAAATATTGCAGTATTAAGAATTTTTTTTTAATTCAATTTATAACATTATATAATCAATTCTTAAAGCAAAAAAGGAAACACCTCGTTATAAAACAAAGTAAAAGAGAAAGAAAAAAAATAGCATCGTTGAAATTGTTGTCGGTTCGTTAAGAAGAATCGAAATCGAAAAAAAACAATGCTACCTGTAAAAGTTATGTGTTTTGTTTCAGGGATTTTTTGTAGGAGGTAGTTGCGTGATGATAATGTGTGTGTAGGTAACTGCAAGGGTATAAGATTATAAGTAGTTATTGTATTTGTATTTGGTTTAATATTTATAAAATGATGTTTCGTGTAGAGAGAGCCGCCATATTTGTAAATGTATGACGCGTTCGTTTATGTAATAAGATTTGTATTCCGTAATAATCGATTTGTCAGCTCTAAGCCAATGAGAATTGCTGGAAATTTAGAAGGGGGAAATTATTATTTTTGAATCGGAAAATGGAAAGATAATTGTATGTCTATGAGTGTATGATCCAGTTGCGAAGGGTGCCAGGATAATGAATCTATTGATGGTGGCTTCGTTTCTAGAGCAATAGCTTTTGACATCTCTAAGACATTTGATAGGGTTTGGCATGAAGGTCTAGTTCATAAGATTTGCAGCTATGGAATTGCTGAAAATGTTCTCTCAACCATAAAAGCATTTTCTCTTTATTAAAGTAGTCGTTGATGAGCTGGAATTCGAAGCTCGCAGTATTAACGCTGGCATGTCTCAGGGATCCACCCTGAGCTCTACTCTCTTCCTGATCTTTATCAACAGCCATTCCTAATTACATTGTTCGTTCTTTCGTCGACATCTATGCTGACGATACTATGACAGCACTTTAAAGGCCGACAAAGGCCATTATCTTTCTGATTCTCTCTCCTCTGACCTTGGACGTGTTGGACAATAGGATAAGAAATGTCTACTTATCTTTACTGCATCCAAAACCAAACTTCTTGGTTCAACCGCTCCACAAAGTATCTCACTCTCGACGCAATGCTTTACGTGTACAAGAGTCAAATATGTCTTAAGATGGAATATTGTCGCCACATCTCTGATTGGAACTCCTATGAGTACACTTTTCTGTCCTAATAGGGTACAAAACTGTCTTCGAAATTTAGTGGCCGATGACCTTTTCGCTTCCCTACTTCCTCTTTCTCACAGAAGAGATGTTCCGATTTTGTTTCTGCTCTATCGTTACTTTTATGGTCGGTGCTCGACTAGGTTTCAATATAGAACCCTTCTCTGTAAAACGCAAGGCGTGGAGCAAAACATCTTATTCTTATAGCAGTTGTAAAAAAAATGGCAATTCTTCTGTACAACAACATGCTACTCGAGATAATTTTATTCATTTTTGTTAATTCTAATTTTCAATTTTCCATTTGAAAAATCAGTTTCAATTCTGTGTATTAAAACAGATATTTTTTGAATAATTTGGTTTTCCTTTTGATTTCATAGATTCAAACTTGTATTAATAAATTAATAAGAAATCGCATTTAATTTATCGAATATGCGATGTTATAATAAGTTGAACCTGACTAAATTATATCACATATCAAACGTATTTAATTTCGTGTCTGTTGCTGAGAACATTGATCTATAATTATAGTTGGTTTCACGAATGCACAAACTAATATAACTTTTAGAATATCATAAACACACACACACACACAAAGATATATATATATATATATATATATATATATATATATATATATATATATATATATATATATATATATAAGTTGAAGGGATTTTGTCAAAAACTTAGCCTGAAATCATTATCAGTTTATTTCAATCCAATAGAGCCTTTTAAAATGAGAGGACTAGTCAAGGGATACCGCTCGACTATCGTTCAGTCGGACGATAAATGTTGACTTATTCTCTGTTTTTGGCTGTTTTTTTTTTCTTTTAACTATCTCCCACTTATTATTTCCTACATGAATTGCTCTATCGTTAACTGATATAACATTACTCACATGAATATATATATATATATATATATATATATTTTTTTTTTTTACACAGTGATCACCACTTATCAAGGCCCGGAAGCCACTCAGGGATAAGTGTTACTGCAAGTACATTAAGTTAGTGAGGAGATTTGCTGAAGTGTTTACTTAAGGGGGCGGTTCATTAGGAATTTGTTAACATTGGACTTGAAGACATCCAAGTTGTAGTCCGGAGGGAAGCAGTCAGACGGAACAGAGTTCCACAGGCGTGCAGTATATATATATGTGTGTGTGTGTGTGTGTGTGTGTGTGTGTGTGTGTGTGTGTGTGTGTGTGCGTGTGCGTGTGTGTTTGTAAAATTATGTGTGTTTATATGTTTGTATATTTCTATGCACATGACTTATTCCTAAACTAATTAAACCATAAATATAACTTTTGGAACACATCTTCAAACGAAGGAATCTCAAGCGTTTCATATTTCCCCTTTTTTCTTCTTTATGTTTTCGTCTACGTACATTTATATTATAAAGTATAGAAAGATCTTATTAAGTTTAATTTAGTTTTACACAGAGAAGATGGAATCCCTTTAGTGAAAATCGATCTACCTTCGAGTTTTGTGAAATTTTAACAACAGGTATTAGGCATCTATGGTTAAATATTCTCCTATTTTCAGTTTCTTTTGAGTATTATAACGGGTGTTGAGGGTCACGATACAGGCACACATACACACTCGTTTGACAAAATAATTCGTATTTATGAATGTTGCCCGCATTGAGCATTGAACCATCAACCTCCAGAAGACTGTTACTTACCACTGGATAAAGTACCTAGTAAAATTCATTTGTAAGTTACACACTTCTGGGGGTAGAAGTTCCAATCCTCAGTGCGAAATACACTCCAAAATGCAATTGCTAATTACTTAAGACTTCTACCTACATGCTGCTCACGTGAATTAAATAAAAGTTGTTTTTTGTTAGAACAGATTCTCGTATTCAACAGAAAAGCTTCCAATACACATGAAGAAGGTCTAGGGGTTACATCGACGGAAATCTTGTGAAAATAGCGCGCAAGTTGAGAATAGCAATTCGAGTAATAATATGTTATCTTGAATTGAAATCATGTAATAGAGTTTGAGCAAACTTTTTTTTTTTTTTTTTTTTTTACATAGGAATCACCACATTATCAAGGCCCAGAGGCCACTCAAGGATAAGGGTTAAAGAGTGTACAGTAGAAATTGGTCAATATAGTAATCATTAGTAATGAAAATTTGGTAAATTTAATAACTTATATGGAACGGCTCATCAAGAACTTATTTACTTTAGACTTGAACACAACCATATTGTAGTCAGCCGGAAAGCAGGAAAACGGAAGACAATTCCACAGGCGTGCAGTTCTAAGAAAGAAGCTTTGTTCATGGAATCTACGTTTAGGTTTAGGCACAGATAAAGAGTGGGGGGAATTATTGATAGTGTTTACAGCTAGACGAGTGTTTCTTGTGAAAGTTTGGCGAGGGGGGACCATAGATTGAAGCTCAGTTGAACACTTTCCATGAAAATAACGATACATCAGAGACAAACTCGCAACATCTCTTCTGTGAGATAGAGGTTGCAAGGAGGAGAAAAGGACATCTCCTACGAGGCTACGAAGTCTATTTTGAACTCTATCAAGGCAGGACAAGTCCTTTCTAGCAGCTCCTGCCCAGATGTGGCAACAGTATTCCATCCTTGGACGTACCTGGCTCTTATATAGGTAGAGAATAGCATCAGCAGTGAGATATCTACTGGATCGATAGAAAGATGCCACCATTTTTCCAGCGGCCTTGGCAACAGATTTGATATACGTGTTCCATTTAAGATCAGGAGTAATGGTCAAGCCCAGAAGCTTGTCAAAACTTGAGGCCTCCTGAAGACGAGAGCCATTCATTTCAATTGATGACAAATGTGGATTAGAATGTTGATGATGTAAAGAGAGAAGCTTGGTTTTAGATGCATTAAAAGTAACCAGCCACTCCTTTCCCCATTGTACTACGTGCTCAAGATCAGAGGAGAGAGAATTGGAGAGAACTTGGTCGTTTACTGTCTTAGATGTGCTACCATAAATGGTAGTGTCATCAGCATAAATGTCTACAAATGATGTAACGATATGATTTGGAAGATCATTAATGTAGATCAGGAAAAGAGTTGGGCCCAGGATGGATCCCTGAGGATAACTTAGGATAAAGATTCTAGAGATGAGGTTCAGTGGGGCAAAATAATGTTGGGAGAATTGATTTTGGTAGTCTTGAGACGGGTTTGAAGTTTATCTATATAATTATAAAACTCTCTGGACTGGGCATCCTTGCTGGAAGAGAAATAAATTATAGAAAGGATAAAATAAATATATATATCCATTAACTTATTTGCCAGTTCAATACGAAAAAAAAAACATGAATGGAATAGATGTTATATTTGCTTTTTATATTAATACCTCGACATTTGATATACACACAAATGCATAAATACAAACACACACATATATATATATATATATATATACTAGCTGTACCCTGCCACGCGTTGCTGTGGCTCAATTTGGTGTAATGGAAAATTTTAATAAAAAGAGAAAATGCATGTTTCTTATATTCTTAGTACAGCAATCCACTCTAAAAAAAAAATTTTTTTAAATGGTACTCTTGCAGAATTGGATCCTGATCCTCAGGATTACCGTCAATCATTGCTTGCGCTTGACCAACAATCAGTGGATAAAACTAACGTTGAAACGCTAAATGTTTTTTTTTCTGTATACAAAAATATGAGTTAGTAATTAATATTTGAGTGATGGGGGGGGGTTACTATACACAGATTCGAAAAAGTTGTCCAAAAACAAATGAAAGCAAAGGTAAGGTAAGTTACATTTCTACCTAACTGGATAATTGCTTAGTGTTTTTATGTAAGGTAAAATGTTTAATCGGCTGGAAAAACAGAAATGGTTGCAAACTGTTGAATACGTTAAGTTTGGGAAATTAAGTTGAAAACTAAAAACTATACAATACAGTGTAAAAACCCCACCGAATATGTTACCATGACATAGGCTGACATAATCGGTGGGTTTGTGACAGTGTTTTGTATAGTTTTTAGTTTTAACTTACTTTCTCAAACTTAACATAATCAACAGTGTCCGCCACTATTTGTATCTTTCAAATACACCGATAAACACTGTTTTTCGAGCTGACTAAACGTTACATTAAATGAAAAGAGTTTGTATTAACAGATACAAAGAAGTTGTCAAAAAATGAATATATAACAAATAAATGTTATCAAAGGCAAGAAAAGTAAATGTTCTACCTAACTGGATAAGATTGTAGTGTTTTTATGTAATGTATAATGTTTAATCAGTTCAAAAACATGCAGTGTTTATCGGTATATTTGAAAAATACAAATGGCGGCAGACTGTATCGAACACGTTAAGTTTGGGGAAATTTTGGGAAAATGAGTTTAAACTAAAAAAACTATACAAAATACTGTTAGGAACTCACTCAATATATGTTACTGTGATGTAGGCTGACATATAATCAGTGGTTTTAAATTTTGCTCGATACAGGTAACGACTTTGAAGAGTCCCTTTTAGTGTTTACCTGGTTTGAGGATATTATACAACTAAATGGCAAATCTGCCCCCAAAATCCGGTATTATTTTACTTTAAGGCCCGTCTCATGTTCGTATATAACGAAATATTTTATTGTAGATTTCAGTGTACTAAAAACGAATCTGCATACCGTTTCCGTCGCAAAAAGAAAGTTTTCATGATATGAAGAAATTACTTTTTCGAAAAGTGGGTGATCACTTTTCAATTTAAATTTAACTTAGAATGAGTACCCACTTTCTGGCCACCTGAGAGAGGGGCATATTTCTGGGGGGGGGGCCGAGCCCCCGCCTCTCCAACCAATTCAAGCAGGTAATTTTAAAGGATTTTCCAAGGGTAGAAAGAAAGCCCCCACCCCAAATATCGTGGCCACAAAGTGGGTGATCATTTTACGTTAAATTATTATGGAAAAGTGATCCTTCACTTTTTTAAACTAACATTTCTTCATATCTTGGAAACTACTCGTTTGCCTTAATTATAAAGGTTATTTTCGTTTTCAGCGACCCCGAAAACCTAAAGGAGTGGTAATTTTAAAAGAATTTTCGAGGATGGTGTAATTCCTCATATTTACCTTTTTTTTTTTTTTCCAATAACATAAGAAATGAAGAATTAGACTAATTCATGGGGCTAATGCACTTACCGATCCGTACTATTTTTTAAATCGTATTTCCAAGTTTAATTAAAGTTTTTTTTTATTATTCAATTGTATTCTAAATAATGTTAATGCTTCTGTACTGTACCTTGTCTGCTTAAGTTTAATTTTTGTTTATTAAATTGTTAGGTGAAAGTCCAGAATAGTTACAAAACACCCTCTTCTCCCCATGTTAAGAATGGCTTTTTAAATAATAACGTTATTATTTCAGCACGGATCAATAAGTGCACGAAAAGCATTCATATTTTAGAATAGATGCAAAACTCCCTCCCCATGTTAAGAATAGCTTTCTAAATAACGGTATTATTTCAGCACGGTATCTTCTTTGCATAAGTACTATCTTTTGTCTATTAAACTGTTAGGTGAAAATATAAAATAGTTACAGAACACTCTCCCTTTCCTCTGTTAAGAATGGCTTTCTTAATAGCGTTATTTCAGCACGGTACCTTCTCTGCATAAGTACCATGTTTTGTTTATTAAATTGTTAGGTGAAAGTACAATACTCATGCAGAGAGTGATCCGTGTTGAAATAATAACGTTATTATTTAAAAAGCCATTCTTAACATGGGGAGGGGAGGGTGTATTTTAACCTTACAATTGAATAAAAAAAACCTATAAATCTAATTAAACCTGGAAATACGATTTAAAAAATAGCGCGGACAAAAAAAACTGTACTTTACCAACGAATCTTATATCGAAAAACAAAAAAAAAAAAACAAAAAGCAAGCGACAAACTTTTTTGGGGGCCTTATATAATAAAGAAAAAATGTGTAAATTTAAAAATTTGGAAGATAAACAAATGAATTATGTTTATTTAATAGCGTTATTTCAGCGCGGTATCTTCTCTGCATAAGTACCATGTTTTGTTTATTAAATTATTAGGTGAAAGTACAGTACTCATGCAGAGAGTGATCCGTGTTGAAATAATAACGTTATTATTTAAAAAGCCATTCTTAACATGGGGAGGGTGTATTTTAACCTTACAATTGAATAAAAAAAACATAAAACTAATTAAACCTGGAAATACGAGTCACAAAATAGCGCGGACAAAAAAAAACCTGTACTTTACCAACGAATCTTATATCGAGAAATAAAAAAAAACTCAAAAAGCAAGCGACAAACTTTTTTTTTTTTGCCTTATATAATAAAGAAAAGATGTGTAAATTAAAAAATTTGGAAGACAAACAAATGAAATATGTTTTTTTTGTTTTGTTTTTTTACTTATCGAGTTAACAGAAAATGAAATCTTTCGTCAATTCGTGGCTGTGAAGTGAATCGAACCGGAAGTTTAGTTTTATCAACAGAACAGATTCGCAGTAACGGTTAAAACAATATATTTATTTTATTTAATATTTTAATTTTAATAATTCGCGAGGTAAATTTATTTTAATAACATAAAAACATACCTCGACTCTAAAAATGGGTTGTCTGAAAATTTCAAATAAATTGGTAACGTAGAAATATGGTTTTATTCGTTTAGAACGAACCAACTTTACATTTATATATATATATATATATATATATATATATATATATATATATATATATATATATATATATATATATATATATACAGAGTGTCCACAAAGTCTGGCTACATTATTTAGCCAGACTTTGTGGAAGCATCCTGTAGATTATGTAGCCAGACACATACATGTGTGTGTATATATATATATATATATATATATATATATATATATATATATATATATATATATATATATATACAGGATGCTTCCACAAAGTCTGGCTACATAATGTAGCCAGACTTTGTGGACACCCTGTATATATATATATATATATATATATATATATGTGTGTGTGTGTGTGTGTGTGTGTGTGTGTGTGTGTGTGTGTGTGTGTGTGTGTGTGTGTATATATATAACCCTGTGGACTATGCTTGCTTGCATCTCGTCTTCTCTTCGATGATCGGGCGATTCCATCTTTTAAAAAACGAGATGACAGATGAATTTATATATATATATATGTGTGGGTGGGTGTGTGGGTGTGTGTACGCGCGTGTGTGTGCGTGTATAATCGAATTATATGAATGATTGTTTAAATCTTGATCGGGCGATTCTATTTTTAAAAAGAGATGACAGGTGAATATATGCGTATGGGCGTAGCTCAGAGGCTAAGGAATTAGGTTGGAGAGTTGTATGTTTTGGTTTTGATTCTAGTTGATTGCATTCAAGTCATATATATATAGTTTTTAATTTTGATCACACTACTATATATTAGTTTCAATATAATAATCGATAGTTAATTGTTTCTATAATAATAAATACGTAATCTGCATGAATTAAAACATCACATTAAAGCGTATCTTACGACTGGGCAACAGCGGGCGGCCTGTTGGTTTGTATATAAAAGTCTTGCTTTGTTGCTTCCTTAGTGGCCATCATTGCATCGTCCGTAAAACCAAATTTAAAAAAAACTAAAAACTAAAAGAAACGTGCAAGGACATAAGTTTTCGCTGCGAATTTCATTCTGACCCTGAATTTTCTATAGTTCGTTTTTTTTTTATCTTTTGTGTGTGTGTGGGGGGGGGGAATGAATTTTGTCTTGCTTTACCGGAAATAAAAACACGGATCTTTTATGTGGCTTTAATTATAGAAACATGTAATCTTGTTGTATAAGTATTGACAGATTTTTTCATTTCCCTTTCCAGGTTATATGCAATAGTTTCTGGGCAATGCTAGAATTACTACTTGTTGGATCTTTACTACTATATTCTACGGTAAGTGTTTTACATATATATATATATATATATATATATATATAAAAGTGAACGTGTCTGTCTGTCTGTGTGTCTGTGTGTCTGTCTGTCTGTGTACATTTCCCTACGCAATAACTCTGCCAATTTTTAGTCTATAGACTCGAAATTTGAAATACCGGGTACTGAGATTTGGGAAAATCGATGTGACGGGTGTCAGCCAGAAATTTGGCTGTTATGGGGTCAAATTTCAACGATTTGACCTTTAAGAACTCTACCAAACTCCTCCGACAATTTTGGGTCTAGACACTTGAAATTTTAGATTTAGGTTCCTTGGACCTGGATCTAACTTAATAAAGTGATTTGAGCCCGAAACAATAAATTTTAAGAGGTCATAATAGGGGTCAAAGTTTTAAAAAATTAACCATTTTTTTTGTTTGTTTTTTTGCTTTTTTTTGCACAGCATACACCTCCAAACACCCGAGCAACGCCGGGCACCCCTGCTAGTATATATATATTAAAGAATTGTTCCTCTCTCTCTCTCTCCCTCTTTCTTTCTAACACACACATATGTATATGAATATATGGATGTATATGTGTATATGGATGCATAAATATATACGTAATCTTCAGAGCGTGAGAGATGATATATATTTCCACAGACAAGGAACGTCTCACAAGAGCCATGAAAACCAACAAACCGGAAGTCCAAGACTTGAATTTCGCTCTCATTTGGGCTCATCAGTCGAACACATCCGAACTCTGGATTCGGATACCCGCATCCGCATGCAAGCGATACGGGTTTTCGAATCCCGAGTTCGAATGTGTCCAGCTGATGAACCAAATTGAGCGCGAAACTCGAGTCTTGTACTTCCGGTTTGTTGAATTTCATGACTTTTCAAAAATGACTGTGTAGATAAATATACATAAATATATGTAAATATATGTATGTGTGTACATATATAGATATATCTACCATATATATATATATATATATATATATATATATATATATATATTTACGATATATCCAAAAACTGTTTCGTAGTTTTAAAAACAAAACATTATTTACTATCAACGCAGCCCAGCAGTATTGAACGAAGACAACCTAATTTAAAAAAGAACAAAATGTTATTACTTTATTAATTGTACAACCAATAAACGGTTTCCGCCGAAACCATCACTAAACATTCGTGTTCTTTCCTCGATATCAACTCCCTGTATATAGCTCCGAGAGGAATCAGAAATACTAGGGTACACAACGAATGCGACAAATTCGTCTGCCCTGAAACTCAAAAATTAATCAAGTATCTAGAAAGATACAATGAAAAAGATATGCAGTCATGAGTCCTCTGTAATATTTGACTACACACACACACACACACACACACACACACACACATATATATATATATTAATTCATATGATTCAATGAAGTAGCCACATCTATCTGTATATATAAATATACATATATTTATATATTTATATATATATATATATATATGACTACTTCATTTAATTACATAAATTAATATACGAAGATGTAATTTATGCGTAAACTTTCAGTATTTATTTCAACAGTGCTCAATGCATAGGCAGAGCTAGGTAGTAAGTTATGAAAATATATACGGCAATTTAGCTGCGTAGAATATTCCGCGTTTCATTCTCGTGAGAATTCTTCAGGCTTATGCCTTGCGAATTCTCACGAGAATGTGTAGCTTGATATATATATATATATATATATATATATATATATATATATATATATATATATATATATATATATATATATATATAGTCATCCACAGACAAACTGCTAAGCTATATCACAGCTCTATAGTACGGCCTGGCAAGCAACTACCTCAAGCTGGAATCGAAGCTTGACCACCTACACGACAGTCGGCGCTTCCAAATCTACGTCACTTGGCAGCTGCAAGCGCAATAATGGACATTGTAAAACGTCGTAATTTCTGGCTGTTTACACAAAGAGAATTGTGTGCTAGTGACAGTTTGTTATATTATTCACTACTATGCTCAAAATTTGTAAAAATATTGTTTTAAAATAAATCATTTGTATTTTGATCTCGGTGATTAAAATGATGAGTTGTATTCGAATCCCGAGTTCGATTGAAAGATTCCTGAGTTCGACAAGATACACCTAAAGAAGCTCGGAGGTTATATCGACCGAAACGTTGTGAAAATAATACTTGATCTGAGAACAGTAGTCCGAAGGATCCAAAAAATACTTCTTTTTTTTTTTTTTTTTTTGTTTATTTGCTTGGCAGTTATAGAAATCGATTCGTTTACAGTTAAAAAATCCAAATTCATTTTTATAATTTTGAAACTTTTTTAAAAAGTGTAATTGCACCCTTCAAAATTTTCTTTAATTCGATCAGGGGTCAGTATGGACCAATAAACAATTACATTTTTCGTTTAAAATAGATGAAGTTTTCTTTGGTGGTAAGTCATGTTCCATCTGTAATTTTTTCTACTTCTAAATGGAAAGAACTATTTCTTCATTTTAAAAGTATCTGTCCTTGCTAAGAGACATTGAAGCGAAAATACAGAGTGACCCCCAAAAAAAAACGCTAAATGGAGGCCATCTAGAACATATGCTGTAGAACGGAGAAAAAAGGCCAAAGACCCTAGTGTTTTGATGTGATATTTTGAATATAATAAACTAGTTGTGATCAAAGTTTCATTTCATTCGGACAAAACACTAAGAAACGGGGCATAATTAAAGTTAGGGGCCCCTTTTTTTTTCTTTTCTTTTTTTTTTTTTTGTCACCCTGTATATATACGTGTAAAAGGCATGGTATTCTGAGATGTAATTCCAACATGGACGCTACCGATTACGGTCGAGTAACTCACAGCAGATCCATCTTAGTTAATCACCCTTCGTTGTATTATATTACTAGTATTTCAACCCGGCTTTTCTCGGGCCATATGTACTGTTCATAATTTGTCCTACGTGTGAATACACATTATGTAAGATTTCAAATGCTTAGACCAAAATCCATCTGAGTAATTTCATAGAAGCCGCAGAGGTCAAATTTTTTCAACTTTGACCCCAATTTTGACCCCTTAACATTTATTATTCTGGTCTCAAATCAAAATAAAACATGTTACCCATGTCCAAGTTACCTACATCTAAAATTTCAAGTTTTTAGACCCAAAATTGGTGGAGGAATTTGGTAGAGTCTGCAAAGATCAACTCTTTACACTTTGACCTTTTGGAAGCCAAATTTTCTTCCCAAACCTGATTAATATGCTTGCCGCGTGTCTGAATACCCTTTATGCATAAATTTCAAATGTTTAGATCCAGAATTGGCTGAGTAGTTTGCTAGATACCGCAAAGGTCAAATCTTTTTAACTTTGACCCCTTGGCAGCTCAGATTTTTTACCCAAACCAATTAAAAAGCTTGCCTCATCTCTGAATACCCTTTATGTAAAATTTGAAATGTTTGGACCAGAAATTGGCTGAGTAATTTGGTAGAGACCGAAGAGGTCAATTTTGTTTTTTAAATTGACCTCAATTTTAATCCATTAACATTTATTTTTGAGCTCGTTGAACTTTGACTCCTTGAGAGCCAAATTTTTGGCTGAAAACGTATTAAAAAAGATTTTCCCAAATCTCAATACACCTTATGTCAAATCTCGAGTCTTTAGAAGGGAAATGTACACAGACACATACGCACACACATTTTCACTTTCATAGATATATAGATTTACCTTCTCTTCAAGGGATTAGTGACAAGGCCAAGTGTTGGTTCAATGAAAGTGTTTCTGTTGAGTGAGCTGGAATCGAACTGAATACACTCAGGTTTTCAGCCTGTGTCATTAATCGCAGCCACCTCACCTCAATCCTTTGTTACGAGGTACTTTAAATAAGTTTCCAGACTTTTTTACGTATGGACACATTTATTGATAGTACATACATAAAACTCTACGCCCCTTCGGCTGCAATGCACTTGTTTCATTCCAACAACTTCTAGAAGCTCTATGGACGTTAGCTTACATTAGCGTGTCAATAACCCTCGTTACAGCCTCTTTCATCTCCCCAGTTATCTCATAACGACTGTTACTAAGGTTTTCCTTGAGCTAAGGGAATAACCAAAAGTCACAGGGAGCAAGGGAGAGTGGGGAACTGTCTTTATGTCCATCTTCGTTATGACAACGTCTTCTAATCTTCTCTGAGATCCCTTAGGGCAAACTTCGTCAAATCTTCTGCATCTTCAGTTCCTCGCGAATAAGTGTGTGTAAAGTTCCCAGACTGACATCAAACTGTGCACTTATTGTCTCTATAGACACACGCGTTCCTTATTCATGAAATTCTTTATTTGGCCAATCAACTCTTGTGTTTTAACTTCCTTATTCCTCCCACACCTCTCATCATCCCTCACTGACTCCCTGCTTTCATTGAATGTTTTGTGTTACTCAAAAACTGATGCTTGATTTATGCAAGATGGTCTAGAAGCAGTCGGAAGCATTCCAGGCGCTTCTCTCACATTTTTCCAATTTAAAACAGAGTATTGTTGCATATGGTTCTTCTAAAGTGTCCTCACATCCAGATTGCATTTTTGGAAATCACTAGCTGTGACAATAAAGCTTTAGTAAGGTGTTTTCTAATTCCTGCTGTAGCTGTTCATTTGAACCATAAATCATAAATATTGGTCAGTCACTTCATAAGATGTATGGCAGTAACATACTGAATGTTCAAGAGTCTACGACAATTTTAAATGCTTGTATAAAAATGTCTGGAAACTTATTGAAGTCACTTCGTATTTCTACATGGTCATGTGTACAACCGTTTAATCACCGACACAACAGATTTACAACTAATACTTACACAAAGATCAAGCACGTTATCCTTAGTAAAATTCTACAATGAATCCAAGGGTGATAATTATTAGGGATTTTTAACATAACATGGTGGGTGTTCTTCGTTTGTGCCATAAAAACACCATAGACTGCGTATGATAGAAAATGGAGATGAATGTTCATTTCTAATATTTAAAACAACTTCATTTGGGTCATCTTCACTAACATGCAATAGAATAAGAATGGAAAAGAAAGGTGTTAGTAGAGAAATAGGTCAGTGAATATGTGTAACGCGATGGATCGTGTTGTCTAGTGTATATACAATGTTTAATAGTTCGCGTAATGTTCATACTAAGCGTACGGTGTATATACAAAACTTATTCATGAAAACGTGTAACTAGACACCAAGCGTGTCTCTTTTAATCTAATTTATTAAACTCACTATGTCTCTCTGTCTGTCTGTCGGTCTGTCTCCATATTTTAAACTTTATTCTGAAACTAAAAATCGCAGAGCGGGGCTAGGGGCTTCAAATGATTGGATTTTTTATGGGCCGTTCTTTTACGGGTTTTTAGCGAGTTAAAATAGATATTAAGGGTCAAAAATGGTTCAAAATTGAAAAAACCGTTATACATTTTGTACATTCATCTTAGTTTATTTTTAATTTTTAATCAGTTCAAATGCGTGTCACGTTGGTACAGTGGTAACGTCGCCAGATTTGGATGCTAGAGTTTTGCTTTGTTTCAATTCTAGCTGATGGCGCCAAAATATTTTTTTTTACTTTTGAAATCACGACTCTATAATAATATACATGAAATCTGGACAAATTAAAATATAATATTTAAGCGTAGTTTATGACCGGGCAAAACCCACCACCTCGCTAGTGTATATATAATATCTTCTCTTTTTTTTGTATGTATAATATACATATCTCTGTTTGTCTCCTGCGTCGGTGCGTGTATGCGAGTATGCGCGTTACACATATAATTACAGTTTCCAAAACATATGTACAAACGTAAGCGAAACAAATCTTATGATGGCGTGTACTTATACACTATCGCCGTTTAATACCGAACCACTAACCGTCGTTTCATCTGATGTCATTTCCATAGCGGCTGTCTTTGCCTTGAAGTACTGTAACAAATATATCTCCCTCCGAAGGAAAACCCCAAATACTAGGTTATATTTTACATATAACTTTATTTCTATCTTCCCTCGGCGTTTGCAAACGTTCTCTGCTTGGATTCTACATCCTGCTATATACGCTCGAATACACTTCAGCGGACATGAAAATATATCGACCTCTTCTGAGTACAGCCCGCGCTAAAATCGACTAACTCTCCTCTCCTGACTAACTGTCTACCCCTCATATTTTACCGTGTATATATTATAACCTTTTTTATATCGTACGTAAACCCTACGTCACAGTTCATCCTTGTTATTGTTAACTAAGTTTGATCAGTCTCTTTGTTTATGCAAACGTCATTGTTTTGCTAAACTAAAATTCCAGGTTTTTATCATATTTTTATATATTATTATATGTTTAACTGACTTTTAAAAGATTTTATTCGGTATATCTTTTTGCTGCGAAAAAAAAACTCTTCCATTGAAAATGTTACATGTTTCAATAACGTTGACTATATCTTAGTGTTATCTTTTGTTTCACTCGCTCTCTCGGGTAATCTGGTACTGCCCGGGAGTCATAATATCCAACATATGGACAAAGGTTAGAAGGCTTCGTTTGTAAAAAGAAGAGTTCTATATATGAAGAATATAGTAGCATACACAGGTGTTAAAGTCAGTTCTACGTAGGTACATGTGTGTGTATTATAGTAAGCCTACTTGTGAGCTGCTATAGTAGTTATGTTTAATCAGTTGAGCTTCTTATCGAACCCCAAGGCCGAACGGCATGAAGAAAGTTAAGATGCGCCCCATTTATAATACTCACTATGTCTGTCTGTTTGTCTGTCGGTCGGTCGGTCGGTCGGTCGGTCGGTCGGTCGGTCTCCACATTTTTTTCAATATACGCAACAAAGATATTAGGTTGGTGCAAAAATAATGTCGTCTTTTCACGTTCAACTTCAGAAGATCATAACTCCTTTCATAATAAACTTTATTAATCGAAAAAAGAACTATTAGAATCGACGCATTTTTGCCAACGAGAAACAAGGTTGAGGGTTAAAAGGAGTTCTGTAGAATGAGTGAATTCGCTCTAGTCTCCTGGTCAGAAAAACAAAATTATCTAGTCGCCATTGCCTTTTTATCAACTCCCATTAAGTGCTCACTCTTCTGGTTTTTTTAAATATTGATTAGGCAAGCCAGAAATGAAGTCTTACGTATACACAAATCAGCGCCGAGTTTAGAAATTAAGCACAGATTCAAAATCGTAATGACGGTTCGTTGTAACCACAGTATTATCACATGCAGCAGTGCTACTACAGTCTGATTTTATGTTAAAAATTAAAGAATGAAGCATACTGTTAAAATAAAAATTACAACAAATAAATGGAGGACATTGCCACGGCTGCTACAAAGAACCTCGGCTTCTTCTACCGTGCTAGAAAATTTCTCCCACCAGAGAGTATCCTATATTTTTACAAAGCCACAATTCGCATATGCATGGAGTATTGATATCACATCTCGGCTGGTACATCTACCACTTGTTTTTCACTCTTAGACACGGTCCAAAAAAGAAGTCTAAAATCTAACAGGTCCCGCACTATCGGCTAAGCTGCAACCTTCGTCCAAAACTAAGCTTGTTTCCTTCAATAATTATAAGAAACCTTCTCAACTACTAATAGCTATGGCTAAAGATACATTACATGAAAGTACTTCTTTCAAACTCCTTGGCTTAACGTTCACAACGAACATGAGTTGGAACAGATACATTGAGAGTATTGCCAGGGCCGCTGCGAGGGAGGTGGGCTCTCTCTACCGTGCTAGAAAGTTACTTTCACCTGGAAGTATCCTGTACATTTACAAGGCCATCATTCGCCCTTGTATGGAGTATTGTTGTTACATTTGGGCTGGCGCAACTGCTACTAGTCTCTCGCTCCTGGACAAGGTTTAAAAGAGGATCGCCAACTTGATAGTTCGTCTAGGCTTCAAACTCTGTCCCATCGACGAAATGTTGCATCCCTGTGCATGTTCTACAAGTATTTTAATGGTGGATGCTCCGACGAACTACTAGCTCTTGTACCTTCCTCGACGTAAATACTCCCGACAAGCAGCAAAATTCCACCCCTACAAAGTAGAGATCCCTAGATCTAAGAAAGCCTTCTGCTCTAATAGTTTCTTCCCAGAACTATTAGAATTTGGAACTCCCTTCCGGTTCCTGTTTTCCCAACTGTACTGAGATGCAGACGTTCAAGTGTAATGCGAACAGACATCTTGCTGCTCAACTCCCTACATAGTATCCCTGCAACTTATATCCTCGATAATAGCCCCCTACATCAAAGTGGCACTGTACCTTGTTTGGGGTGAAAATGGAATTTTAAAAATGCTGCATCCCTGTGCCTATTTTACTAGATATTTAATGGAATCACTATTAAGGTCCGTAGATACCGGAAACCCTTCTACTATGATGTTAAGGTTTGTGTTCCTTGATAGAAGCGCTGGTTGAGTTTGAATACAATAAATACGTATAAAATACGTTTGAAGCCAAAACAACGCATTATTACAAAATAAACAGATATTTATTTTGTTTGAAATTTATATTGAAATTCATAAATTTATTTCGAAGATACACTTCATCATCAGTATCTCTTTCTTTCTTTTTTTTTTTGTCATGTTGTTGTTGGAGTATAGAATCAGTAGAAGTCCTTTTCTTGTTTTTACAGTAGTCTTTTCAAATGTCGGAACGTTGCATTGATCACGCAGAATTCACGTTTGGGTTTGTGTTCCTTGATAGAAGCGCTGATTGAGTTTGAATAAAATAAATATGTATTAGATACGTTTGAAGTCAAAACAACGCATTATTACAAAATAAACAAATATTTATTTTTGTTTGAAATTTATATATTGAAATATACATTTATATTTTCAATATAAATTTCAAACAAAATAAATATCTGTTTATTTTGTAATAATGCGTTGTTTTTGCTTCAAACGTATCTAATACGTATTTATTTTATTCTTCTACTGTAATGTTTTTTTACCGTGTACTGCTTTAATGAAATGTGCTCTGATGCACTTTATCCCTCTCGACGTACATAGTCCTGATTTACCCAATAAACACCAAAATCCCATTCCTTCGCTGTTAAGGTCCGTGGATATTGGAAAACCTTCTACTCTAATATTTTCTTCCTCTGGACTGCTAGGCTTTAGTATTCCTTCCGTATCCTGCTTCCTTGACTGTAATAACCTGCAGAAATTTAAATGTAATGTGAATAGACATTTTGCTGTTCAACTCTCTACCATCTACTGTTAGGCACAATTTCATATAATAACACCTTACGTCCGAGTGATAGTATTCCTTGTTTGTAATGTAAAAAGAAAAAAAAATGGGATTTAAGGTTTGGTGCAGGAGTACAGAGAATTCTTGTTAATCCCTAGCAACGCCGCTGATTGCCATATAGTGTAGAAAAACATCTTATGTAATCGTGTATTTAGAACCGGGAGATACACTGATGTCATTCTTGATTTTTCTACATTTTTTATATGAGGTGTGGTGAAATACTTTCTCTACACTTTCTATAAATCATGAATACATTGGTCCGCCAAAGTGTAATGACATTTAAATAAGTATTCAGTATGACAGTGTACATAAAGACAAGTCTTCTCATTAGGCACCAGCTGTTTGGATCGTTAAGGAATCTTCGTTTTTAAAGGCTCTTTTAGCAGAACGTTATTTCAACGTAAAACGTGATTTGAAAGAATTAGTAATATCAAATTCTCGACCAAATTGAAATTGAAATCTACTGCCGACATTAATTCTTTGTATTATTCCTGACATTTATAAATAACCTCCCTCATAGAATTGTACTTGAGATGAGTATATTTGCTGATGACACAACGCTCTATAATAGACATGAGGAAAAAAAAACAATGTACACAAAGCAATGACAGAAACCTTAAATATTGATATAAATATTAGTCTGTAGTGGAATTGGGCCGTAAATCGTTGGTAACATTTAATGCTACTTCTTTGGCCCTTTCGCTAGGAGCAAAGTGTAGTATCTGTTCTGATACTACACTTCACCTTTTCTGACCTCGATCAATAGAGGAGAAATCCTTCTAGATTTAAGTAATTTTTATTTTTGTTCCTATCCAGAGTGACCCCCTTTTTGAGGGAGCTGGATTTTCCCCACATTAAAAACTAACCTTTGTCTAACTCTGCCTCGTGGGGAGGCAAGTAAATAGGAACATTTACTTCTACTAAGACTAAGCTTCTTTCCTTTAAAAATTAAAAGAAACTTCGTCAAAGGTGGCCTTCCTCTATCGTACTAAAAAATTACTCACACTAGAGAGTATCATATATCCCTGGAAAGCCACCATTCGCCAATCCATGGAGTATTGTTGCCATATCTGGGCAAGTGCATCTACCACTAGTTTCTCCCTTTTTAGATAGTGTTCAAAAATAGTCTCCAATCTAATAAATCGCGCACTATCGCCCAAGCTCCAACTCATATCCCATCGTCGAAGTGTTGTATCCCTATACTTGTTTCACGAGTACTTTAATGGATTCACTGTTGAGGTCCCTAAATGCTGGAAAAACTTCTACTCTAATAGTTTTTTTTTCCACAGACTTTGGAATTCACTCCCTGTTCCCTGCCTCCCTTATTGTACTATAGGTGTAAATGTAACTCGAACAAGCACTTCCTTACATAATCCTCTATAGGCGTGATCCCAATTAGAAGTTCCTCGCATGCAATTGGCAATATATCTCGTTTGGAATGAACAAGAAATCGGATTTGCCGATGAATCGAACATTTCAAGGAAAAACGACTCAACCTTAAAGATGGCCGGAAATTGCATCACCTCTGTTTTCTGTCGACGTACTACAGGGTAGCCAGATTTTAAAGATTGGCATTTGCTTTCGTTGGCGTAGTAGTTAACAACATAACACAATAAATGACGGTTCGCTTATTTATTTTACATTCGCGAGGGAAAACGTTTCGTGAACCATGGCATTAAATTGCTATTATACGTGACCAAATTCCACCTACCCCGACCCTTGGGATATTTTAAGGCACGCAAGATGTCTGCTCTGCCTGGAGTCTAATAGGGGAACAGAGGCCACTTTTCGCTCGTAACGCCACAGCTTACTCCCCTCCTTGTTCTTCAATATACACAACAAAGATATAAAAGGACAATCAATCAGAATCATAAATAAAGCACTCTCGGCCGTTGATATAGTTTATATAAACACATTCAATAAAGTTTAATCATATGCTTGAAATCAAAATTCTGCCAATTATCACGGTCTTGTGGCAGGCTTTCAGCTGTCAGGAACGGCATGCTAGTCTCAGCCATTATCTGCTTGGCCCATTTCTTTGAATGTCGTCCTCCATGCCTTTCTTGAATGAAATTATTATGGGGTAAAGGCTATGAATATAACTACATCTAACACGTTATTGGTAGCGCTTCGTGGCAGTTATGGCCCCAGAATCATGACGTGTTCTCCTGCAACATTCTTTTCCTAACATACTTTCGTTAATTGTACCACTGTGTTTGTCTTGTTTTTACCGGCCCTCAACGACGAGAGATTCGAAACTTACATCGCCTACAACAGAAATCTGCCGATTTTATTTTCTTCCTTGCAATGGAAAGAGGATGGAAAAAAGAAAAAAAATCATAATTAGTGATGGAATGATTCTAATATTTTTCTCGATTTCGATACAATTACCGACTCCGATTCTTTTTACATTTCTAAATATAGACTTTCTTTTGTGTGCGAGGGGAGTCGGATTACCGAAAACAACATGTGATATGAGCATATATTTTCCCAAACATAAAAAAATACACTTGTGGGTGTAATCTATAAATTTTATTTTTACTGGTAATTTAAAATCAATAAATATTAATCATTTCATCATTGATACGAGCCATGGAAAATTAAGTTTTAAATAAAAACAAAAAACAAAAACAATTAAAAGAATCGTTTTCAGCATCGGAAAATTGGCACAATTTTTCCTATTCCGATACCGATTCCGATACTCCAAAAAGTTCCAATTTTTCGATTACCGATTCCGATTAATCGTCTTAACACTAATCATAATATGAATTATTAACAAATAATCCGTCTCAACAGCTTAAAAATTTAAGAAAAGAAAATGGCTGACGGTTGATTCACAAAGTCGCTGCTAAAATGGATGCATATATTTGTGTGCATATGCAGCTAAAAAATTTAAAAACTACACAAGACACACCTACATTGCTTCGGGCAAAGATATAGGCCCCCTTTTTTATTCGCTGTTTGGAGAGTCACCCGTAATAGAATTAGTTGAACAATTTTTCCAGTTGCCACAAAAGGAGAAACAGAAGAGAGGTGATAGGGAAAGTGAGGGGCAGAGAGGGGAGGGGAAGATAGAAGAGGGGTGATAGGTTGAGAAGAGAGAAAGAAGAAGAGGCGATAGGATAAATAGGGAGAGAAGGATAATTTGTAAAAATCGAGACCACGTAAGAACGCTAGAAAAAAAGGGTCTGCTTAAGCAATAAAAGTTGTTTTATGTCGTTTTCGTTTAATATTAATTTATTTTATTAATAACTAGAGGCTGCGTCGCATCGGCACACACAACGCTGAGTCAAATACAAAATCGAGTACACTCAACATCAAGTACACTCAACATCGTCTTACCATCAACGCTTACCCTGTGAACTTGGTGAATTTGGGAAATTCCCATATGCACAAAACAAAATCACTGAAAAAACAAAAATACCCTAACTAAGAGTAAGGATAATGAGTAAACGTTGGATAAAATGATGGTTAAAATTATTACGAACTTGCCAGGGTTCGAACCTGGAATCTTCTGATCCATAGTCAGATGCGTTATTTATTGCGCCACAAATCCTGTCCTTGTGCTGGAAGATTTTACCGCGACTGTATACAGACAATGCTAAATTTCGTTGACATAGACTGATAACTTTTTCGACAATTGCACGAAACGGTAAAAAAAAAACTTATTTCGGGCTTTTTGTATAACTCGGCGAACCATATATAGATAAGGACAATCTAGGGACTCACACCTTTCGGGGGGAAAAAATTTTTTTAATTCGGTGTATCTGTTCGAAAGTTTTATTGGTATATATACACACAAATAAATAAATAAACATTTAGAATTTTATTAATAGTATAGATAAATATATTAAATGGTGAATCACTTTGAGCTAAAATTGGAGTTGCTAAGGTCTTACTGTACTAAGGTTTGTAAGGACAACCTGGCATGAGGATACTTTCCCCTAGAAGTAAACCCTGACTAAATATTCAAGACCGCATAGTATTCGCTACCCAAATAAGATCTCCTTGGTATGACTAACCCACACTGGCTTTTACGATGAACGGTGCACCTTTTCTAAGTGATGTTACCTTAAGTAGCAACACGAAGCTGGATACTCCACTAGATTAGATGAATTCTAGTCCTGGAGTTCAGTAAGACGAAGAGGCCAAACAGAAAGATATATTATTAGGTTGGTGCAAAAATAATGTCGTTTTCGGACATTCAACTTCGTGCCAAAAACGGCATTATTTTTGCACCAACCTAATATAACATATTAAAATGGTTAATTGGGGAGAGGAAAAATTAGCTTCTCAATTTCTCTACTAACTCAGCGTTTGTTAGATAAAGAACTTTAATATAGCATTCGAATATCTATGCATTTCATATAGAGACAAAGTTGTAAGCCCCAGGTAGGGGTCTTTTGCTTTCTGAGAATTTCGACTGAGGTAAAATGAAACAAAAAAAAATATACAGAATTTGGATTTAAACAAGAGAGCTTTTCACATAACGTAGACACTTTTCAAGCGTGATTTTCTCAATTTTAAATGCATAATGCTTAATGGATTTTGTGAAAACGATTCCTTATTTATTTCGAAAATAACAACATAAATTTTCCTCGCGTTCTTCCATGGCCGCGATCTTTATAAATTACCAAGTTTTTAAAAGAAAGATGTTACATATTTTAACTCTATTATTTTGTTGCGCACGATCCCAGGTAACTCCAGGTAACCATGTAATTATGCATATAAAGAAGGGGCTTCTCTCAAAATTTCAGTTTTATATGTCCAACGGTTTAGGCGTCAATCGGTTTCAGACACACGGATGGACAGATATGGAAATAATCCGTACACCATCCACGCATTTCCTACAGCAACGTGCTCAGTAAACGGAGCTATTAAACTTGACATGTTGATATGGGACAACAAAGAGAAAGAAGCAACCTTAGTAGAAGTCAGTGTCCCAATGAAGCCGGTTTAAACAGACTTTAAAGGAAAAAGATAACGGAATACTAAAGTCTTATGTACGACGTGAAAAAAAACTGGAATCTTAGGAAGATCTTAATCATGCCAATAATTATAGGAGCAAACGAATTCATGAAACGGAATTCCGAAAACTACCTACCAAATATACCCGGTGAACCAAGCGCAAGGGAGATATAAACAATTGCGCTTAAAGAGTGGTTAGAATTTTTAAAAGGTCTCTTGGTTGGAATGTATGTGAGAGGAGGTCAGTGTCTGACATCCAGTAGGATGTCCCATTTTCAGCTGGAACAAAATTATCAGAAAATTGAACGAAACAAAAACAAAATGTAATCAACTATATCATATATATAAACAATTTTATTCCACCTTGATTTATATATCGGGATGGCGAGATGTAACACAAAAAAGGGGAGAGAAAAAAAGGGGCAAGACAGAAAAGTGGCTCAGTAACACCCTACGACAGTCTCCAAAGATTCTCCTACGGCCGTCTCCTATGATTCTCGTACAACGCTCCGTCTGTGTTCTCTCCGCGGCCTACTTTTTGAAGTCGGGAAGCGATATTTTGCACACGAGCAGCGAAATTTTACGTCACCTTGCGAGATTGCTAGTTATAAAAGTGTGGGCGCTGCCATCTTGACTCTTTCTTCCGCACCCCAGCAGCTTGATTCCACATGATGCACACACGCGGCTAGCCATTTTCTTGGTTTCAGCAATTTTCCCCACACGAGAAATATGGAGGTTGAATTAATCCTCTGCTGCAAATTGGAAATCATTCATAAAAGTCTCTAATCTATTATCTCGGTTGAAAAATGGCCGATACAAAAACGTCTTATTAAATGAAACTGCCTGATGTTTTATCGACCGTGCTCTGCAGACACGCGAAAAGAGGGTCGTCGATCTTATTGTAGAATGATGATCTCATGAAATTGTAGCACTGGTTTATTATTTCTCAGTTTTGGCTTTGAGTAATATTTATAATAATATTTACCTGGAGTTTATCTCTCGGTTGTTGACCTCTTTCCATGAATTAAAACTCTTTTCTTCTTTCTATTATTCTCCAAGGCGTTTTCTTCTTCTTCTTCTTATTATTATTATTATTATTATTATTATTATTATTATTATTATTATTGGCTCACTAGGAGCTTTTACATACGTCAGCAAAAGTCCCCCATTGAAAACCTGTGGTGTTCCCTGGAAGATGAGTGACAAGTTTCCTCAGACGTCCTGCACTCTCCACCTCCTTCGGTAACATTTGCAAATAAATTTGCGTTATCGCAACAGCCTCCCACCATTGATTTCTCGCTTGCAGCGGCATTGGTCTACACTGGAATTTGAGTAGCAAGCTGCCTCCCCAAAGTTTCAGTTTTGTTCGTGCTTGTTCAGCAGAGGTCTGGTCAGTGCTCTCTCATCGGTCTTTCCATCTTCCCTGACCCTTCTCGACTATTTGGTATCACATTTTGATGGGATAATGGCTGGGGATGGGTGGGGGATGTAGAACTTGTAGATATGCAGCTTCAGTATTTTGGTTCCCTGTAACGCTTCTTCATGTTTTGCCTCTGCAGCAATTTGTCTGGCTCACGCATATTGTTCATGTGTATTGATTTCTGCATTCAAGGGTTTTCCTTAATATTTCAGCTATTTTCATTATCGTTAATCGTTGTATCTTTTCAGCCATTCCTCTGATTCCAATTTTTTACATTATTTTTTCAAAGTTTTTCGAAATTGTTTTGAGTGCTCCTACTATTATAGGTATTATTTTGATTTTTTCACCATCCAAATCCCTTTAAGCTCTCTAGCTAGCTCTGTGTATTTGTTCCATTTCTCCTTTTCTTTCATACTCACCCTGTGGTCAGCTGGGACAGCAAAATCTACGATTTGACAGGATTTTTCTTTCTTGTTAATTATTACTATATCTGGTCTTCTTGCTTGGATGGATTTATCGGTCTGTATGTTCATGTCCCATAGGATTTTATGATTCTCGTTTTCAAGTACTGTTGCGTACTTATACTTGTACCATTTGTCTGTGCGTTTTTTTTATTTTGTTGTTTGCATAATTCCCAGTGTAGTGCCCTCCCCACTTGGTCGTGCCTGTTTTTGTATTCCTTTTGGGACAGTTTGTTGCATTCACTTACTATATGGTTTATTGATTCATCTCTTTGTCCACAGTGTCTGAATTTGTTGTTTTCTTGTGTTTTGACGGTTTTGCTTTGATATGGTTGGTTTTTATCGAGTTATTTTGTGCTGTCGTTATTAGGGATTCAGTTTCTCGGTTTACATGTCCTTCTTGCATCCATGTCCAGGTGTTTTCGTTATTCTCATCTGTTGCTGTTCTTATGAATCTTCCGTGTAGTTGTTTCTCTTACAATTTTTCTTTTCTTTTTTATTTTGTCCTTTATCTCTCTGTTTTCCGGGTTGTTTCAAAAATTTGTCCATGTCTCTTGCTGCCATAATTATCCTTTCAGTACTTTGCATTATGTATTTTTCTAGTTCTTTTTGTGTGTGTGTGTGTGTATCATTCACACAGTTTTCCATATAGACCAGTCCTCTCTCGCCGTTTATCCTTTTCACGTAGAGTATAGTGCACTGTGCATGGTTATAAGTTTCCTGGTGTTCTGATTGAGCTGTCTCAGTTCTTCTTTTTTCCACCCTATAAACGGTCCAGGGTATCTTGCTAGTGATACTGCCCATGTATTTATACCTTTTATTATGTTTCTGCTATATAATTTCGTTTCCAGGAGTTTTCTTGTTCTCCTGAGGTATTCCTTTCCAATTATTATTATTATTATTATTATTATTATTATTATTATTATTATTATTATTTATTTATTTATTTATTTATTTATTATTTACTCACTAGGAGTAGTTACACAGTTAATCATCAAAGATTTCTCTTGGAAAACAACTTGTGGCATATTCTGGAGTCTAAGTGATAACAAGTCTCCCCAGATTTCCAATACTCTTCACCACTTTCAATAACCATAGCAGATGTATTATCGTTATCACATTGATTTCTCGTTCATAGCGACCATTAGTCTTCACTAGAATTTGGGTGGCAATAAGCCTCCCCAAGTTCCCAGTCCTCTTTGCACTCATCCAACGGAAATCTGGCTAGTGCTTTCTCTCTTCTGTCTTTCTATCCTTCTTGACCCTCTTCACTTATTTGGTTTACTGTGACACACACCTACATGCAAGAAGGGAAACAGGGGCTTGCAGAGGGTAGATTCTCTTACATGTATACAGTTTCAGCTTTCATGATTCAATGTGACGTTTATTTGTGTTTTACATCTGTAGTAGTTTCTATATGTCCAGTTTGCGCCTGCAGCTCATGTGTGTTTGTCTCCGCACTCAACATTTTTCCTTAATATTTAAGCCATTTTCATTATTGTTATCCGTTGTATCTTCTCAACCATTCCTCTGTTCCAATCCCTCCCATTTTTTTCCTAAGTTTTTCAGTATTGTTTCTAGTGCTCCTACTATTAATGGTGTTGTCCTGACTTTCTTCATCTTCCATATCTCTTAAAGCTCTCTGACATGTTGTTTATATTTTTTCCGCTTATCTGTCTCCTTGATCCTCAATCTGTGATCTGGCAGGATTTTTCTATTTTTTTTTTTTAAATTACATTTTCACCCCAAACAAGGCACATTGTCACTTTGGTGTAGGGGGCTACTACCAGGAACAGCAACTACTGAGACACTATGTTGGGATTTGGACAGCAAGATGTCGGTTCACGTTACACTTGAACTTCTGCATGTCAGTACAGTTAGGGAAGCAGGGACCTGGAATGGAATTCCAGAGTCTAGCGATTCTGGGGAAGAAACTACTGGAGTAGAAAGATCTTTTAGATCTAGGGATCTCTACTGCGTGGGGGTTGGATTTAGCTGCCTGTCGGGTTTGTCGAGGGTGTCTACGTCGTGGGGGCACAAGTGTCTGCCGTTCGTCAGAGCATTCACCATTAAAATACTTGTAGAACAGGCAGAACTCGTTAACTATCATGACATTCGGTATTCTTGCTTAGATGGGTCTATCTGTACGCCCATGTGCCATAGGATTTTGTGACTTTCATTTTCAAGTACTGCTGCTGATTCGTATGTATTTGTACCATTTGTCTGGGTGTTGAAGATGCAGTTGTCAGTGTAATTCTTAGTTTACTTCCTTCCGCACTTGATCGTGTCTTGTATTTTAGGGGCTACTTTACTGCATTCACTTTTTATGTGATTTATTGCTTCGTCTCTTTGCCCACAATCCGTATTTATTATTTTTTTGTATTTTGTCAATCCACGTTTTGATATAGTTGGTTCTAATCGCGTTATTTTGTGTGGCTATTATTAGGGCTTAAGTTTCTCTGTTTAGGTGTCATTTTGTAACCATGTCCAAGTGTTTTCGTTAGTTTCATCTTTTGTCACCCTTATGAAAGTCTGTGTAGCTGTTTCTTTTTTCATTTATCTTTTCTTGTCTTATCCCTGTTCTTTGTGTTTTTCATTTTTTTTTCGGCGTCTCTAGCTACGGTAATTACCTTTTTGTGTTCTGGTTTATGTATTTTTCTAATTTTTTTTATATCATTTACACAGACCTATACAAACCAGAGCTTTATCTCCGTCTTTCCTTCTCGCATACACTCGGTTGTATCATTCTTTAAGTATAGTACATTGTGCATGGTCACACGTTTCCTGGTCAAGATGCCCCAGTTCTTCCTTAGTCCAACTTATAAACAGTCCTAAGTATCTTACTAGTGATACTGTCCATGTGTCTATAACTTCTATTAGGTTCCTATTATATAGTTTAGTTTTTAGGAGTTTTCTTGTTCTTCTAAGATATTTCTTTCCAATTTTTTCTTTTATTTATGTTACTTTGATGGTGTCTGTTTCAAGAACTTATTATTATTATTATTATTATTATTATTATTATTATTATTATTATTATTATTATTATTGGCTCACAAGGAGCTTTCACACAAGTTATCAAAGATTTCTCCTTGAAAGTAGCTTGTGATGTTCCTTAGAAGCTGAGTGACAACAAGTCTCCCCAGGTTTCCAGTACTATCCACCTCTTTCGATAGAATTTGTAAATAAATTTACATTATCGCAACAGCTGCTCGTCATTGATTTCTCGTTGGCAGCGGCTATTGGTCTTTGCTGAAATTTGAGTGGCAATAAGCCTCCCCAAGGTCCTAGTTCTCTTTGCACTTATCCAGCGGAGGCCTGGTCAGTTCCTTTCCTTCCTCCTTGACTCTACTTGGTTATTTGGTGTCATTCTTTTGTTGGGAGGGAAGCAGCGATGTGGCAATGAGAGGATGGGGTGGGGTTAGAGAACTTATAGATATGCGGCTTCAATATTCTTGGTTCCATATAGTGTTTCATGTTTTGCCTTTGCAGCAGTTTGTCTGGCCCGCGCTTGTTGCTCCTGTGTGTTAGTTTCCACATTCAAGGGCTTTCCTAATATTTCAGCTGTTTTCATGATAGTTGTTCGTTGTAGTTTTCCAGTCATTCCTTTGATTCCAATGTCTCCCATTCTTTTTTCAAAGTTTTTCGGGACTGTTCCTAGTGCTCCTAATTATTATTATTATTATTATTATTATTATTATTATTATTATATCGTTGCCAAATGGAGAAGCTATGAAAGAAATAGAACAAGCAGGGTATAAGTATTTTGGTGTCTTGGAGGGTGTAGGCATCATTAGCCAGAAAGGAATATCACCAGCAAGGTGAAGCTAATTGGGAAGTCAAAGTTATAAAGTGAAATCTGATCAAGACGGTGAATGCATAGGCGTTAATGTTTTGAGCTGCAGTACTGGAAATTTGAAATAGTCTGACAAGCAGTTGCATTCCATGGACATCAAGATAAAGAAAACGTTGGCAACGTTTGGTATATTCCATATTAGAAGTAGTGTAGGTACGCTGTATCAAAAGAGGAAAGACAGTGAGGGAGCATTGATAAGCGTGAAAAACTGTATTAGATATGAGGAGGAGTCATTGAATAAGTATTTGGTTAGAAGTGAGGAGTGGATGCTTAAACGTTGTAGTCAGTGAAAATGAAGCGAATGATATCAAGGCTTAGTATGTGAAGGGTGTGAGGAGAAAAAAGGGGCAGATGAATTGTCTGGGAAGATGCACGGAAATTTCTTCAAGGATATCACTTTGCTCTTCACCCTGTTGTTTGCCGTGACGACAAAAACTGCAATTTGACAGATTCTTTCTTGTTAATTATTATGACATTTGGCCTTCTGGCTTGGATGAGTTTATCTGTTTTTATCTCCATATCTCAGAAGATTTCGTGGTTTTGATTTTTGGAACTATCTCCAGTTTGTCTGCAGTTGTCTGCAGAGCTCCCAGTGCATTGCCTCCATCATACGGTTGTGCCTGCCCTTATATTCTTTTTGGAATAATTTACTGCATTCGCTTATTACGTGGTGTATCGTTCGTCTTTTTGTCCACAGAGCTTACATTTACAGTTTTCCTGCGTTTTATCTATTTTATCTTTAATGTGGTTCGTTCTAATCGCGTTGTTCTGTGCAGCTGTCTGCAGAGATTCTGTTTCTCTGTTTATGTGTCCTTTCCTTAGCCATGTCCAGGTGAATCTGTTATTCTCTTCTGGTGTCATTCTTATGAATCGTCCATGAAGTTCTTTCTCTTCCCACTTTTTTCTTCTTGTCTTTTTGTTTCTGGTTTCGTCATTTCCTGCCTTGTTCTTCTTGACGGTGTCTCTGGCTGCATTGATGAGTCTTTCTGTGGTCTGGCTCATGTACTTTTTCAAGTCATCTTTTGTGCTTTTTACACCATCCTTAATCATTAATCCTTTTCCCCTTTCGTTCCTTTTTCACGTAGAGTTGATCGGTGGTGTAACGCATTGTGCATTCTTCTTTTTCTTCTTCTTCTTTTATTTCTTCTTCTTTTTCTTCTTCAAAAAGTTATACTTCTATGTTTTCTACTTCTTCTCTCTCCTCTCCCTACTCGGTGTTAACTTCTTTAAAAAATTTTCTTTTTCATCTTTTGAGTCTTTTTCCCAGACTTGTTGTCCATCTTCAGTGTCCTTTACAGCATATTCATTTTCTTTTCCTTTTTTTCTTCTTTTTCTCCGTTACGGACATTTTTTTCTTTCTTTTTTCCTTCGTTTTAGAATTTTTTTTTCGCCGCGTTTTTTTTTTTTTATACACAGTTTTCTACACCTTCTTTTCCTTCCTTGAATTGCAATGATTGCGTTCATCGTTTACACTTGCTAAAGTTATTTATTCGTTGGGAATCTTTCTGTTTTTTTATCTTTTCGCCCTTCTAGAGTACACAACGACACTGAACGGAGATTCATGGCGAATCTGTTTGGCCATGTGTTTTTACTTGGAAGCAGATCGGCGAGAATGACAGATCCGATCTAAATAATAAAAATACAAACTCTTCGGCCAGAATAAAACCAAAAAACTAAAACAAATAATTGTGAAAAGACAAAGCTCAGATGTGTTTGACAGATTTAAGTAGCAGCTAAATTACTCTTTTCATTGCCTCATAGTCCCAACGTCAGTCCTTCAGTAATCATAGCTTAGCATTGTCTGAATAAAATGACATTTGCACTAGTTCAGTCGCCTTCTTCTTCTTTTTCTTCTTCTTCTTCTTCTTCTTCTCATTATCATTATTATTATTATTATTATTGGCTCACAAGGAGCTGTTATATATTGGGTGATATGGTTATTATTATTTGTATTAGACGATACCACTTGTGCGCGTATGTTACGTGAGTTCTTATTAGTAATGATATGAGTCTTAGTGAGAGTTCTTGTCTTATTACATATGATGTTGTATCTTAGAGAGAGAGATGTGTATGTAATGACATTTTATACACAGACATATAATAACAATACAATTTACCTTTTTGTAGAAATCACAAACACAAAGATGAGCTTTATCCAAAACACATGATGGATTTATTTAATACGACCGGTCGGGATTTCCTCATTAAGAACTCAAAGTTTCACATCTTAGTTTCTGAAGTGACGTCTCGCTTCAGACGTCCGCCTGTCTCTGTCTCCCCTGACTGTCTCTCTGACTGTCTCTGACTCTCTCTACGACCAACTAACTCCCACTTCCTATATTGAGAACTCCATGCATCCCGGCCACGTGAGCAAAATTCACGTGTCTCAACATGCGCGACTTTGCACGTTTTCGACATTGATTTCCCAATAACCTATTTTTCTTGTGTTGTTTCCACAAAGGAATTTAACCTACATATCTAATTTATTTAACCATATTTTATTATCCACATTCTTTTAACAATTGAATAGTTTATTTATTATTTATTTCATCCGAATTAACAATTTACTGGACATTCCATTTAAACCTATTGTTCTTTAAAACTTATGTCCAGGGTTCGATTTCTGCTTTCTCTTATTTCCATTTTAACTAATCTCTCTATTTTTATACTTACATGAACAGGGGACAGCCCTTATCATGTAACAGAGCTTTTACACAGGTCATCAAAGATCTCTCCTTGAAAACAGACTGTTGTGTTCCCTAGAAGCTGAGTTACAACGAGTCTCCCCCAGGTTTCTAGTACTCTCAACCTCTTTCCATAACATTTACAAATAAATTTGCATTGTCGCACCAGTTGCTCGTCATTGATTACTCGTTGGCAGTGGCTGTTGGTCTTCACTGGAATTTGAGTGGCAATAAGCCTCCACAAGGTCCCAGTTCTCTTTGCACTTATCTGATGGAGGCCTGGTCAATTCCTCGGTCTCTTTCCTTCCTCATTGACTCTATTTGGTTATTTGGTCTCACTCTTGTTTTTTGGGGGAAGGGCAGTGATGTGGCAATAGGAGTGTTTGGGTGGGGTTGCGGTTAGAGAACTTATAGATATGCGACTTCAGTGTTCTTGGTTCCATGTAGTGTTTCATGTTTTGCCTTTGCAGCAGTTTGTCTGGCCTGCACTTATTAGTATTAGCAGGGAGACCCGACGTTGCCCGGGAATGAATAAGTATCAGTGGACGTTTTACCTCCTCCCATATTTTATTGTCATCGAAATCGGTAAAAACGCCCATTTTCCAATCTTATCCACAGTTACTTATTCCACAATACATTGTAGTCTACATTGCACTGTACAGAACCTACTATTAATTTCATAAAATTATTTTATATGATGGCTTGAATTATAGTGCAAAATGGCATTAACTTTTGTAAAAATCGCCTGTCCCTTCTTTTATCGGATTTTTTTCGATTGTCGATACTTATCGATGACATTCTGATACAAATTCTATATAAGTACACTGCCAGGTACATAAAGCACATTTATGTGGAATTTAAAAAAAAAACATCGGTCCAGCCGTTTAAGAGTCCATAGGGACGAACACACACATAAACTGGGAAAATTCCTTTTATATAATAATAGAGATTATTATTATTATTATTATTGTTACTATTATTACTACTACTAATACTACTACTAGTACTACTAATAATAATAATAATGATAATAATAATAATAATAATAATAATACATCATAATCTCTTTTGTTGTTGTTGCTGTCGTTGTTCTTCTTCTTCTTCTTCTTCTTCTTCTTCTTATTATTATTATTATTATTATTATTATTATTTATTAGAGTTGACGAAATTGCTAACAATTGTGGGCAATTTTTTTTTTTTTTTTTTTTTTGGTGCAAAGGGGCAACTTGAAATAGTATTTTTTAGTTCTTTATATCAAGTGGCGTTATGCTTTGTTTGGAGCGGTTTCCATAAAAATATCGATTACATTGTTTTGATTCTTGAAAATGTCTAAAATTGAAGGCTTAAAAGGTCTTAAGAAATGAATATTCTAGAAACTTTATTTAGTGTCTAATAATGAGCATGGGTAAAACTGAATGCAAATCTGAAATATTTGAATTTTTACATGGAAAGTTTTGCCAATATTATGTCCTTTAAAATCCTTTAAAATACTCCAAAGAAATTGAAATGTCGGAAATATTATAAAATTAACGTCCAATCGCTATTGTCAAAATTTCACAAAAATCACAGGTACTTGAATTACCACGAGAGTTTTTTCTTTATTTTTTTTTATTCGATCTTCACCCCAAACAAGGCAAATGCCACTTTGAAGTAGGGGGCTACTATCGGGGACAGTTTGCGGGGGCATTATGAAGGGAGATGAGTAGAAAGATGTTTGTTAACATTACACTTGAACTTCTGCATATCAGTACAATTGAGAAAGCAGTATCCTGGAAGGGAGTTCCAAAGACTTGCAGTTCTGGGGAAAAAACTATTGGAGTAAAAGGCTTTCTTACACCTAGGGAGCTCTACTGTAAAGGGGTGGGACTTAGCTGCTTGTCGGGTCTGTCGGGGGTAGTCACATCGAGGAGGTACAAGTACTTGCAGTTCGTCAGAGCAGCCACCATTAAAGTATTTGTAGAACAGGCAGAGGGATGCAACATTTCGTCAATGGGACAGAGGCTGAAGCCTAGATGACAGTTCAGGATCTATCAGGTTAGCGACTCTCTTTTGAACTCTGTCCAGGAGTGAGAGACAAGTAGCAGATGCACCAGCCCAAATGTGACAGCAATACTCCATACATGTGCGAATGGTAGCCTTATAGAGGTACAGGATACTTTCAGGCGTAAGTAATTTTCTGGCATGGTAGAGAGAGCCCACCTTCTTTGCAGCAGCCTTGGTAATGCTCTCAATGTATATATTCCAGTTCATGTTCCCTGTAAACGTTAGGCCAAGGAGTTCCAAGGAAGTACTTTCAGGCAGTGTATTCTTAGCCATTGCTATTAGTGGTAGAAAAGGTTTCTTGTAGTTATTGAAGGAAACAAGCTTAGTCTTGGCAGCATTGAATGTGACCATCCATTTTTGTCCCATTCCACTACGGATTGGAGGTCATCCTCTAGTGATCCTGGTTTCCAATTCCCCTTTATCGCCTTAGCATAAAACTAAATTAAACTAAATATAGTTCATATTAATGATCCTTACACCTATTAGATGTGTACCAGAATTCATAATGGTATGTTAATTAGTTCAGAAGTAAACATACAAATATATAAATAGAGATACGTTAAACAATGTTTGATTCGCTAAGAGGTTTTTTTCCCCTATATATTTTCATGACACAAAATACTTAAAATATTAAAAAATGTTGAAATATTTCTTAGTTCTGAGATTGGGTTACATTTGAAATAATTGTTTTAATTGTTCTAATTAGCCGAAAATTATAATTATATGAACAAGTAAAAATTCTCTCTATTAGCCATTCTCACCCATTCTCGTGCAATCAACCTCTAATATTTCTTAATGTCGCCATGGTCATTTAGAAAAAGAGCGATTTTCTTTATTCGGCTTTGTTATCTAATTTCCATGCGTGTGTCTGTAATATCACACACACACACACACACACACATATATATATATATATATATATATATATATATATAGATAGATAGATAGATGGCAAAATAATATGTTGTTTTACATCAATATAATAATAAAGAACAATAATGTTTTTATATACTACTACTACTACTAATAATAATAATAATAATAATAATAATCTTGTGGAGGTTTATTGCCACTCAAACTCCAATGGTCGCTGCTAGCGAGAAATCATTAGTAAGCAGCTGTTGCGATAATGCAAATTCGATGTTATCGAAAGAGGTGGAGCGTACTGGAAATCTGGGGAGACGTGTTGTCACTCAACTTCCAGGGAACACTAAAGGTTGTTCTCAATGAGAAATCTTGTATGATCTGTGTGAAAGCTAATAATAATAATAATAATAATAATAATAATAATAAGAAGAAGAAGAAGCTGAAATATTAAGGAAAACCCTTGAATGCAAAAACTAAAACACGTGAGCGGGCCAAACAAACTGCTACAGAGACAAAACACAAAGAAGCGTTAGTGGAACCAAGAATATTAAAGCTGCATGTCTCTAAGTTCGCTATCCTCACCCCATCCCCTCCCGTTGCCCCATCACCGCCCCCTCAAAAAAAGAGTGATATCAAATAGCCGAGAAGGGTGAAGGAGGATGGAAAGACTGAGGAGAGAGCACTGATCAGACCTCCACCGGATAAGTGCGAAGAGAACCGGGACCTTGAGGAGACTTATTACCACTGTTGGAGAGAACTGGAAACCTGGGGAGGCTTGTTGTCACTCAGCTTCCAGGGAACACCACAGGTTATTGTCAAGGAAAGATCTCTGATGACTTTGGAAGCTCCTTGTGAGCCAATAATAATAATAATAATAATAATAATAATAATAATAATAATAATAATAATAATTACTGGAAATCTGGGGAGACTTGTTTTCACTCAGCTTCCAGGGGACACCACAGGTTGTTTTCAAGGAAAGATCTTTGATAACCTGTGTAAGAGCTCCTTGCCAGCCAATAATAATAATAATTCTGATTTCATTTATCAACGTCTCTCTGGAAAGGAATGGGATTGATTTCTAAAGGATTTCCTTTAATCCCGGCTTCAAACCAGGAGCTTAAAAGATCAAGGGTTTTCCTAAGGATGTTAGTGGTACCTATAATTGCAGAGGTCTGAAGGCCATCTAAAACATTGAGGATTTGTAGTTTTTTCAATTGTCTGTTCAGACGACTTGATACTACTCCTAGTGTACCAACTACGACCGAGATTATTTGTGTTTTAACACCGTGTATACGTCTTATCTCCAAGGCATAATCGCTCCACTTCTCATTCTCCTTCTCTCTCACATTCCTGTCCCAGGGTACTGAGAAGTCTACAATCTGCCAGTTTTCTGAGACCTTATCAATGACGACCAAATCCGGACGATTATGTTCCAATTGCTTGGTCGTTATGACACTTTTGTCCCACCATACCTCTACCTTGCCATCCTCACTTGTTCTCACTTCATCAGGCACCTCTTCAAACCATTTTCCAGCACACTTCACCCCAACCCTCTTACACACCTCCCAATATATCCAGAATCCCATACGATCGTGTCTTTTGCGGTACTCTCTCTGGACCAGTCCACTACACCCTGCTGCAAGATGCGCAATTGACTGTGAGGTCTTACCACAAATCTGGCATTCTGCAGCAACTTCCTCTCCTAGAACCACTTTTTTGAACAATCGTGTTCCTAATGCCTGCTCTTGTGCTGCACAAACAAAAGCTTCAGTACTCTTAGCCAGATACCCAGCTCTAAGCCATTGCCATGATCTTTCACCAGTCACTTCTGCTATATCCTAGAAGAATCTTCCATGTATTTTCTTCCTAGTCAGTTCCTCTGCCCTTTCTCTATCCATACGTTTCACATAATCAGCCTTGGTCTCACATAGTTCCACTTCATTGGCCACAACCTTAAGCATCCACTCCTCACTTCTAAACACATGCTCTTTCAACGAAATCTCTTCGGTTCTAACACAATCTTTTACACTTTTCAATCCTCTCCCACCATCTTTCTTCTTTTGATACAGCCTTGCTACGCTACTTCGAATGTTAAATATACCAAACATTGCTAAAACTTTTCTTGTTTTGCTACCCATGGCATGCAAATCTTTGTCAGACCATTCTAAAATCCCCGCACTGACTGCCCATGCATTCACTGTTTCATTAGGTTTCCTCCATACAGTTTCAACTTTGCAATTAGTTTCACTCTTCTAAGATACTCCTTCCTGACTTTCTCCTTCATGTCTCTGTTCATGATGCCTACACTCTCCAGCACTCCCAAATACTTATATCCTATAACTTCTATTTCTTTCATGATTTCTCCATTTGGCAGCACTATTCCATTCGAATGAACCTTTACTCCTCTCTTCATCACCAGTACCGCACATTTACTGATCCTAAACTCCATCCCAATGTCTTCTGAGTATGTCCCCACAAGTTCTATAATAATAATAATAATAATAATAATAATAATAATAATAATGATAATAAAATTTTATGTCAATTTCCGTAAATTTGTAAAACACATGTACAGCTAAAAGCAATCTTTATACATACGTGAGATTCAAACTTGGGTATGACATCATAAAAACCAGTACCTTATTAATGTGTACCCTGCCTATTCCTTTGTTGACAACCAACCTCATATTTCTAGGTATGTGTATAAGTTTATATATAGGTAGGTAAAGGAATCACTCATTTATTAATTAATCAGCCATTATAGATTTTGTAATGCAGTTGCTAGACGTGGGGGTGGGTACTTTGGACTATATTTAGTTTAAGTTAAGATTTACGTAGCGAGAGTAAATGGAAAGTGGATTTTTTTTAATTCAGATATTCTTTATTTTTGAAATTTTTACAATAAATATCAGACACCAATTAATAAATTTTTCCCAAATTTCATATTCCTTTTATGTATATTTTTTTTTAATTTAGGGGGCATAATATGGGCACGATCTCACATGTGGCAATTCAAATATTTCAGATTTGCATTAAATTTGATCCATAATAATTTGACATAAAATTACTCAAGATTCTCCGAATTTCAATTTCGTTTTAAGACTCTTTAAAGTTAAGCCTTAAATTTTAGAAATTTTTTAGAATCAAAATTGAAGTGCTCCTGGTTTAGGACAACAAAATTAAAGAAACAAATAAAAAAAGAGAATTCGTCTTTTCAAGCCAACAACCGCCGGGTTTGAGATCACTGCCATCAACCTTCGTCTGTTTACCTCTCTCTCCGACCTAACTTGTCAACTCCTTTTATACATGTCTCTCGCGTGATTTCGCGTTATTTCGTGTGACTTCCACCAGAGCACATCTTTTAAAACTATGGGCGCCATCTCTCTCTCTCTCTCTCTCTCTCTCTCTCTCTCTCTCTCTCTCTCTCTCTCTCTCTCTTTCGCCCAACCTCGCCCGACACACACGCAGTAAGACCGCTGTTCGTTTGATCTGTTTTCCTCTTTCTTTTTCTCCTTTCCTTCTGCTAACTTTAAACAACAAAAATCATGTAATAAATTTCGATTTAAATGAAAGTGATATTAATCTTGATGTATATTCCTCCCTTTAACTGATAAAGTACTAGATAATATATAGTTCTGAGTGAAACTCTTCTGGAAGCTGAAGGTTCAATCCTTTTGTCGGCGGATCGGGCCCTTTATGAATTCCTCTCGTCGGATAGTTTTAGTGGGAGACTGGAACGCGGTCCTGGATCCCGAGTTAGATCACGGGGTTAACTCCTTAAGGTCTACTAACCAGAACCGGAATACTAAAGCATTTCGAGACTTTGTCGACAAGTTTGATCTGGTCGATAAATTTTGAAACAAAAAGCTCGGGGATGTAGTATGGACTGAATGGACAGGTAGACGCGGCTCTCAAGTTACATCGATGGTCTTTAGTTTGGAGAGTCGACCTAGGGCTATTAGACTGTCCAAGTTTTCGTAATATAGTTTACTCGGATCACAGGCTTGTTCGGGTTCGAGTAAACTTAGTGTTAAACCTAGGATGGCTAGTTACTGGAAGTTCAACACGTCGTTGTTCGACGTGAAGGACTTCCGAGAACAGCTTATACTAACAATTCAGAGGGAACTGACGGGAGCTATTATTGGGAATAATTGGTGGGGTAACCTAAAAAAAAGCATTAGATCTTTCGAATATAACTGCAAATTACCCAAGACTTCTACATGGTCATTTCTAGCAGTATGCTACTCCATGAATTAAATAAAGAGTCCTGTTCGAAAATCCATGCAGATTCCCGAATCCGACAGAAAGATTATCGAGTTCGGCAAGTAGATCGGAGGTTACATTGACCGAAACGTTGTGAAAATAACACCCAATACGAGAAGAGTAGTTCGAATAATCCAAATGTATTATTATACCACACACTGTCTTGGTTTAATCCGCACTCTTCTACTCATGAACACAACTATAATATACAACCACACGCACACAAAATGTACAAAGAAAGAATGCGTAGTCCTATATATTGACAAATATAAAATATAAACTACATAAACGATGTGCAGAAATTACTACAAAATACATACACTTAAGATTGAGTTTGAATACTACAGGCTAAATATTGAATACAAAAATATGTACGAATTTAACATGAATTTAAAATCAAAGAAACGAAATACTAATAACATAAAATATTTAAAACGGGATTAAAATGCGTGAAAATGTATAGATAACAATACGAAGGGTCAGAAATCACAGTCGGAATATTATTTGGTTTACATACTTTTCAGTATAATGTTAAAAACAAAAATGGGTAATAAATCTTTACGCCTCATAAACAAACATTTTTTCCATCATCACTGCACAAAATATTTAATAACAAATACTTAATTAAAATTGAGATCTAGCTGCATCGACAACCTAGAAAGAATTATAAAGAAACATAACAACAAAATACAAAAAAGAAATGATACAAACATTATTATAAATAGTGATAGAACAACAAATAACTGTAATTTCCAAAGATCGAATGAATGGCCCGTACAAAATAATTGTCACTGCCTCAGTGATATACCGCACAAAAATATACATAGTAATATAGCCAGAAGTGAAAAAACTTTTTAAAAATCTATGTGTGTACGACAACGAGGTTCAAAATAAATTTTACCGACTGATTATCATCCAGATATTAAAAAAATATGAAAACACTATCACCACTCCTGAAAATTGATTAAGGACAAAAATTAACAATAATTAAATATGAAATGATTAAGAAAGACAAGACATGTGAATTATTTAACTCACCCTGTTTTTTGTGTCTTAACGAGAAACTTGGGATAGAAAATTTAAAGACAGAGACTAATTACTTATTGTTAAGCATCGCACTTCAAAAGCACTTAAAAAAACATACACTGAGCAGATATTAAACAACCAGTCTTAGTTGTTATAGGCTTGTAAATGTGTATAAGCGGATATCTATTTTGTATGTATTAATATATTTTGCTCCCTTTACGAATTGCTAGCTCACCTCCCCTCTCTCTTTAGAACTTTTTCTGAGAATTAAATTTGTCTTTTCAGTATATTCACGGACTTGAATTAAAGTCGTAGCTGAAACATGCATGCACATATGTAGACAATGATGTTTGTATAAATAAATAAAAATTATAATATCTATCTATATACATATAAAGTTGAGTTTTTTCCCCGCTCTAATATTAATATTAAAAGCCTCCTTTGTCCTATTTGAAATTCTTAAAACGAACTCAATATACTCAGTCATGGATATGTGCGCGTTAACTAATTTGCATATTGCTTTGAAAATCGAGCGTTAATTAATTACATTGGTTTTTATGGTTTCTTATTAGATAATTGGATTCTTCTCATTATTACGCTGAATTCTAATTATGCATAGTTTTTACATTCTACATAATTACGTAGAATTTAAGATGAAAATGCTCTAAGACACAAATATTTTATATCTATCTATATCTATGTCTCTCTCTATTCCTATCTCTGTTTCTGTCTGTCTGTCTCTCTCTCTCTCTCTCTCTCTCTCTCTATATATATATATATAGAGAGAGAGAGAGAGAGAGAGAATAAATTTCACAGCCAAACAAGAGCCATGATAGTCAATGAACCGGAAGTCTAAGACTCTAGTTTCGCCTTCATTTGGACTCATCAGTTAGACACATCCGAACTCAGGATTCGAAACCCGAGCCTCTTGCATGCGAGGCAAACACTCTACCAACTGAGCAAACGCCCTGCACACAAGAAATTCTATTAACCAACACAGATCAAGCAAACAGCGCCGAAATCCGATAGTTGGATTTCGGCACTGTTTGCTTAATCTGAGTGTCATGGCTCTTGTGGGTTGCGACGTTGTTTGGCTATGGAATTTATTATATATAATCTTTCACATTCTGAAAATCCTATCATTAATTGCCAGCTAGCTTAGCATTGCTGGATGGCATCGTCCTTTTGAGTTGAAACTCCTACTTGTGAGATTTTGGCTTGGGGTTATTAGCTGGTTGTACGACTGCGTCCCTTGTCAAGACGAAGTAGGTTTATTTCACAGTCGGATTTCGGCGCTGTTTGCCTGATCTGTGTTGGTTAATAGAATTTCTTGTGTGCGGAGCGTTTGCTCAGTTGGTAGAGTGCTTGCCTCGCATGCAAGAGGCTCGGGTTTCGAATACTGATGAGCCCAAATGAGGACGAAACTCGAGTCTTGGACTTCCGGTTCATTGACTGTCATGGCTCTTGTGGGCTGCGACGTTGTTTTGTTGTGGAATTTATTATATAATCTCTTACATCCTGGAAAAAAAATATATATATATAACCTTGTCGGTGTGTGTGCGAAAGGTTTCTACTATACGTATCTCCAAATATTTGGTGTACAGAGTTGTAATTTGAATTTACAAAGTTGAAATTGGCTATATAGGGTATTTGAACCTGTAGCACACTTTCGATTTGGTTTTTAGCCGGCAAAAATTGCAGCTAAGGATTCAAAAATGAAAAAAAAGTTGACCTTGTCAAGATGAGTCGAATAAAACATTACTCATGCTATTACTTTTGCACGTGCGTAAAATTTAATATTCGTAGATCGAAGTCGCTTAATTTTTAACCTACTGTGTCCATCTACCGATCGCTCAGACAATAAACGAAGCTGGAGAGATAAATAGCGACTAAGGCTGGAGCGCTAAACGTTCTGGTTTCGATTCTAGCGGATGGTACCCAAATCATATTTTTGCTAACATTTGAAATCATCACTATATATTGGATAATAATCAATAAAAAAATTGGTTCTATAATAAGAAATAAGAAATCTGTATGAATTAAAATATAATATTTATATAGTAATTTATAAAATATACATTCAAAAATAAAAAATACCGTATAAAAAATAATAAACACCGTATAAAAACAACACTAGCGAATAAATACTGGGAACTCAAAGAAAGCGGACATTCGCCGGTAGTCGAATGGAAAATAATGAGACAAGCTACCACATGCAGACATTTAGACGACCCATGTAAATTATGCCTCCATGAAAAATTTTCTATCCTGTACTTTAAAGAACCTCAAAATCTATTAAACTGTAGGCGAGAAATAGCAAACAATTGTGTTCACAAAATAAAACTTACTCTAGGATAGCGATATAAAATAGCTTTAAAACTAACAATAACAATAGAAAACAAACAAATAAATAAATTAAATAAACATGAATATACATAAACGATCACACACATATATATATATATGTATATATATATATATGTGTATGTATGTGTGTACACATAGGTATATTTATATATATAAAAAAAAAGGAGAACGTCTACCTTAAACCACTAACCTAGTTCTAAAACAGATCCTTTGTTTGATAAAATACATGCCCATTGGCTGATAGGAAGGGGCACGGTGGATACTAGAAAGCTGATTGGCTAACTAGAAATCCTCAACATATATAAAAACAAGAAGCAACCACAGAATTCGTGCATAAGCCTGACGAATCCTATAGTTGGATGAAACGCAGAATATTCAGTGTAGCTTAATCGCCATATATATTTTATAAATTACTAACTAGCTCTACCTACGTATTGAGCACTTTTGAAGTAAATACTTAAAGTTTACGCATAAATCTATACTTTCGTATATTAAATTTATGTGAGTAAATGAAGTAGTTATATATATATATATATAAGAATTAATAAAACATGTTAAAAAAACACTTTAACAAAAGTTAAAACATATTTAATTTTCAAATTTTCAAAAAGGAGACACAAATTAAGTGGGGCGTCCTTAATCCATGGAGTTTCGAAAGAAATATTTTCCTTCTCATCAGAGGGTGGGAATTAGCAAAATACGAAATCGGATTTTGCTTGCAAAGTATTTAATGAAATTACAAGTAAGCCATCGAACTTATTTGGTAAAAATTAAGAAATAGTGAGGCAGTGATATTGTATGTCTGAGTGTTGGATATAGAGATGTAGCGATGTACATTTGAAAACAGAGCTGTGCATACACGCACATTCCAGATGGAGTTGACCTAGATTTTTGGTTCCATAAAAATGACCAACCCCTTACAACTAACGTCTCTCTCTCCTTCTCTCTTTCTCTCCCCCTTCTCTCTCTCTCTCTCTCTCTCTCTCTCTCTCTCTCTCTCTCTCTCTGTGAACTAGAAGCTTAATTGTAAATAAAACTTATACACTATGTGATATACAAATATCTGTACGTGATGTTGTCAAGCTAATCAAAAACCTTGATTCCAGTAAAGCAACTGGCCCTGACGGTATTCCAATTATAGTACTCAAAAGACTTCAACCAGAACTAGCGCCCATCCTTACAAAACTGTTTAAACGTTGCCTTAAGGAGAATTTCTTCCCATCACCCTGGAAAATCTCATCAGTATGCCCTGTATTTAAGAATTCAGGTGATCACTCATCTCCCTCTCAGTACAGGCCAATAAGTCTCCTGTGCGTCATGAGTAAGTTGCTGGAATCTGTGTTAAATACAGAAGTAATCAACCATCTCAGCAAAAATAACCTTCTTAGTGACACGCAATATGATTTCCGTTCTGCTAGATCTACAGCAGATGTGCTTACAGTTATATCGCATAGGATTAGCGAATCTCTCAACAAAGGCTTCCTTTCTAGGGCAATTCCTATTGATATATCAAAGGTGTTTGATAGAGTATGGCATGAAGGTTTACTTCACAAGATCTCCAGCTACGGAATAGCTGGAAATTTCTTCTCAATTATTAAATCATTTCTCTCTGATTGGTTTATAAGAGCAGTGGTTGATAGGCAGAAATCAGAAGCTCTCAGTATTAATGCTGGAGTCCCTCAGGGGTCCATCCAGGGTCCAACTCTCTTCCTGATTTACATTAAGGATCTTCCAAATCACATCCTTACATCATTTGTAGACATCTATTCTGATGACACTACTATCTATGGTAGCACATCTAAGACAGTAAACGATGAAGTTCTCTCTGATTCTCTCTCCTCTGATCTTGAGCATGAGGTACAATGGGGAAAGGAGTGGCCAGTTACTTTTAATGAATCTAAAACCAAGCTTTTATCTTTACATCATCAACGCTCTGATCCCCATCTGGCATCAATTGAAATGAATGGCTCTCGTCTTGGGAGGAGGCCTTATGTTTTGACAAGTTTCTGGGTTTGACTTTTACTCCTGATCTTAAGTGGAGCAAATACATAAAATCCGTTGCTAAGGCTGCTGGAAAAATGGTGGGATCCTTCTATCGATTCAGTAGATATATCACTGCTGATGCAATTCTTTATCTATATAAGAGCCAGGTATGTCCAAGGATGGAGTACTGTTGCCTTATCTGGGTAGGAGCTGCTAGAAAGGACTTATCCTGCCTTGATAGAGTTCAAAATAGACTTCGTAGCCTCGTAGGGGATGTCCTTTTCTCTTCCCTGCAACCACTTTCTCACAGAAGGAATGTTGCGAGTTTGTCTCTGCTTTATCGTTATTTTCATGGAAAGTGCTCGGCTGAGCTCCAATCTATGGTCTCCCCTCGCCAAACTTTCACAAGAAACACCCGTCTAGCAGAAAACACTATCAATAATTTCCCCCACTCTTTATCTGTACCTAAACCTAAACGTAGATTCTATGAGCAAAGCTTCTTTCTTAGAACTGCACGCCTATGGAATTGTCTTCCGTTTTCCTGCTTTCCAGCTCATTACAATATGGTTGTCTTCAAGTCTAACGTAAACAAGTTTTTGATGAGTCGTTCCATATAAGTTAACAAATTCACCAAATTTCCTTTACTAACGATTACTATATTGTCCAATTTCTACTGTACACTCTTTAACCCTTATCCTCGAGTGGCCTCAAGGTGATGCCCATGTAAAAAAAAAAAAAAAACCTTTGAAATTCGTGTTGATTTTGAGAATAGTGACAAAAGAATTGCCAATGTGTATATATTGTATAAATTATATATACATCGAACAATGCAACATGGGGGAACGGTCGCTATCAAACTACCCTGTCAATTCTTCAAGTCTACCAGCTTGAAACTTGATACATAGGGATTTGGACCTGTCAAACAAATTCTATTTTGTCTTTAGCCGGTAAGGATTAGGTGCTAAGAGGGCAAAATTGAAAAGAAATGATACTTTGCAGGCGTAAGTCGACTTAAAGTGCGCTTATACACATGCGCAAATATACATTTATAGGATAAAATCGATTAAAGTTTTACATTTTCTTGTCAATCGATAGCTCAAGCGGTAACAATTAAGGCTGGGACGCCAAATGTGTTGGTTTCGATTCTAGTTGATAGCATTCAACTTTAAAACTTTTGAAATCACTACTATATATTAGGTACAATATAATAATAAATAATTGACTCTATGATAATAAATACGAAATTGCATGAATTAAAGCATCATATTTATTTTATAATCGGGTTATGCTCGAAGATCACTACTATATATTGGGTGCAATATAATAATGAATAGAGAATTAGATCTACATAATAAATACGAAATCTACATCATTTAAAGTATCATATTTAAGCGCATTTTACCACCGGGTAACGCCAGGCGGCCTGCTAGTATATATATATATATATATATATATATATATATATATATATATATATATATATATATATATGTTATTGAGAGAGAACTCTAGCAGAGTGCTCGATTATTAAGAAAATTCACAAGTAAAAGCGCAATATGTATTTATATATGAGTACTACAGAAGATTAGAACAACATCGGTACGATCGGTTAAGAATCCAAACAAAAGGGAACTTATAATTTGTCAACTTTATCGGACTCCTTTGTTCGGTGTTAGGTTTTGTTTTTTTGTTGTTTTTTTTTAAGATTTAACAAAAAATAATGTTTTAACTTTTTAAGATTTTTTCAATTCTCGGAAGACGGAAATGAAGAGAAAGCGATTCGAGATTATCATGACCGTAACTTTAATTCGCAGATAAAATAAAGAAAAACTTGTTTGAATTGCTCATTCTGCAAATATCCATTGTATTGGCAGGTGGAAATGCTAGACTAGTTAAAAGAAATTGATGCTTAAAATATCGTCACAAAGTCACACAGCACGTAAGTTGCCATTTTTCAGGAAAGCAGACCCCAAAAAAAGTAGATTGGGTTTGAAATAAACGATAACAATGTTGTTTTGATCTTCTATAACACACACACACACACACACACACACACACACACACACACACAGACACATACATACATACATACATACATATATATATATATATATATATATATATATATATATATATATATATATATATATATGAATATTCCCGAAAGGATGAAACACTAGTGTCTGTAGGTATTTAATAATTATTATAGTAAAAAAAAAATAATTATATATATATATATATATATATATATATATGTATGTATGTATGTATGTATGTATGTATGTATTGATATGTCAGGTCATGTCATATGCTACTGGTACCATGTAACCCAATACTACCTGCCTCATGGTCCGGTCACCGGCGACTAAACTGGTTCCCCCACCAGACTTGTTTGGTGAGGATGGCGGCTAGTCTCCCTGAAGGATTAAAAACAAGACTTTCCAAAGAGCGAATGAACTCTTTTTCTGGGTCAACGGCCAACTAGTACCGTGTATATTTGCGTGTGTGTATATGTGTATTGGGGTAGAGAGGGTTCCCGTAAGCCGTGGTAAAGGCAACCTTTCTAGGAGAAGCAAATCTCTGATTTAAAAAACCATAAAGCGGAAGACCAGTACCTGCATTAAGCTGGTCTGCAGTTTAATTTGTTGCTGGCTATCTTGCTCTTGCTTGTTGCTGGATCTCAACATTTTGAACCGAGAGAGAGAGACTTAGCTGTCGTACAAAGCTAAGACTCTGTAACATCATATTTGTATAGATACTCCCTCAGACATTTGGGCTCATGGATTTTAAATGTCTGAGGGAGTGGCACTCGTCTGACAAGACGTTGCAATCATCATGTATTGATATGAAAAAATTTCAGAATTAAAGAAAAGATTATTAAGAAAAATGTTCAAATTCGAAAGTGTAGAATTATAAATATAGAGAAATATATTAATAGAACAACCTTATCCAGACTTAAAAGGCTCAATATCAGTGATAGAGCTTAGTATAATATATATTTTTCACCTTTATCTCGTATTCCTTGTTGTTTTGAAGAAAATATTGTAAATTTAATTCTGTTCTTAGTCACAAGGTTTTGGGTTCGATCAGTACGGTCGTCCGGTCAGTTGTATAGCTATATTGATGAGTCTTTGAGAGACTAAAAAAGTACTTTATGCATGTAAAATATTTGATTAGTAAATTATAATTTTCGCTCTCTCGCCCTCTCCAATAAGAAGAGATCAATCACTTATTCTAGAAATAACACTATGTACCACTAAAAAAAACAGAATATCTGTCACCATTTTTATATGCCCAATAGCATGGAAAATCCATTTCTGGCCTTCATTTTAATGAATTAATATATATATATATAAAAAAAAATTTAAAAAACGCGATACATTCAGTAGTCGAGCGAGTTGGTCCCATGGTAGAGGTTTCGGCTTCTTATCATGAGGTCCTGATTTCGAATCTCGCTAGATTCAGCCACTCTGATGAGTCGTAACATGTGTCAGTGGATAATTATATTTAAAAAAAAATAATAATACATATATATATATATAGTCAGATTCCTAATGGCACAATTTTAACTTTTGTGGGAACTTTTTGGAGATTTGCAAACCTATACATTTTTGGAAAGGTTTTTGTCTCAGGAATCAGAAAATCAATGTTTGCATTTGCCCACATGCGTATATGGCGACCATATTGGATTTACAAAATGGCCGCCATAAGATGTACATTTTATAATATCTCGGCTTCATAAATAAGCTGGAACACTGATTTTAACTGCTAAACCTACATTTTCAGGGCCAAGAAAACCTACATTTGCTGTGTCAAGGAAGTCACTGGTCCAAGTTATCCTTCCATCTTTTGTAACCCCACCCCCCATTGAAACACAATATCTACCATATGGGTAAAAAACTAACAACCCTGGCAGTTAGATACTAAATCAGAGTTATTTTTATTGAAATGCCTTTTAACTGTAAACTTTGAATGTTTGTGCAACCATCTTAAACATAATGAGATGTTTGATCGTAGTCTATCCATAATCATCATCATCAACATCATCATCAACACCACTTTCATACATCACAGCTTGGGAATCTTCATCATTTTCGCACTGGCTGCTACACTGACACGTGTCAGTATAGGCTAAGTCTTTAGACCTGCATGAACATCTGCCAGAAGAACAGTCAAATATGCATTTGCATATAAAATCTCAAGGATGAACTTAAGGGTTGGGAGAACCTCTGTGATCGTTGGTTTCAGGATGCCATCCAATTGTTTGAAGTACCCATTTTCCAGGGGATCCAGATGTGAAATCTGCAGAGCAATGGCTGCTTGTGCCCATACCCTTGCTTGGACATGGACCCTTAAAATATGCTGCTTTAGAGCTCCAGGTGTTGGAGGGAGCCTGTCACTTTTTGCCCTATGCTTGCAGAACAGATGCCATCACAATTCAGGGATTGTTTTTATGTTGATCCCTTTTGGCGAGTAAGCTGCACATACAAAGGACTCCAGTGTTGACAGCATTCCCTCTGTAACTTTTTGCTTCATCCATAAGCATGTGCAGAGCATTGACAACATCTGCATCTGCTTTGAGGTAGATCTGCAACCAGGTTGTCTTGCATATACAGGAGAACCTCCCTGCGTTGTCATCCCCAGTGAGTACATGGAAGGTTGGCAAAGCCTTTGCTCTTTTTTTACCTAGAGCTCGCCACAGTGGTTCAATTTGTATAACACCAGAGGCCATAAGAATGGATGTGTTTTTCAGCAATAGGTTATAGTTTGCTGTGACTAGCACTAAAACGTCTGTATTTGAGGAGAAAAATACTAACTGTACATCAGGTGGGTTTCGCTGTGAAGCCAGCACAGCCTGATGGATCAGCAGCGTGTCTGCTTCCTCATGGTTATTTACTTCAAAGACCAGGTCTTTGTTGCTCTTAGTGTATTCAGAAGCAGATGTGATGATCAGCCTGGATGAGCCCCTGTTTTACTCTAGAGTTTGGGCAGCAAGATAATCAGTCAGATCAGCCTCCACTTTGTCATGGGAGAAGAACCTCCTCATTGAAATGTGTTTGATGTTAGTGTCATCTCTGACTTGATACTGAACAGAAGCTTTTCCTTGTCTTCGTTTATCTTGGTTGCACTCTTCAGAGTTGCATCTGCTCGGTATGTGTCAAAAACGAGGATGATTTCATCATAATCTTGTGTTAGTTGCATCAGTCTGTCATTAAAACAGCCACTCAGATCCTTGACTGTCACTAGAGTTGCTGGTTTCTTGGTCAGCTTCTGCACAAACACCATGCCATCCACCAGTGCTATCTTCCGACTTGGCTGATCAGTAGATGTGGGCTCTATAAATCCTGTATCCGTTGCATCTCTTTGGGTAGAAATTCCAGCTTCAGGTGACTGGTCTTCATGAGTCATATCTTCTCTTGTCAGCTTCTCAAGTAGATGGATTAAATTGGACTTGTCGTAGCATGGCAGCATTGTTCCGTCAGGAGAAAACACTGCTCTTGGTGTCAGAGTGAATTCATGGTTTCCTATGGCTTCTTTCTGGTTGATGTCTCGGCTTGACCTGGCAAGTACCATCAGCTTTGCAAACAGGTCCCTGGTCTTCTTCAGATCCACAGTATTGTCTCTAAGTTTCACTGTAATCTTTTTGCTTCCATATCCAGATGATCACATTGTACAGCTTTTCCCCTTTAGTGGTAAAGGGGTTTTCATGGCTGAGTATGGCTTCCTTGATCTTGTTGACTGTATCATGTGCCATCTTGACTGTACTTGGTCGAAGCTCATGATGCTTTGTGATTCTGTCAGCTTCCATGTCAAACTGACTCTTGAACTCTTTTGAAAGTTCTGGTGTGGCCAGAAAAAAATCTCTTCTGGTACTGGCATTGTTGGAGATGCGTATGATGCCAGAGCTAGTCTTCATCAGCTTGTTAGGTGTTCACATGCATGGTCTGTCCCAACAGACACAAAGGGAATGACACTTTACGTGACTGATATATTACCTGCTCGTAATTCCTCTCATGTCTGAAGGTGATTGGTCCTCAAGTTATGCACATCTGCGATGTATCTTGGCCAGAGTCGCTTATACTTGATGCAATCCATGGCAAAGAACAGTTTGCTCAGTGCTTCTCCAACTTTCAGATGGAGTTCTAGGTCAGCATTCCCAGTTGCTACTACAAAGAACAGAATTGCTTCCACCCAATCTAGGAATCCCATCATGGCCTTGAACATTGCATTCTGGGATTTCTGTTCCTTCCATTTTTGAAATACCTCCTCAGCTGATTTGCTTGTACGATCACAGTTAGCAGAGTTGACCACCCGTGTGCCACCTCAGGGAGTAGTGGCAAGGCTCCAACCTATGTCAAGGGAAGGCTTTCAGGCAGCAATGAGTTGTATTCTGCCCAGCTTGGAATTTTGCTGGAGGTTTCTCGAGGTTTCATTCTGGATAAAGCAGATGCAACAACCCATTCAAGCTGTGTCAGCTGATAGGATCTTGAGATCCCCTGGCTGATCGCAAACTGTTCTGACATCTTGGTAGCCTGTGGTTTTGGCTTGTTACAGTGAAGCATGTCTACATGGTAGGGTGTGACTGATATACTCCTTGCATCACCTATGAGCAAAGGTTCTGCAACAGGTGCTTTAGAAAGATTAACTTTCTGGTACACTCTCGTGATGGTTCCCATCAGGAGTATCCTCTTCAAAATCTGTGTTATCTACTGCGAAAAACACAAAGGTCCCCTTCTTCAGGAATGGTGGTACATAGAGGCCTTGGTATGCTCTGGTGTTTTCTACAAAAGCATTTGCCAGAGAAGTTTCCATGAGAAGGACATGGCGATGTGAAATAGCATAGCCATGAGCATTGAGAAGATTCAACAGCTTCTTGTTGCATGTGTCATGGTGGACAGTCAATGCCAGTCCCAGAACCTGAGGGTTCCCTCGTGTACGGGGTGACTTGAATGCTGATTCATTGCTTGGCTTGTACCTTACCTGTTTACTGGATTTGAACCCATACATGATATTCTGGCTCACTGTCAGTGTTGCAGGGTCAACATCTTTGGTTCTCTTTAGTTTCCAGCTTTTCAGCAGGCCTAACCATTATCCAATGGATTAAGGTGTATAATTCAACTGGAACATTGTCATTGTCATGTGATACCTGCATGACATTTCTTTCCTTGGGCTCTTTGAAGGTTGCAATGCTTTTCCTTATCACCTGTGCCACTTTGTAGATTGTCTTCATGCTGTTCTCCTCCTCCTTACCAGTTGTCATTGAGGTATTAACCATGTCCTCTTCACATGCATCTCGGGAGTAGAGGACAGTTGGCTTCCTTATGTTTGGTGGAAATAAGTAAGGATCATTTCTTCAGCCATTTTTGTACTGAATACAGGTAGTTTACTTTCAAAAACTTCCGAACCAAGCATATAAACATAAATCGTTTCAATATCATCCATCCCCAGGAATGCTTTGTTTTTTATTTCTACATCAATAAGATTTATCAGCTCATCAGACTCACCTTTTGTACAAAGGGTTCTTCAGCAGTTTTGCTAGTGTTAGTATCTCGAAGAACATGGAATACATTTTTGGTCCAGCAAACTTTGTGTTATAGAACATCAAGTGCATGTGCATCACCTGGTGATATGCAGGATTATGGGACCTTTCCACAGCATCCTTGAGATTTTTACCTGAATTCTCAGTCCTGATCTGATACTGTTGTTGGCCATTGTCCTGTTGGCCAAAGAAGCACTCTTTCTTATCCAGCGGACTTGTATGTGACCGTGTGAATGGCAATGCAGAACCAGATGTAGAGGGGTCTGGAACAGCTTCTTCTGTGCTTCCTCTTTTCTGGCCAGGCTTTTTGGCTGTGTAGTATCCTGTAGCTAAAGCGTGTGCGTTGCGATCTCTTGCACGTTGTATTTCAACTTTGTTAGTTGCACTCGAATGACATGAGCGATGCCAGACCGCCCTTTCTTCACACATTGTTTCTGGTGTGCAGTTATGCAGTCGCCTTTGGACTTGGACATAGTCCCCATCATTTAAACTAGCCCTTTCTAGAATTACCTGAAGTACGAGCCCATAGGACTCTAATGGATGATGTTGCATCAAGACTCCTTTCTGTTTATCATCAGATCGACAGAGAATGCACTGCTTCCAGTTAATGGACTCCTTGGTTTGACATGAATCCTCTCTACTTTGTGACTCATCACTCATGCTTAACCTACAAACACAGAGAGAATTACAGTAATGTTAGAATAGCAATACAAAAACTACAAGTTCTCAAAGTATCAGAGGTAAATTAACAATTTGAATTAGTGATATAAAAGCAAGATTTTTTTTAGGAACAGCTGAAGTATGAATTTATAAATGATGCATATTTTTTATTACAAAGATATTGCAATAAAACAACACCACATCAGTTTGAACCCAGTTATGCATCTAAAAGTTAATGTTAAAAATGTTGTTGCTTTATAACTACAACCATTGGCTGTTATGACCCTGAAAATGTAGGTTTAGTAGTTAAAATCAGTGTTCCAGCTTATTTAGAGGCCAAGATATTACAAAGAGTACATTTTACAGCAGCCATTTTGTAAATTCCAATATGGCCGCCATATATACCTGAGAAAATTTTATAACCACTACCATTGGTTTCCTTGGCCCTGAAAATGTAGGTTTAGCAGTTAAAATCAGTGTTCCAGCTTATTTATGAAGCCGATATATTGCAAAATGTACATCTTACGGCGGCCATTTTGTAAATCCAATATGGCCGCCATATACGCATGTGGGCAAATACAAACATTAATTTTCTGATTTCTGAGACAAAAACCTTTCCAAAAATGTATAGGTTTGCAAAATCTCCAAAAAGTTCCCACAAAATTACATTAGGAACCTGACTAATATATATATATATATGTGTGTGTGTGTGTGTGTGTGTGTGTGTGTGAAACAGCGAAACAGTACTGTACGTGGATGATTATAATGCTCCTCATCTTGAGTTGAGCATATTGAGAAGTGATACACGAATTACCATTAGCGTATAAAGCGATACTCTTTGTGTAAACAAATCGAGCTTAGGTAGTTCGGACGATGTCAAAACATCGTTAAACTCACGACTCGCTCAGCAGCCGCCGATAGCGTAGTGGTTAGGAGCCTTGACTGTCGTACAGCCAGTCGGGCTTCAATCCTGGCTTGAGGTAGTTTCCTGTCTAGCCGCACTGATGATGATGAGCTGTGAAACAGCGAAACAGTACTGTATGTGGATGGCTATATATATATATATATATATATATATATATATATATATATATATATATATATATATATATATGCAAAATGTCACTTTCGAGAATTTTGCAGAGAATCTTAGTGATGTGAGCGATGAACATGGGGAGAGATTCCATCAAGATATTTCAGTTTTAAAAGAAAATGGAACCTTGACATGTTAGCAAACTACTACTGGAATATAAAAAGGGGGGGATGAGACTGAACGCAAAAAGTTTAAAGATGACAGATGTTGTTTAAACTGGCAATTCTATGTTTTTCACTCATAACAAATAACAAAATATGATTTATAGTACATGAAAACGGTGTCTTATCTAGAGAAATGAAGGTCAGATTTAGTATCGGAATGAAAACATGTAGCATGTACTTTTTAACCTGAAATGTGTTGCACAACGTAATTGTTTCGCTCAAAAGCAGTACTGCAAAAGTTACCTCCCTTGATTGAATTCTATAGAGATAATTAAGCAGTAATCAATTTATTCATTCAGGCAGCTGGCATGGTGGCATATGAATGTATGCGTTGATTGTCAGTTTCAAAGTTCAATCTGTCGGTCAAGCAGTCAATTGTATAGTCGCATTGATGAGTATTTTAAAGACGAAAGAGTATTTATACGTAATATTTAATAATTAAATTAAATAGTTATTAATAACTACTTCTTATAATATTTTTAGACCGTCCTCTGTGCAATATAAAAAACGTCTCGTCGCTATAACAATTGATAGTTATACAAAAAAAAAAAACTTACTCTATGACAGAACCGCTCGTCTGGGATTGCTGGAATGCATGCAATTTGAAATTAAGAATGCTGCTAAGAATGTGTTGAAAAAATTCTCACTTCTAATCGATAATTGAAGGTAGATACTTTGTGTTGAATGCATCGATCGACTACCTAATAAGAATTCTCGTTATGTTGCGAAGTTTCTCATCCAACTAACGCTTGGAACAGATAACCGGGACATGGTGTATCAAGGTTGATAAGATTAATTTTTCTTATCGAATGGGAAAACTAATCGCATCCGATGTTTTGACTGGAAAAATAACGCGTTACCTGCTCTACATACTTTGGTCCATATGTGAGAAGATATTTTCAATACAAGTATATATAGAAAGTCGATTTTTCGATCTATATATCGGCTGGGGTTTGATCACCTCTCATGCATCCAGGTACTCCCAGACTTGTGGCTCAGCAAAATTGGAACATTTCTCTCTGTCTATTGCAATCTTCTCTCCATTTCCCTCTTTGTCTCTCCCTCTCTCTTCATCTTTCCTTCTCTATCTATATATTTATCTATCCATCTCTCTCGACATTTATTTATAAGTTTAATTCAATGTTTGTTAATGTCTGTAAGATTGGCGTCAAGGTATAAACTGAAGTCACTCAAACAAATTGTTTATAAACCCTATAATGAGCATGTACTAAAAAAGAAACTTGCTAAATTCTGCAGATCCATGGTAATTATATTATTAGTAATTTCCTATTGTCGTCACTTTTGATTATTATTACTATTTATTAATATAAATAGATTTTCCTGTATAAAATCCACGATGTTAGATGGTGAAGTTAACCTAAATGTTACAACGTGGGCCACTGAATGGCGCTTATGTATTATAGTACACTAGCCTGGGTACCCGGCGTTGCTCGGTTGTTTGGAGGTGTGTGTTAAGCAACAAAAAAAAGTTGTAGGCAGGCAGGCAGGCTGGCTCGGACCCGTACAGCGAAGGAAAAAATAAACTGACTTCTTTGTCGTTGCGTCCATCGCCAAACTGGAAGTGGCGAACGTTTAAATTAAGGCTAGTCAAGCGAAAAGAGGGGATGACTTTCGAAAATATCAGCGAAAGAAACGACCCCTCCTTGTAGAAAAGTTCCCAGTTGAGGGTGAAGGAATTAATGTTTTTAGCCAATTGTTCGATATTTGTCGTCTGAAGGGTTGAGCCTCAAAACGATATCAATCTCGTGAAAATCCGTCGCATCTGTCGAAAGTTTTAGGCAGACATACATACATACATGATGATTGTCACTTCTTGATAGAAGAAGACCATCTTTCCATTGCTTTATTGTTGATTATTTATTCATTTTCATGTACCTTTGAAATATTTTTTAAACTTTTTTATTTGTTTTTTATTATATATATATATATATATATATATATATATATATATACATTTATACGCACATACATATATACATGTGGAGATGTGATCAAGATGCATCAATTTCTATCTACTGTGGGAACGAAGGTGGCTCTTCAGACCAGCCCTGCTCTTACACAGTCTGTTGCAAAGGTCACACTTAAGCTGAGATTGAGGGATGCCAACTGGTGCTGCTCTTCTGTGGACGTTCATATGACGCTTCAGGCCTCCACTCGATTTACAGGCCGCAGAGCAAACAGAACATCTGTACCCCGCAGTGTTTTCCCCATCAAAGAAAGATTGTTCTCCATGTGATCGCATTTGGCTAGCTAGACCAGCTCCGGATAAAGTCATTTTACCGCATAAATCACAGATGTGGTTCTGCACGAAAGCCTCCAACAGACCTGATACATCTGACAGATTTTTCTTCCAGATGTCATGCTTCATTTTTGCATGCTCATATTTTTTCTTCTCAAAACTATCACAGCCATGAAAGACCAAGGAGCACCACTTTTACGATCATTGGAAGCACTTTCCCAACTGAACACGTCAATACCAAGAACTTTAAGATTATCTTTGATGTTATCCTTAAAGCGTTTCCTAGGTTTATGTTGTGGACGCTTTCTTTGTGTAATTTCACCATAGAACAGGCGCTTTGACAATCTCTCGTCGTCCATCCTTGTGAGATGTCCAGCCCACCTTATCTGGTTGCGTATAATCAACTTCTCGATACAATGTACGTCAGCTCGCATGAGAACATCCATATCAGGTATAAAAGAGTTCCACCTGATGCCCAGAATGTGTATCAGGAATTTCTGGTGCACTCTCTCCATGACTTTTATGTGTCTACCATAAGTTATTCAGGCCTCGGAAGCATAAAGCAAGGATGGTAAAATTGATAGATTGATAGACACTGATCTTTGTATGAAGAGTTATACCCCTGTCAGACCACACTCGCTTCTCTAAGCCATCAAAAGCCTTAGTGGCACGCTGTATCCCATAGTTGACCTCAGCATCCAGGTTCCGTCTCTGGCAAGAGTACTACCTAAATACACAAATGTGTTAACCACAGCAAGTCTCTGGTTGTCGACAAAAATATTTGGTTCCACATACAAACTACCGGGTGGAGGTGTGAACATGACCTTAGTCTTCTTAAGACTAATAGTAAGCCCAAAAGACGCACAGGCCCCCGAAAACAGATCCATGATACCCTGCATATCCCTCTCACTATGGGTTACGAGATCAGCGCCATCCGCATAAAGCAATTCACGAACCAGGTGCTGAAAGGTCCTTGTAGAAGCATGAAAACGATGAAGATCAAAGACTTTACCCGTGGTTCTGAAACGCAAACAAACCTCCAGAAAACATTCCCTGAGGGCATAGGAAAGCATAGTTGCAAAATAAATAGAAAAAGTGTAGGTGCTGGGATATCATTCTGCTTCACACCATTGTCAACTGAGATGGGTTCTGATAGACATCCATTGAAGTTCAGGCGAGCCTTCATATTAGTGTGGAGCTCCCTGAGTAATTGTAGAAATTGAGGTGGGCATCTCAACTTCCCCAGAATTATCCATAGGGCACTTCTGTTCACCTTATCAAAAGCCTTAGTCAAATCAACAAAAACCTGATAAAGCGGAACACGGTGTTCAGTACATTTCTCCTGCAACTGCCGAGCAGAGAAGATCATGTCCGTGGTTCCTCTGCCCGGACGAAAGCCACTTTGGCTTTCTGGAATGACGGATGGACAAATATACTTTAACAATCTATTGAATAGAACTCTGGAAAATACTTTGCCAACTGCTTCCAACAAACTTAGCCCACGATAATTTCCACAGTTGGTCCTGGACCCCTTTCCCTTGTACAGTGATATAAGAATTGCATCAACCCAATCCTGATGGACGGGAACACCCTTCCAGACATCAATGATAAGATGAAGAATTTCATGAACAAGCTTATCACCCCCATGTAAGAGGACTTCCACAGGAATACCATCAAGCCCTGGAGCCCTCCCAACGTTCACTTCCTTGATTGCATCTCTAATGTCATTCTCAGATGGGAACTCAGACATTTCATTCATTGATGACGTCCTCATCAACATTAGAGGGGTTGACAAAGAGATCAGAATAATGCTCAGTCCAACGAAGGAGAATCTTGTTAGGATCCTTTATAAGGGCAATTCCATCACTTGAGAGTAGGGGAGATGTAGATAGTGTTTAAGCAAATGATACATGCATTTGCAGTCATTACGATCAAAAGCCATCTGGATTTGGTTGGCGAGTTTAGCCCACCACTGATTCTTCATTTGGTGGAGTCGCTTTTGGAGAAGATCTTTGTTTGCTTTAAGTGACTGTTGGAGGGACTCTCAACCTTCATGAGAGGCAGACAACATTTTATGATACAACTTATTTTTAGCACTTAAGAGTTGAGTAATTTCAGAATCATTATCATCAAACCAATCCTGATGTTTAGATTTGCGGAAGCCAAAAACATCTACCCTTATTTCATAGAGTGTATTTTTAAAATGCGCCTATCACCCATCAAAATCAGTAGAATTAACTACAGATCGAAGCTTTTCACGTACACTTGGATCATCCAGCTTGGACACATCAACCCGCCTGGGAATCTTAACACCACCCGACCTACACTTCCTCCTTATACAGACTTTCAAATTCCCGCGTACCAAAAAGTGATCTGTGCTGCATTCAGCTCCACGCATAATGCACACACTACAGATGTCCTGCAGATCTGCCTTCCTGAAAATAATCTAATCAATCAAGTGAACTTGTTTTGAATTAGGATGGGTCGAAGTAAACCTATGGACCTCCTTGTGGCTGAAGAAAGTGTTACGGATAGCAAGGTCAACCTGAGTGCATAGATGGAGAAGATGCAGACCATTACTGTTGACCTTATCTACACCAAACCGGCCGAGTGAGTCCCAGGTGTGATGATCCTTGCCAACCCTTGCATTTAAATCACCCATGAGTAAGATCTTCTCAGATAAAGGAATAGAGGAAATGGTACGACTGAGATCTCAGTAAAACGCCGTGATAGTGTCTTCATCATGACCCATGGTAGGGACATACACAGATAAAATCGTCATATACCTACTGTGTGCAAGAGGGAAGCGCATCATCATAATTCTGTCACTTACACAGATTGGCTGTTCAATCCTCTTCACCAAATCAGAACGCACTGCAAAGCCAATTCCACCTTCTCGCCTCAGCCCCGATGATTTTCCTTTCCAAAAAAAGGTGTATCCTGAGCCCACTTCTACCAATTGATCCTCATCACTCAGTCGTGTTTCAGACAATGTCACAATGTCTATGCTGTACCTAGCGAGCTCTCTTGCAACAATAGCTGTCCTACGCTCAGGTCTTTCACTATCCAGGACATCTAGTAAAGTTCTCACATTCCACGTAGCAACAGTTAGGTTATTCTTCTCCTGATGAAATTTTGATTTTCCTTGTTTATTATTTTTTTATCTTGTTTCTCCTGCAAATATAGAGCAGCCGCCGACCGCAGGAAGCCGACCAGCTAATAAAAGGGTAGACAATTTATAGATCACCTTTTCTAGACCCTTCCCAAATTCATAGGTGAGCAGTGTATCCCTAGTAAAGGCTGCTCAGCCGCCAGATCATCCACCGAAGTTGCTTCCACCCTGTAAGTGATTTAGTCGACGATGTTAGATAAATCACTGGCCGCCTATGTGCAGATTTGCAGCTATGCACTTCCAGCCCGCTAAGCCTGTGCACGTCGCCACTCAGGTATAGGGCTTTTTTTTTTTCTTTGAAAGATATCTGCACATAACGATCGCGATACAACATGCTTGTGCTACACATATTGTACCCTCTCGCACCCTACCACTGGTTGCACAGTGACAAACTGAAATAGTGAGATGACTGAGCAGTGGCATAGTGTGCATGTTTTATTATCACATAGTTTTAACCTCTCCGGCAGCTGGACATATACACGCACATACACATAAGCAAGCAAATATGCATATGTATATATATATCCCTAGTTCTCACAATATAGTAACCCTCCAGAACTTGAGAGAAAGACTAACAGGTACTACACCTTGCCCAAGAGTGACCTGGAACTATGCAAGGCAGAGGCGTTCATCTCCCTGAGGTAGTAGGTATACCCGGATACATACATGAATAAATACATAGATTTAAACAGACAGGTGAGATTTATATTATAGAAGATACTTAGCGGGACCTGTGGAAATTCCACAAGGAACTTATTCATATGTAATATATAGGGCTATGACAAAAGAATATTCGTTTTGACTCTCGAATATATATCCGACACAGTTAGACACAGTTAATCAACCGAGAACCACATCACTCTACATAAAAGCATATAAGATATCAATGGATATATAGCTGAAAGTCAAAATAAGGAAAAGAATATGCTGTTGTCCTAACCCTAGTAATATATTGATGTTGGCATTCTGTAGATGTTCAGCGTTAATGGAGACGCTCTGATATTATTGTAGCTGTTCTGTTAAAACTGCAAAAGTATTTATCTAAGCTAGTAGTGATGCCCGGCGTAGCCCAGTCGTAAAGTACGCTTAAATATGATATTTTAATTCCTGCGAATATTGTATATATTATGATAATATTCTATCGACTTTAATATATTATAAATTTGCGATTTCAAAAATAAAGAAATATATCCATATTACTTGGCTGTATCAGCTTGAATCGAAACCGAAACCAAAACATATATATATATATATATATATATATATATATATATATATATATATATATATATATATATATAGTCTTATTTATAGTATTCCGAATTTTACTGGGTTTATATAATTGAAAATTCGGTAATCGTTCATACAACAATAAGTTTTAAGTTAAAATGAGATGACTTAAACTGTAAGCTACAAAATTATCATATTTCATAATTGAGCCTTCATATATTGTTTTAACAAAATCAAGACATCAAAGAATAGATTGATCACAACAAATAGTGTATTTCATCGTTAGTTACAATTGTTTCAAGACTATTCGGACAAATTCAAACATTATGTAGTTTTTTATTCAATAAGTCTGACGAAAGGCTGTTCTTTGTGAAAATTTTCAAACGACATAAGGTGTGAATTTATTCGAATAGTCTTGAAACAATTGTAACTAACGATTAAATACATTATTTGTTGCTATCAATCTATTCCGTGATGGCTTGATTTTGTTAAAACAATATATATATATATATATATATATATATATATATATATATATATATATATATATATATATATATATATGCTGTATCTATCTCTCACTGTCTCTCTCTCTCTCTCTCTCTCTCTCTATATATATATATATATATATATATATATATATATATATATATATATACTGTATTTATCTCTCACTGTATTCTTTCTCTTGCATACAATAAAATTTCTATTTTGAAATTTAACCTTTTCAAATCACAAATTTTAAATTCCTAAATTATGATATATATATATATATATATATATATATATATGTTTTTATTTTTTTTTTTGTTAATGATACTTTTTTTTAATGAATTCAATTATGATATATATATATATGCATATATATATATATATACACACACACACACACACACACACACACACACACACATATATATATATATATATATATATATATATATATATATATATATATATATATATATATATATAGTTGTGGCGAACTAGTAGAGTTAGTGAAAGTATAGGGAGTGCATAGGAGTTGACGAGAGTTCATCTCTTGAATACATTAGCGAGCCGCTTTCTGTCGATTCTTATTAATTAATATAAAATATTCAGACCATACATATAACTCATTACAACACCTATTCCGGGATTTCAGCTACGCACTCGGAACGTGGCTTTCATCTATCTATTTTTTTGTTTAGCGAACTAATGTACTACCTCTGATGCAAGTGTTTTTATTTTCGGATGTCTGTCCCATCAATCAGTAGAGTATTATATTATATAATGAGGAGTAGAGTATTATATTATATAATGAGGAGTCTTTGTTCAGACAAATATTATTCTTCCGGTCACATATCATCTCAGGTAGTCCAGAGACGTATATTCAACACCGGTAAACCGAGTTCTAATCCAGACAAATCTATTATGTTAACTTTTCTATTAATACCATTGAGTCATGTATGAACCCCGACTCACTAGCTATAGGTAAAATAGAAAACTGTATATAATTAATCGATTACAATTTATCATTGTCATTATTTAGTGCGATTAGCCAAGGTGTAGCACATTTTATCCTCTCTCTGATATTCCGGAGGTTTACCATACAAGAAACAGATGAAGTTACTCGTTCATGAGTCAATGTATTAGGGAAATAGGACTCTTCTGAAAAAAAAAATAAATAAATTGGATAGAGGTGGCCTGTTGGCCCTGTATGCTAATCTCCTAGTAATGGTGTCACAAACAAATCACCTGTTTCTAAATTGTGACGCGCCAGCACGGAGTAGTAAGGTTCAGGAAACTGTCATAATGATTACCATGTCAGTGCGCGATCTGGTTTAAATAAGATAGTAAAAGCAGTAAGCTGAAAGGATTGATATGCCTCCATACATGCAAATAAATCAACGTTAATAACATATCATCATGGATAATTGTTCGATACTCTATTGTGAACGTCTGTTAATTTTATCCAAACACCACATGCAATTGCATGGATTCTAATCTCCGTAGTTGAAAGCAAACAGAAAAACGTTGATCATAATACTCGCATGCACGTCTCAGTTTCTTTCCGTTTTGGTTTTTTTTTAATTTCATTTTCAAAGGAATTTAACGGGCAACGCCGGGTACATGTACTAGTATAGTAAATAAATGGACATTTTTACACGAGGAACGAAATAATGATTACACCGTCTCATGATTGTTCCTTAGCAGTTGATTGTGTTTTTAAATAATTTTACGTTTAAATCGTGTTTTTCATCTTTTAATTTTGTTTCTTTTAATTTTCATAAATTTTATTTCTTAATGAATTGAACACACAAAACAAAAGTTGTTTCAATTTACTAAAGAAATCCAGTTTTTTTATGAGTCTAACTTGTGGTGTTAACCTAAGGCCATAAAAATATTTTTTAATCCTGGGAATAAGTGATAATCAAAGGGAGCTAGGTCATGAGAATATGCAGGATGGGGTAAGATTTCCCAACCAAATTCTTCTAAAAGATCTTCGGTTAGTATTGCTTTGTGAGGACGAGCATTATCATGATGGAAGATGACTCTTGTTCTGTTGATTAAAGAAGGTCGTTTTTAGGTCAACATAGGTGCGAATATCGCAGAAAAATCACTTGATCTCATTACGATATACATAGATGGTCAAATATTCCATTAAAATTCTCATTTACATCACAAACACTGAGTTAGTAAAGAAGTTGAGAAGATAATTCTCCTCTCCTCAATTGAATATTTAAATATGATATAATCTACCTTTCTTGTGGTATATTAGTCTTATTGGATTCCAGGACAAGAATACATCTAGTCTGGTGGAGTATCCAGTTTCGCCTTGTTACTTGAGGTGATATAACTTGAAGAATATACACTATTCCTTGTAAAAGCCAGTTTAGGTTAGCCATGCCGAGATCTTATTTGGGCCTTGAATACTATGTGATTTTTAATATTTAGTCAGGATTTACCTGTAGTGAAAAGTATTCTCATGCCATGCTGTCCTGACAAACCCCTGTACAGAGATCTTAGGATAGAATATAGTGGGCATTCAAGTTCTCTCTTGTGTGAAACACCAACTGATACCTTAACTCAAACTATCTCAAATAATTCCCCGCCATCTCTCTCCATCTCTCTCTCCTTCTCTCTCTCTCTCTCTCTCTCTCTCTCTCTCTCTCTCTTCCTCTCTCTCTCTCATATTGCGTTAATTTGCTTTGAGATAAGTTTCCATTAAATCTCATATTTTTAAGGAAATTGATGTTTTATTCATTGTTCATTTCTACATCCAAATTAGCAAAGTGCAACAAGCCATGCAAAAGATGTGTCCGTCTGAATCTTTTTCCGATGCGATTTTAAATCTAGATATGGTAACTATCGTTGCTACTTCCTCTGATAGGCTATTTCACAGCATAGAAACACTTTGAAGTATTGAATGTAGGTGTTTGTTAAAATTAACTTTCAAATCATTGTAGAAATTACAAAAAATAATATTAAGATTTTGTCGTCTCATATTCTAAAAATGAGGTCCATTTTGGCCGAGACACTGTTGGAATTGCAGACATTACAAAACAAGAATCGTGCTTTAGTGAGTTTCATGACATTATTAGATCTTTTCTTTCTGGTCGAAGATTGCGAGCATTGGCCTTCATAAACAATTGGGTGCTAAGTAGAACGTCCCCCGGTACGAAAGAGGAAATGCGGTATTATGTAGAAGATACTAGCTAAGAGAAACTTTTGTTTAGTTCTGGAGTGACAAGGATGACCAACGACCCCCCTCCCCCTTTTGAGTTGGCCTTGTGCCTAAGTTTTTTGTTCAGTTTGAACTTATATTGTAATTTTAGCCTGAATAAAGGATTTAATATCTCAAAGTGTAGTACCTGTTCCAATGCTACTCTTAAGGTAATTTGTCTCAGTCAATGGAGAGGAAACCCTCTATACTAAGACAATTATTATTTTATGTCCCAACCAGAGGGCCCCTTTTGCCTTCTTTTCGGGGAGCTAGTTTAACCTCACATTAAAAACGACCTTGTGTGACATTTTGCTTTCGTGGGGAAGCAAATAAATACTAAGATCAAAGTGTAGTATCTGTTCTTCAGATGCTACACTTCAATTTCTTGTTCTCTGTCAGTGGAGAAAAAATCCTTCACGACTGAGACAATTTTTATTTTTGTTCCTTTTCTCCATGTTAAAAAAAACGACCCTGGTGTCTAACTCTGTCCCGTGGGGAGGCATTGTAAATAGGAACTCTGGATGGTGCCTCTTCATTCTCTTTTCCTATCAATGTTCATGTTCCTCGGAATTCTATTCTAAACCCAACTCTGCTTCTTCTCTATATCAATGATCTTGCAAAGAATATTATTCAAGAGATTAACATTTACCCTGACGATACCATCCTCTATTCCGGTGTTGCTTCTCGTCCATCTCCCTCAGATCAGTTGAAAATATGCAGCTAATCTAGAAGCTGGATTTGGTTCGATTGTAGACTGCAGTCTACAATCGAACCAAATCCAGCTTCTAGTACGAAATAGCTTGTTTCGTTTAACCCTGTTAAGACTCAGCTCACGTCTTTAAATCCTAAGCGTGTTCATTCAATTCCTGAGATTCTTATGAATGCCTCTGCTCTTGAGGTGAAATCGATTCCAAAACTTCTTTCTTTCTCATCAAATCTTTCTTGGAGTTCATATACTGAATCCATTGCTCTTTCTGTTTCTCGTAAAGTCGTCTCTCCCTATCTCTGTAAACACTTTCTCACACCTGAGACTATTTCCTATCTCCATACATCTATAATCAGACTATCTATTGAATATTGTCGCTGTATCTGGGCTGGTCAATCTCTGGCCTATTTGAAGGTTCTTTGATAAGGTGCAGAAACGTGTCTGAAATTTAATTAGTTCCACCTGCAACCTCTCTCTCTCTCTCTCTCTCTCTCACACACACACACACACACAGACGTGATGTTGCTAGTCTCAGTTTTTTGTTATAAATACTGTTATGACATATTTTCTTTAGAATTTTCTGATCTATTCTCTGATTTTTTGCTCCAGTTCATTTTACTCATTGATCAAGTTGTCTCCATCAATTCACAGTTTCTATATCGCATTGTATTTTACAAGAACCGCAGGCTTGTGGAACTCATCCTACTGACTGTTTTCCTCCTACCTATAACCTTGGTCTTTACAAGACTAAGGTTAATAGGAATCCCTCGTCTTTTCGATAATAATCTTTCGTTCTTGTTAGCTCCTTATATCAAGTGGATTCACGTCTTGTCTGAAGCGATTACCATGTAAACACTGTTTTTGGTTTTGTGCAAAGTTACATTTAATGTCTGTCTTTAATTCGGAAAATGCTTTGCTGCTAACTAAACTAGGATTTGAATTAAATAACAAAGCAATACAGTTTTCTATTATTGAATAATTGTACCATTTCGCAATTGTTCAAAATATCTATACACCTTTTTGAAACATCCTATAAATGCAGCTTTAATCAAAATCAGGAATATAAAACACGTGACCCGGAAACATTTATTCTGCGGCCCGCAGGAAACCATTTTTTTTTTTAAAGTTGACATATAATTGCCAAATACTGAAACCTTCTTTTACTGCCTCATTCTATCTAACCTTCCTCTCTCTATCGCTCTCTCTCTCTCTTTCATTCTCTTTCGCCCACTGTGTGTCTCTCTCTCTTTCGCTCTCTCTCTCTCTCTCTCTCTCTCTCTCTCTTTCTCTCTCTGTACTTCTCTTTGTCCTGGTATATTAACGTAGTGGTAGAGGTCTGTATAACATTTATGGAGGGTGTATAATATAGGGGTGACTGTAAATCGTGTATATACTTATGAGATCCTATTATTGTCTATTATTCTGATTGTATGTGAGTGTATATACGTGTGGCAGAACCTCGGGTTATATTTTCGGCAACTTTTTATTCCAGAGTGTTTTCCCCCTTTTAGAAAGTTACAACGCTGATCCTAGATTGTTACATTTGATAAGTGTTGGACCCCTCCTCGCTTCCCCGGGTGCTTCGAGCCAATCGACCCGTCAGCTCCTCAACTTGCTGTCTGTCTCCTTTAAACTCTGAACACTAATGTACATGTATCTCAAAGATACCATCTCCCTTTCTAAATGACGTCATTAATATAAGTAACTAACTATGTTTTTACATGTCGTTATTTCTAAGTTGTCCACTAAATTGTTATGAGAACATTTTAAAATTACATTCTTAACTTAATGCAAATAAATATTCTAAATATTTTGATTATTCTAAAACATATTTTGTACGGTACAATCACGCCGGTTTTCGCCAGATCACCGAAGTTAAGCAACGTTGAACCTGACCAGTACTAGATGGGTGACCATTTGGGAAAGCTGGGTGCTGTATGAACCCCCACCCCGTAAAAAGAACTCCTCGCTATAAAAACATCTATAAAGTTGTGGATAGTCTATGTCCCTCCAGGGGTTCAAGGCTATGGATAGATAGAAAACATATTTTAGCTTACAAATTTCTTTAGCTAAAATAATTATAATAATCGTCGACTAACACCTCTTCGGCGTTGCCCGGTCAAAATCGAACATATATATTGGAACTTTTTATTGTGTATATGTTAAAACATTTGCTCATATTACTGATATTTTTTCCAGGTGGTGATACGTTATTTTGAACCAACTATGTTGACTTGCTTGCTTGTGCCGTGGTTCCGGGAAGTTGGCTTTACAATTGTCTACGGTGTCCTCATACTTAAAATGTACAGGTAAGAATTTATCGAGATCTTAATTCTTCTCTTCCTACACACACACACACAACTCTCTCTCTCTCTCTCTCTCTCTCTCTCTCTCTCTCTCTCTCTCTCTCTCTCTATTTCTCTCTATCTTTCATTTTTATGGAAATTTCCTCTTCCAGCAACCCCAGTCTCTCCCTCCATCTCTCTCTCTCTCTCTCTCTCTCTCTCTCTCTCTCTCTCTCTCTCTCTCTCTCTTATCTTTGTATGGAAAGTGATTCAAACAATTCATGATTCCACTTGATGTAAGGAGCTAAAAATATCATACTATATTCAGAAATTAGTCAACAATAAGTGTGAGATATATATTTTCTGACCCAGAAAGCAGCAATTTTTCCTCCTTTGACAGAAACATCGCTTACAGAATGTGAAGACTAGAAGACAAAAGGGAGTCGAGAGTAAACCCCAGATTCACTTTTCTACTCTCCATAATCCTAAACTATATATATATATATATATATATATATATATATATATATATATATATAAGGTTGTTGCAGAAGTGTCCGCCGTTTTTTAAGACAATCCAAGAATTTTAACAAAAAAAGTAAGCTCCAAGATTTTGTGTGAATCCCATCGAATGAAGGTGGCTTGAAATTGTCGCAAAATCACACTTCATCTTTGCACCCAATTCTCTATATGTCTGATGGCCATCTTTCTTCAAAAGAACTCTGAGTTGATCTTCATCTATCTTGATTGGTCTTCCGGAAAGATGAGCGTCACTACTGAGGTCAAAATTGCCGTGTTTGAATCTGGGAAACAAATCTCGAACAGTTCTCTCAGCTATAGCGTTTTCTCCACATACGGCACAAATATCCTTGGTCACTTCACTCGCTTTTTGACCTCGATTAAAGAAGGTATCGAAAATGTTATTTTTTTTATCAATCCATTTGACGGTTCTGAAAAAAACGAAAAAAAAAATCATATGAGCAAAAAACGATGACAATTATCTTGTTGAACCGAATACGTGCTTTCTAATGATATGTAACACTTTGCCAAATATCAAAACATGTTTTAAAACAATTTTTTTTTTTGTATGAAACGGCAGGAACTTATGCAACAACCTCATATATAATTGGTTGGTTTCCTGTTTGAAAGCATTGGTAAATAGGAAATCAAATACAACACGTACATAAAGTACGTTTTGAAGCCAAAAAATGATAAACAATTTAAAGATAATGTTCATCAGTATATTTCGGCGAAGAACACTCGCCCTTGTCAAGATTCCTTTTTTATATATATATTTTTGTTCTTTTTACACCTCATGATGATAATTTTAGGCGGGATACGTCCATTTAGTCTTTGTTAATATATATATATATATATATATATATATATATATATATATATATATATATATATATATATATATATATATATATATAGCGTGTCAGGAGGTGATGAAAAAAATCCAATAAAGTGCTCGATCGTGGATGTGAGAGCTGAAGATACAATATTTATTATGACACTATATATACATATTTCAAGGTCGTACCATTGGTTTCGTTACGTCGAATCAACTATAAGAGGTTGGAAAAAAATAGCGTCTATATTTATTACGACATTCTATATACATATTTGAAGGTTGTACCACTGGTTTCATTTGTGCTGACTCTTTCCAACCTCTTTCCAACCTCTTATGGTTGATTCAGCGAAATGAAACCACTGGTACGACCTTGAAATATGTATATATAATGTCGTAATAAATATTATATATATATATATATATATATATATATATATATATATATATATACACACATATATATATACATATATATATATATATATATATATATATATATATATACTAGCAATAAGACCCGACGTTGCCGGGGATTAACGTATTCTCCACACTTTCAATATTTATATTGTCATAGAAATCGGTGAAGTCGCCCATTCATCAATCAAATCGATTAATTTCCTGCTCTACTCCGGAACAAGCTCACATACTACTTCCCAATACATTGTAGTCAACGTTGCACCTACTTTTAATTTTATGAAATTATCTTTATACATTGACTGTAATTAAAGTTTAAAATACAAAAGTCAAGTATCATGGTTCGATTGTCCTCTAAACAGAAATATTCATTTCGTACGCGCCCCTATCTTATCAAAGAACATACTGTTGATTTTATACTTTGGGCGCTTCTGCTTGTGCTGTGATCAAATTTCTCAGATGCATTTATAATGATAGACTGTATAAAATGTTAACTTTGGTCAAAATCGGACTGTTCCTTCTTTAATAAGATTTATTGATTCTCGATTTTCGATACTTATCGGATGTATTTTAATACAAAACCTATATAAGAACACTACCAGTAACATAAAGTAAATTTGTG
>NC_136507.1:70082071-70137071 GCF_053919585.1 Euprymna scolopes
TATTTAGATTTTCAGTATTTACTTCAGCACAAGCAATATGTCAGTAGAACTTAGGATAAAAGCATTGTGCCTGATTATTCCATGTGTTGATAAAAAACGGACCTTTCAGTGTAATTGACATAACTATGTTTTCCTGCTTTTATATTTATATATATATATATATATATATATATATATATATATATATATTAGCACAAGTACCCGTCTTTGACTGGGTTCAAAAACAGCCTACAGAAAATGGACTGCGATTAATGAAAGTATGATAGGTCATGATGAAAAGGAGGGGGTTGTAAAGAGATAGGCTTTGATACTCAAAAATTTTACCCTAAGCAAAATATGATGAAAGTAAACATAATTTTCGCGAAAATATATTTTTATATCAACTTTGTTTCCATTCGTAGCCAAGAGTGACCAACAAAATGATTTTTCCTTACAAAGAGAAAATGTTATATATATAATAATATAAATATACAAGAAATAAATGTTACCATAGTCAATAAAAGTTACTTTTATGGTAGAAAAGTTCATTGGTTTGTATTTTTAAGTAGTTTGTAAAAAAAATTTTTTTTTAATTCACGAACCGGTTTAAAAAAATCAAAATAGCAGCGACTTTGAAATGGAGAGGCACCTGATTGAAGGAGGGGCACCTGAGCATTCTGTGTTTACAATTTAAGAGAGTTCCGTCAACGTAAAGGATATTTATAAACATATTTTAATGTTTTCCGTTATTTTGTGCTTGAGGAATATTCGATTATAGCAGGTTTGGTTTATATAAAAATTCATTTAAGTAGTTATCGCCTCAAATTTCGTTTTAATTTCGGTCGCTGAAATTATTTCAAGTAAAGAGCATTAAAAACTATTTCAAGACAAAAAAAACAGGAACTGAACTTTTATTGACTATGGTTACATTTATTTCTTGTATATTTATTTTTTCGGGTAGTCGTTTGTTGGCTTTTCTGCTAAACACTCTTACTAAATAATATCGACGAAATATCGAAAAACAAAGAAACAAAAACAGTTTTGAAAAATAATGAAGCTTTACTTACTTTAGTAAAATAATCCGAAACAGCAAAATGGGATATTAAAAAAAGTAAACACGTAATTACTTCATTTTTTTTAAGCAAAGAATCTATATAAATATGAATAAGAAGAAAAAGGCGCCCTTTTGAAGCAGAACAGCTTCGTTTCAATTTTACAGTATTGAACGGTGTAGTATTGCGCCGTCGAATTCAGGGTTGTACTATTGTAATGTAAAGAATACGCAGAAAAGGTTGTAATCAACTGAATTCCTTCTAGTACACTGACAAAAAAAGCTTAAACAGATATATAAATAAAAATAAATAGGTTATGTAAATGTTTTAAAAAGACATATAATCACGTGAGCAGAATTTTCCTTCTTTTGACACGATAACAAGTAACGTTCTTATTTTTTATTATTTATCTATTTTCAAAAGAGTTCCACGTGCAAGTGGAGAAGGAAAAAAACAGAGTTATGCAAAATTTGTGTCGAGAATTGTCTAAAGTTCCGACTTTTTTTTTTTTTTTTTTGCTTTCATTTTAATAAGAACGTGAATTTATGAGGTGAATTTATTCGCCACAATATGATTCAACTCAAAAAGTAAATATAAAGCTAACGTGAATTAAGATTAAAGTTAAGGTGTTATTGTGGATCCTCACCCCTTTAAAAAAAAAACCTTGTTAAACTTTGTGACATATTTACATTCTGTGGAGGTCAGGCGCGAACGAACACCCAATAATTTTATCATACCATATTACTTCAAATTGAAACATAATTATCAAAGGATACTTACGCAAATAGATATGAAAAGTCTTTGATAAAGTTTGTGCCATATTTCCATGGAGTACAGGCACGAACGCAGACCCCACAATTATAAAAAACATCCCTATTTAAGTTGAAACATACCTATCAAAGTATTCTTATGTACATCTATATCAAAAACCCTTGTAAACGTTTTTTATTTTTCATTTTTTATTTCCATACTTTGGGTGCCAGGCGCGAACGTAGACCCCACAATTTTTGTGAACCACCGTTCTGCCAGATCAAACATACCCATTCCTGATCCTCGATACATCTTCTATCATTATCCGTAATAATTTTTTTTTTAATAGTCAACCATATAGGAGCCTATTCGTGACCAGACACACACACACACACAGACGTTTAGCTTTATATTCTAATAACATATATATATATATATATATATATATATATATATATATATATATATATATATATATATATATATATATATATATATTAATCATCTCCGCAAAAATAATATATTGCTGTCAATTTCCGATTGTAAACGGACGTCATGATATCGATAATAGGTAATGTGCGAAGTGAAGATACCCACACAGCGTCTGAAGAAATAATTAGGACAACCGCAAACTTATCAATACAGCAATTGTCATCCGAATCACATCTCGAGCGGGTTAGGGTTAGGGTTAGGTGACAAGTGCGTGGGCCACATTCCTATGGGTTTTAAGTCATTGCGGGGGAGGGAGAGAACACCCGTGGGGCGATAACTTCAAACATTTTTCATCGCGTGTTTCTTGATTTGTTTTTCAGAGCCATATGCAAACTTCTTTTTCATTTCGGAAAAAAATAATAACAAGTGAAGCATGCATGGTGCCCCGTGACTGCACAGTGAACGAGGCATAAAAATATGACTAAATTTAGCATTCCCCCCTCCCATTTAGCCCCAAATGCCCCAAGTGGATGTCAAATCCTGGTTAAAATTGAACAAATGGTGCAGTTTTAAGCTTTAGCATATGTAAATTTGAGTTCTGCACGATGCAAAAAAAGAAATGACTAAGTCCATCATTTGTCTCCCTCCATTAAGCCCCAATATTTACCAAGGCCTTAACATATTTAAATTTGAGTAAAACTGCTAAAAACACAGAAAAATTGAGTAAAACTGCTAAAAACACAGAAAATTTGGGACAAATATGGTAAAATAGTCCCAAAAATGGAAATGTTTTTATTAGCCCTAAAAGAGCCCCTGCGGCACACCGAAGAGTTATCGAGAAGTATAGACAAACGAAATTATATAGAAATCAATTAGTTACAACTTTTCAGAAAAGTTTTATAAAAATCCAAGCTATCAGCTATAATCGGAACTGAAACCAAAACATATAAATAACTTTCGGTACAATTATTTATTACAAGAAATGGAAGGTCATAGCAATTAAACGACAGTTACTCGGAAGAAAAAAGATGTAAACGTGATACACAAAGTAACACACACGCTATCGTATTAATATATAGACAGTAACAGTATCAGAACCAAAGTCACTTTACGTTTCGATTGAGGTACAAGGTGCCTTCGATAAGTTTCCAGACTTATTTCGTATGGGTACTTTTATTAATATTACACACATGAAACTCTAGTCCTCTTCGAAGTACTCTCCTTCGACTGCAATGCACTTGTTGTGCCGTTCCAACAATTTCATATCCCTCACAGACTGCCTGCCTTCCTTGAATCTCTTATGCCACTCAAAAACTGATGCACGATTCATGCCAGATCGCCCAAAAGCAGTCTGAAGCATCCCATACGTTTCTGTGCCATTTTTTCCAAGTTTAAAACAGAATTTTATTGCATATCGTTCTTCTAAAGTGTCCTCACGTCCAGGTTGCATTTTTTAAATTCACCAGTTGTAACAATCAGGCTTTAGTAGGGTGCATTCCAATTCCTGCTGTAGCTGTTCATTTGAACCTGAAATCGTAAAACTTGGTCAGTCATCTTGTCAGATGTATAGCAATAACATATTGAATTTTCCAGAGTCTACGACAATTTTAAATGCCGGTTCAAAAACGTCTGGAAACTTATTGAAGGGACCTCGTAGGTTTAAAACAAACACATAGATATTCGATACAGAATTAATAGATATTTAAGATTAATTGCTGCAACAAAAGGCTGCAAAATAGAGCAAGTGTGTTTATATAACAGTATTACATTTAGTAAATCATATCTTAAAAGGGGGGTGAGCAGAAGCGAGAGAGGGAGGAAGGGAGAGTTGGAAGGAAGGGGTAGAGAGAAAAGCTTTACAAGAAAGCTATTACGCTTTTAACTCTGTTATTTTGTTGTCCATATTCCCGTGCAACGCTGAAATAATAACGCATTCTTAACATGGAGAGGGACGTTTGTTAAATACTCCGTACTTTCACCCAACAGTTTAATAAACAAAATAAACCGTAAAAACTGAATTTACATTGAAAATCCTATCTAAAAAAAATAGCACAGCATAAGTATCAAAGAAATGTCGGTAGGGGAGCTGCATTTGTCACGCATTCTGGTATCAGCGAACGCACAGTATCGAGTATAAGAACATTAACGTGTCGATTGAGATGTTAAAAAAAAACGGTACTAATTAGGAATACGGACTGTGCTGAAATAATAACGTTACTATTTAGAAACGCATCGAGGAAAGTTAACTGTATTTTCACCTAACAATTTAATAAAACAAAATATAACGAAGAAATCGAATTCAACTTGAAAATCCTATCTAAAAAGCTTAGCACGGTCCATATCATGTATAAATTACAAATACTAAGACGATCGGTAGAGGAGTTTTATTTATCATGCATTGCGGTATTGGCGACCTGATCAGCAGTGCCCGAGTTGACAGCAGATTTCGAAATTCTTGTCTACCTGAAACGTTCAACGAAAGTGGCATAATATATAAGTGGCTTTTCGGCTCGAAATGCAAAGAGTGTCATGCTGTCGGGTCGGCGACTATTGCCTTTGTTTAGGTCGACTGGTTTGAGAATTGATGCAAACCTGGTAAAAATCGAAACTACACTCAGTATCATATTTCTGGTGAATACAATGTGTGGAACCTGAGTACCAAAAAATAGTACGTAAATTATTGGTCCATATTATGCTCTTTTACGATATATATATATATATATATATAGTCATTCACATACAGTACTGTTTCGCAGCTCATCAGTGTGTCTAGACAGACAACTTTTTTTTTACAAGGTGGTCACCACTTATCAAGGCCCGGAAGCCACTCAGGGATAAGGGTTATTGCATGTACAGTACGTTAGTGTGGGGATTTAATAAAAGTGTCTACTTAAGGGGGCGGTTCATCAGGAATTTGTTTACGTTGGACTTGAAGACATCAAGGTTGTAGTCAGGTGGGAAACAGGCAGACGGAACAGAGTTCCAGAGGCGTGCAGTTCTAAGAAAGAAGCTTTGTTCATGGAATCTACGTTTTGATTTAGGCACAGATAAAGAGTGGGGAACATTTTTAGCAGTGATTTCAGCTAGATGGGTGTTTTTCGTAAAAGATTGGTGAGGGGAGGGGCAGAGATTGGAGCTCAGACGAGCACATGCCATAGAAATAACAATAAAACAAAGATAGGCTCGTAACGTCTCTCCTGTGGGAGAAGGGTTGCAGGGAAGCCAAAATCGAAACCCGAACGCCCAAATGACAGTCAATCGGGACCCAACGGTAATGAGCCTAAACCCCTTACCGCTTATCCATCTCGCACGACTGTTTGGATATATCGAGATTTACTGAGATGTTGTTTGTTTTTGCGATAAGTTTTGAATAAATTCAATTATTTACGAAAGTGCATTTTTACCTAAATGCTAGTTGGGAATAATTTTCCAATTTGGTACTCCAACATGGGGTTCGGCACATATATTATTTTTAAAATATGATTATCCACTGACACGTGTTCCGTCATCTACAACTCATCAGAGTGGCTGAATCTAGCGAGATTTGAAATCGGGATCCCACGGTAATGAGCCTAAACGCCTTACCGCTCATCCATCTCGCACGACTGTTTGGTTATATCGCGATTTACTTATATGTTTGTTTTTGTATGTATATATATATATATATATATATATATATATATATATATATGTGTGTGTGTGTGTGTGTGTGTATATATATATATATATATATATATATATATATATATATATATATATATATATATATATATATATGACTACTTCATTTACTCACATAAATTAATATACGAAGATATAGTTTTATGCGTAAATTTTCAGTATTTACTTCAACAGTGCTCAACATGTAGGTAGAGTTAGGTAAGTGACCGCCTATTGGCTAATTAGGATGGGCGCGGTAGCAACTAGGAAGCTGATTGGCTAACTAGAAAATTCAATAGCATGTGCATATATGTAAACGCGCTAGAACCACAACTTTTCGCATGCGCCTGGCAAATTCTCCCGAGAATGAAACGCTGAATATTCTGTGCAGCTTAATTGCCATATATATTTTCATAACTTACTATATATATATATATATATATATATATATATATATATATATATATATACTGATGCATGTAGATTTATTGTCGGCAGGTTGTCATAATCAGCATGCATGAGAGTATTCCACAACACAATGTTGGAATGATGCATATTTGCTTTTTCACAATTCATTATATAGGGTTCAACTGCAGTTTCTTACAGGGAATTTATAACTTTTATACTTTTGAATACATATTTAAAAACCTTATGCCTACAGACACTAATGTTTCATGTTTAAGCAACCATCAGTGTATGAAGTTATACATATAGATATATGTATATATGTGTGTACACACATATATACATATATGTATATGTATATCTTCATACACTGATAGTTTTATAAGCATAAAACACTAGTGTCTGTAGGTATAAAGATATATATTTATTTAAAAATATTATATATCTGCTTGTATACATATATGATAAAGAAGGCTACACATACATATACACTAGACTACCCGTGACCCGTTGGGTCAGTATGTTATATTAGCTATGAAATTCATGTATGAGCGTGACACTTGTGACGTAAAGAAAATAGTTTTTTTTTTACATAACAGAAACATTTCTATGAAAGTATATTAAAATGAAAAAAGAATATAGATAGATTTCTATGCATCGCTCTGTTTATTATAATTGATTATTTAAAAAAATTACAGTTACTGAATTATAAGTGGTTGGCCATACTAGTGCACTGAACAGATACTTATTATACTTAAATTCAAATTTTGATATATCTGCTTTTTTTTTAAATGATTAATTTTTGTATTACGTTTAAGTTATTTTAAACCCCACTCTTCCCATGTTAAATAATAATTTCGAAATAATAACGTTAATATTTCAGCGTCCCAATTGTTCTTTTGTTTTTCTTTTTCTTTTCGCGTTTAAATTATCCAAATAAACAATTGTTAATACTGTCTGCTTTTTTTACATCCTTCATTTCTGTATTACGTTTAAGTCATTTTAAACCCCACTCTTCCCATGTTAAATAATTATTTCGAAATAATAGCGTTAATATTTCAGTGCGCAGGTCATGCGCGCATTCGCAACCGGATGTCGTAAGCCGGAAAGTGGGTTACATACATCGTTACAAGGTCATTTGAGTTTTATAATTATATAGATATACATATTTTTAACTTTAAAAAGTCTACATCAGGTTCTGACAAGAAAAATGTTAGCAATTTGAAAACATCGTTTCAAATACGAAACGATGTTTTCAAACTGACACTCAGCCATTTAAAGCACGTACTGCTATCCAAGAAAAGTTAGTCTCTCTGACGGGAAAGATGATTTACAAAAAAAAAAAGAAAATATTAGAAAAATGTTTAAGTGAAAAGTTTGTTCATTCTGTAAAATAAATAATTTGTTTTGAGGAAAAGAAAACAAAACAAAAGCTTTCTAATTTTGAATTTTTTTTTAAATTATTATTATTTATTCATATAAATAATATACATATACGAGTATTTCATCCCGGCGTTGCCCGGGTGTTTGGAGGTGTATGTTGAGCAAAAAAAAATAAAATAAATAAAGCGGTCATTTTTTTAAATTTTGACCCCTATTATGACCCCTTAACATTTATTGTTTTGGGCTCAACTCAAGTTATTAAGTTAGATCCATGTCCAAGGAACCTATATCTAAAATTTGAAGTGTTTAGACCGAAAATTGCCGGAGAAGTTTGGTAGAATTCTCAAAGGTCAAATCGTTGAACTTTGACCCCTTAACAGACAAATTTCTGGCCAAAAACCGATCACAAAGATTTTCCCAAATCTCAGTACCCTGTATATCAAATTTCGAGTCTGTAGACTAAAAATTAACAGAGTTATTGCGTAGGGAAATGTACACAAACAGGCACACACACAGACACGTTCACTTTTTTATATATATAGATAAAGATATCTCATATATATATATATATATATATATATATATATATATATATATATATATATATATATATATAAACGAAGTAGTCCATGATGTGGCACTCACTTGAAACCATAACCGTGGCTGGAAACTTTTCATCACTCTGGGCACGTCCCTGTAATCCGTGGCAATCCAGCGATGCATTTTGAGGGTACAGGCAATGGTCCTGTTGTCATAACTTGGATTGGTAGAGAAGAAAAGTTGTACAGTTGCGCATCTCCTATCCAGCTCTTTGAACATTGTCTCACTTTCAGATATGATAGAAGGCTCCTATCGCTCTTGGAAATTGTACACAACTGGCAAACTAGTAGATGGTCTGTAAAAAGAAAAAAAAAGCCGGTTTTCATCAAACGGAAATGGAATAATGTCGTATTTTCTCGGGTGACAATTTTAACTGCTCCGATATATATTTGATATAAAAAGCTCAACAGTACATAGCGTGAAATGAAATTTGCTACATGATAAAGTAAATATAAATCCATATGTATATATACTTACTTTATCTTGTCTTTACTTATATATATATATATATATATATATATATATATATACATATATATATATATATATATATATATATATATATATGTCATAATTTAGGAATTTAAAATTTGTGATTTGAAAAGGTTAAATTTCAAAATGGAAATTTTATTGTCTGCAAGAAAAAGAATACAGTATAGTAAAATATATTTCCTTAACCCATTGATTTTCGATGTTTATACATCTCGCCGGAGGAAAAATATTAGCAAATACTATTATAAATGTTCGTACCGCCTGTCTGTGTATGTGACGCGGTTTGTCAACGTTTTATTTACTGGATACTTTTCCGGTATTCACTGGAAGTTATTATCTCCCTTCGTTAATTCGATTTACTGTGTGTGTGTGTGTATGTGTATGTGACGCGGTTTGTCTCAGCCTACAGGCAATCCACCCAGCCAAGTTAGGTACCAAAATGAAACTTATGACCCAGCGGATGTTTTAGTGATATTTATATCCATGTTTGGTGTATGGAAATGAAAAAAAAAATGCAAAAAAATAAGGATTTACTAAACAACGTTTTATTTGCTGGATATTTTTCCGGTACAAGGACTCAAGTTTGCCCAGCTGGGCAAACCTGGGTTCTTGTATTATAAAAGGTTTGCGCCTAATTCACTGAAGTAATATAGATAGAAAATTAAATTAAATGTTTTTAAAGTTTTTAAATCATTTTAGCTTCATAGAATAAGGGAAACTGGATACTGATGCAGCAAAAAAGGATATTGAACTTCAAATCGAAAGTGTATGCTAAATTCTGTAATGGAAGTTTTTTTTGTTTTTTTTTACACAGTGATCACCACTTATCAAGGTCCGGAAGCCACTCAGGGATAAGGGTTATTGCAAGTACATTACGTTAGTGTGGAGATTTGATGAAGTGTTTTATTAAGGGGGCGGTTCATTAGGAATTTGTTAACATTGGACTTGAAGACATCCAAGTTGTAGTCCGGAGGGAAGTAGGCAGACGGAACAGAGTTCCACAGGCGTGCGGTTCTAAGAAAGAAGCTTTGTTCATGGAATCCGCGTTTTCATTTAGGCACAGATATAGAGTGGGGGGAATTTTTCACAGTGGATTCAGCTAGACGGGTGTTTTTCGTAAAAGATTGGCGAGGGGGGACCAGAGATTGGAGTTCAGACGAGCACCTGCCATGAAAATAACGATAAAACAAGGATAGGCTCGCAACGTCTCTTCTGTGGGAGAAAGGTTGTAGGGTAGAGAAAAGGGCATCCCCCTCTAAGCCACGAAGTCTATTTTGTACTTTGTCAAGGCATGATAGGCTGTTTTTGGCCGCTCCTGCCCAGATATGGCAACAGTATTCCATCCTTGGACGTACTTGGCTTTTATATAGATAGAGAATTGCATCAGTAGTGAGATATCTTCTGGAGCGGTAGAAGGATCCCACCATCTTTCCAGCGACCTTGGCAACAGACTTGATGTACGTGTTTCATTTCAGATCAGGAGTAAAGGTCAAACCCAGAAGCTTGTCAAAACACGGGGCCTCACCCAGACGAGAGCCATCCATCACAATTGATGCCAGCTGGGGATCAGAGCGTTGATATTTCTTGATATTCGGTAGATAAAAAGATCCAACTGGTATTGTAAAATATATGTGTGTGTGTGTGTGTGTGTGTGTGTGTGTGTGTGTGTGTGTGTGTGTGTGTGTGTGTGTGTGTGTGTGTGTGTGTGTGTGTGTGTGTGTGGGATAAAGAAAATGAAAGAAGTTCGGACAAAAGAGAAAACATTTAACAGACTTAAACGAAAGAAAACGAATTATGATATATGTAATTTTGCAAAGTCAGGAACTTATCGCAAACAAATACCCACAAATCGGCTTAGAAATAAAAATCATTATTTATTACCGCCAGAGATTGCGTCCACGTTAGATAGTGCATATAACTCGCGCACATTACGCGGACAAATTATATATTGATTGCAATTTCCGATTGTAAGTAGATGCCACGGTGTAACTAACCCGTGTGGGAAGAATAAACATCCCACTATGCGCGAATGGAGCCGTTGTGCGGATGAACTCCACCGATGCTAACCTAATTTGCAAATATTAACATCATCCACAAGTCGAACGTGGGTTTCGATGACAAATTCAGTGGGCTTAAATTGCGATTTGTTATCTTCATAATTGACCGACAGAGAGAGACGCCTTCTCTCGAAATTGAAGTGCTTCCTGTGAATGTGGGCTGGGTCAGCCATTACGTGGATACTTGTGGGCGTGTGTAGTTTAATAGATCTAGAAAGTGACCATGTGGGTGGGTGTTTCCGTCTCGAGACCCACGCTGGGCGAACTCAGGGGGGGGAACAGCACGTGCGAATATACACATACTAGCACACACTTGCTCACACATGCAAGCAAACGCGTACACACACACACACACGCGCACACACACACAAACACACATACACTTATGTATATATATTTTATGAAATAATCAAACTGTTTCATCGAATATGATCCTTGATTATAGTGAAGAGTGCGTTGTGGAAAACCTGACTCCACGCCCACAGGTATAAATGCTTCGTGTTCACTAACAGTCATCAGTATGGCTTATATAACTGTACCATCGGTCGAAAGAGGCACAGAGATAGGAAAATCGAGAAAGAGAGATAGATAGAGAGAGAGAGAGAGAGAGAGAGAAAGAGAGAGAGAGTAAAAATAATATGACATGTTGGGTCATCCACAGAGCTTCAGATAAATTGTTTTCATCCAGGAAATGTGACTTTGCAACGGTAGTAAAATATTTTTTTAAATGTATTTAAAAAAATAAAAACTATTAAAAAAATTTGGCATTATCTGCTCAATATATATATATATATATATATATATATATATATATATATATATATATATACGAGGGACGTGCAAGAAGTAATGTCCCTGACCCACTTCCAGTTGTCTGATCTAGCTGAAATTTTGCATGTGCCATGATTTTTATCTCTACGGATTATGTGGCAAATTACAGCTCTGAACTAATTGTGGTTTCTGTTTTACAGGTGTTTGAACTGAGTCAGGTGTAGAATGGAGCCTGTTGAATGTCAAGCAGTGATCCGGTTTTTAAGGAGACTTTTGATGAAATGAAAGAAACTTATTGTGATAATGCCCCATCATATGACCTTGTAAAACGCTGGCATCGTGAATTCAAACATGGCCGGAAGTCTGTGGAAACAGCTCCCATAACTGGTCGCCCTCCTTCTGCCATTTATGAGGCATCTGTCCGTCAAGTTGAGGCTGCCATTTTGGAAGATCGGCGCATTACCATTCGCCAAATAGCCCAAGATGTCAAGATTAGTACAGAGTCTGTGGAAACTATCATTCATGTCCATTTGCATATGCATAAGGTGTCTGCCAGATGGATTCCCAGGTTGTTCATACCATTCCAGAAGTGAGAACGCGTCGAGTGCTCGAGGATGAATTTGGAGATGTGCCAAGAAGATGAGTCAAAGTTTCTCAAAATACTGATTACACAGGATGAAACCTGGGTCCATCACTATGATCCAGAGACCAAAGCCCAGTCAATGCAGTGGAAGTACTTGGACTCACCACCTCCAAAGAAGGCAAAGGTACAGTCCTCCGCTGGCAAGGTCATGCTCACAATCTCTGCACCCTCTGACTTTCACCTGTTCCCAGCCATGAAGTTGTTTTTGAAAGGAAAGCGTTTCCCAGATGATGCAGCCTTGATTTCTGAAGTCACATCGTGGTTGGAGGACCAACCTGGAGTGTTCTACAAAAACGGCCTCCAAAGCTGCATCAAATGATGGGAGAAATGCATAACTGGGTGGTTCCTATGTAGAAAAAGGCTAATAACTGTGCCAAGTTTCGTTGCTCTACTACTATGGAAAGTGGGTCAGGGGCATTACTTATTGCACACCCCTCGTATATAATTGTTACTATAATTATTTGTGATACCTACTGACACTACTGTTTCATCCTTTCTGGAATAATCAGTGCAGAGACTCGTGATTACCGCCGGTCGGAAGATTCGAACCAGGCCACAAAGCCATCTAAGCGTAAATGTTATTCAAGATAGTCGAGAGTGATTTTATGATTTTAATATCATGGTCTGAGCACGTGAGCTTACGTGACCGACTTATTTTATTTCAACGTGGAGCACTCGACAATAAGAACCGATTTGTTAAAGCCCTGATATAATTATTAGTATATATATATATATATATATATATATATATATATATATATAGAGAGAGAGAGAGAGAGAGAGAGAGAGAGAGAGAGAGAAATAAAAATTACAATAAGTTTACCAAGGTAATCAAAATGGTAAACTTAAAATATTTTATAAATATTAAAGAGTTAATATTTACAAATAAAGTAATCTCAACCAGATGTAAAAGCTCAATAAAACCGAAAAGGAAATAGAGCTTATGATATGAACAAATGATTAATAAAACATGTTAAAAAAACATTTTGAAAAAGAGTTAAAAACATATTTAATTTTAAAAAAGGAAGCACAAAATAAGTGGATTGTCCTTAATCCGCGGAGTTTCGAAGAAATACTCTCCTTCTCACCAGAGGGCAGGAATTAGCAAAATGCGGGATCGGATTTTGCATGTAAAGTATCTAATGAAACCACAAGTAAGTCACAGATCTTACTTGGTTAAAAAAAAGGGTGAGGTAAGGGTAATAAGAGGTAAAAGAAAAAATGATAAAAAGATTTCACATGAATGGATAGTCCGGTGAAGGGTTAAAAATCCAAGAATGGTAAAATCTAAACACGGTCAAAATTAAAAACTTCCAAGCCAACAGGTAAGTTCCAAAGGAATCGCGTAACTTGAAGATGTATATATATATATATTATATGGAAAAATGCGCGCATGAAAAGTAATATTCTTAAGATTTTATTAAACATGGAAAAGTAAAGGACAAGAAATTCAACCTGGAAAAGTAAAGAACAAGATATTCTAGTAAAGTAAAAAATAAGAATTTTTTAGACTTAAAATATTGCAGCTAAAAATAAAATTTGAATATTGATAAATATTTTATTTATTATTTGCATATGTTGTTGTTTATTTTTGAGTTACAAAGGGTGTCAGTCACTGGATTGAACTTATTTTCCCCCTATTATTTGCATATATTTATGCAGTGAAAATTGTTTGAATAAAATTCATTCATTAGTTAGTTAGTTAGTTAGTAGATGGAATTAATTTTATAATTTACATAAAAATTAATAATTTTATTATATCATAATTAGGATCATTTAATTCTTTCTAACTCAACAATAAACAACAGCTTCGGATGTCTACCCATCAACCACTACTCTTATGAACCTATCAGAGAGAAATGATTTAATAATTGAGAAGATATTTTCAGCTATACCATAGCTGGAGATCTTGTGAATTAAACCTTTATGCCATACTCTATCAAAGGCCTTTGATATATCAAGAGCAATTGCCCTAGAAAGGTTGCCTCCGTCGAGTGATTCGCTAATCCTATGAGATATAACTGTAAGCACATCTGTTGTAGGTTTAGCAGAACGGAAACTATATTGTGTGTCACTAAGAAGGTTATTTTTGCTGAGATGGTTGATTACTTCTGTATTTAACACAGATTCCAGCAACTTACTCATGACGCACAATAGACTTATTGGCCTGTACTAAGTGGGAGATGAGCGATCACCTGAATTCTTAAATACAGGGCATACTGATGAGATTTTCCAGGGTGATGGGAAGCAATTATCCTTAAGACAACATTTAAACAGTTTTGTAAGTATGGGCGCTAGTTCTGGTTAAAGTTTTTTGAGTACTATAATTGGAATACCGTCAAGGCCGGTTGCTTTACTGGGATCAAGGTTTTTGATTAGCTACACAACATCACGTACAGATATTTGTATATCACGTAGCGTGTTTTCTGATACAAGAGGAAATATTGGGGGTCGGCAGCCTTGGTCGTAAAGGGTAGAATTAGCTGTAAAGTTCTTGGCAAAGAGTTTGGCTTTGTCTGATGCTGACAAGATTGCCTCAGGTCCATTGATGATAGGTGGGATGGAGCACACACTTCTATTCAAGATTCTGTTTGCTATTTGCCAAAACTGGTGGGAACCAAGCCACTGCTCAGCTACTTTGGACTTAATGGACTGAGCATACAGCTCTCTTGTGTTATTTATTACTTTTTTTTACAGTACTTGCTGGCAGCCTTGAAAGCGGCTTTAGTCTCGGTACATCTATTATGTTGGAAGCAATGGAAAAGATGATTCATGTGCGCAATGGCAGCCGCACATTCTGGAGAAAACCACGGCTGGCTGTTGGGTTTTTGCTGAAACTTTTTCGAGGCTATGAAACGGCCTATACCTACAATTAACCATTCTGTAAGGCCTGATACTATAGAGGTCACATCCTTTTTTAACATGGAACGCAGAGGTAGATCTTATATAAATGTACGGAAGCTATCCCAGTCAGGCATAAAGTATACATATACTGTACGATGGAGATGTACATCTAGGACTTATTACATTTCATTTTTATCTTAACTGATACAACAAATGTGCAAATAAATCATGCTATTCTTAATTACAGTAGAACCTCGGGATACGATGACCCTACGATACGTTAATTTTTTCAGATTACAATATGGAATACAATGTTTTTTTCCGGTCCCTGGTTACGGTATTTGCTCCGCTTTACGGTGTTATTTATAATGTTATTTGATTATAGGCATGTGTATTATATACTGTACGGTATTTTGTTACTAATTGTTAATGTCGTATCCCGGAGTTCTACCGTACTCAAAAACTGAAGAAACAAAAGTACCAACCTCATCATCAACATCGTAATCAATTTGTAGAAAAAAATATTTTAAATAAATTAGTTTCGGTATTACTCCGAAAGAACTTTTTTATTAAAGCATATTCAATAAAAAAATGAAAACATCAACATTATAAACATTATTGTGATGGGTACGTGATGTGTTTGATCGCTTTGTTAAAAGGAAAAGGAAAATAAAAGTTTGATATTAATTTTGAATGTGTCGGACATCTTTCAAAGTGATGTAATGGATATGAATACATCCGGGTTCCTGGTCATAAAAATATGACTGGCTGGTGTAAGCCATAAATACGGACCAGTATAGCCCTGGTGGGGAAGGGGGACGTCGAAAGGTACGATGAAATACTCACGCTTAAGGATATATCAGCTCCAACCACGAAAAGCCGTTGAGTAAGGCGACTTACTAAATTTGGATACTCGAAGACGTAGCCAAGACCACTCAACTATTTCAAACGAATATATCTCTCTCATTTATTAGAAACGTTTTGATCATCTTTATCAGCTCCAACCTCCGAGTTTCTTCAAGGGCATCTTTTTTGAACTTGGTAATATTTATGTTGAAGTCTACCGCTTTAGTAGGTATCTCACTGCGGACGCAATCCTCTATCTATATGAGAGCCAAGTACATCCTAAAATGGAGTACTGTTACCACATCTGGGCAGGAGCTACTCGGCGCGCCTATTCTGTCTTGACAGAGTTCAAAACCGGCTTTGAAACCTAGTAGGTGATGTTCTTTTCTCTTCCTTGCAACAGCTTTCCCACAGAAGAGACACTGCGAGCTTGTTTCTGCTATATTGTTATTTTCATGGCAAGTGCTCGTCTGAGCTCCAATCTATGATCTCTTCTTGTCAAACTTTCACAAAAACACTTCACTTGTTACAACCACTATCAACAAATTCCTCCACTATCTGTGCTTAAATCTAAACACATATTCCCCGCAACAGCTTTCCCACAAAACACAAAGATATCCGTCTTTGCTGAACATATCAGAAAATATTCCAAATTCAAGTTTCAACATTGGAAATACCTGGTGTTGACGTGGAGTTTAATTGCTTTAATAGTTCCTCCATATTTTAAGCAATTTATTTAATGGAGTATATTTAACCCTTTAAAACGTTTAATTCGATTAATACAAAATCATGTATGGGTAACATATAAATTATTTTCGACTTTTTTTTTCTGTCGTAAAACATTTATAATTATAGAATGTGCATGAATTTAAAAGTTTTTACTTTTTCACTATTGCATTTCTATGTGAATGGCGCTAAATTCATAACGAAACGAGTCTTCAAAATAATCTTCGAATGCTGAACAGTCACAAATTAAAAAAAATTAACAAAACTTATAATATTATATGACTGTCTGTGTGTATGTCTGCATATGTACATGTGTGGTCTCCCTGCTAGTGCATATATTTTATCAGTGATATATATATATATATATATATATATATATATATATATATATATATATATATAACTACTTCATTTATTCACATAAATTTAATATACGAAAGTATAGATTTATGCGTAAACTTTAAGTATTTACTTCAAAAGTGCTCAATACGTAGGTAGAGCTAGTTAGTAATTTATAAATCGCCATATATATTTTATAAATTACTATATATATATATATATATATATATATATATCACTGAGGAAGAAAAAATTAACGACATTTTGTATTCCGACACGTCAACAAATAAACTTACTATCGAGAAGATATCGGAGGCATTCTTATACAAAACCTATATAAGAACACTTCCAGATGCATAGTTTACATTTGTGTGAAATTTAAATTTAAAGAACAAATAGACTCAGTCCTTTCGGAGTCCATAGGGAACGAACTCACACACCGACACATCCACAAAGTGCCATATATATATGTGTGTGTGTGTGTGTGTGTGTGTGTGTGTGTGTGTGTGTGTGTGTGTGTGTAAAGAGAGATAGATAGATATATGGATAGATAGATAGATAGATAGATAAATAGATAGATAGATAGATAGATAGATAGATGGGTGACACAACAGAAATACTAACCAGAATACATATGTAAACAACTTGCACCGAAAGAAAGTGCGTAAGATAAGCAGAAAGCAGGTGCTAAATTTCATAATATGAAATGTCGGTGTGTGATTAAGGAAAGTTTTAGTGCATATGACTTGAGATTCTTTTTTTTTTTTTTTCAGTTCACCCCCAAACAAGACACACTGACACGTAAACGTAAGAGGCTACTCAGAATTAAGAGCCATGATTTATAGGGGAATTCTAATTAGGGGAGTTGTGCAGCGAGATGCTTGTTGGCGTCACGTTTTAAATTTCTGCATGTTGGTACAGTCGAGTAAAAACAAACGAATAGCAGCAAAATTACACCCCTTCACTACGGATGTACCGGAAGATTTTTTACTCAAATAGTTGTTTACTCGGATCGCTGGCCGTTTGAATTTCCTCTTTGTTCTTTGTTTCGCTGACTGTACAAATATGCGCTAGTTAAATGTAATGTGACCAACTATCTTGCCTCCGACTTAACTCCTCTCAAAGTAGCCTCTTGCGCTAAAGAGGCGCTATGGTTGATATAGGGGTGAATGAAAAGAAGTTTTTATGAAATACGTATGTTATACGTTTAAAACACAAATTATAACGCAAAGAGATTTTGTAAAATAAACAAATATTTATTTGTTTAAAATTAATATTTCGACATGATACGTCTTCATCAATATATATATATATATATAGTAAGTTAGAAAACTATATATGGCAATTAAGCTACACAGAATATTCCGCGTTTCATCAGGCTGACGAATCCTAGTGTGGATTAAACGCAGAATATTCTGTGTAGCTTAATTGCCATATATATTTTTCTAACTTACTACCTAGCTCTACCTATGTATTGAGCACTGTTGAAGTAAATACTTAGTTTATGCATAAAATTATACTTTCGTATATTAATTCATGTAATTAAATGAAGTAGTCATATATATATATATATATATATATATATATATATATATATATATATATATATATATATATATATATATATATATATATATATATATATATTAACTTTCCGTGCCATGATATTAAACGAATTTAATAATAAAAAAATCCGTGTGTTTTACTTCAACGGTGATATCTTTTTAATGTCCGCAAGAGAACGCGTTGGCGCGCGTGGTATGAAATAGTAAGATTGTGTTCTTCGTGATATAAAGATTTCTTTTCGTTGTTTATTTAAGTGTTTCATGAGTTTTCTAGGCGGGATTCTTACATCAACGCGTGCGTGGGTCCCATTCAGTTAGAGAAGATTGTTGTTGTATACGGGAGACAATATGTTTTTTTTAATCCATTTACGATTTTACAACATTCATATTCCCAGCTTGTCAGAACTCTCTTTTATAGACAGGGACAATATTTCCTAATCACACGTGGGTGGACCACGTGCATATCTCGATTTAGTCGCAACTGACATTGAAAGATGGAAACAAAATTTCCGCATATGATACGCATATTCCCATTTAGAGCAGCCGTTTGTGAATAGGATACAAAAAGTACTTCCACATTTACGCGAGGGAGGGGGATGTGGACCGCATGTATATTGGCACTTATTTAGTGTCTATCATGGTAGATGTTGGCAGTATTTCAACATCAACATCTGAATGCATACTCCGATTTAAGATCTTGATAGATGAGGACCGCATCCACACGTGCCTTGGTCGCATGAATATCTCCAGTTATTGAGGGCGTGAACTAACAATGTAACCTCTTATTTTCGTAAGGTGCATCTTTAAGGACTTGGAACTCTTTATGTCGAACTTGTCGAGCCCGAAGACCTACATGGAATTTCGATATTTGAAAAAATTATATATATATATATATGTGTGTGTGTGTGTGCGTGTGTGTGTGTGTGTGCGTGTGCGTGTGTGTGTGACCAGGTTCGAATCTCTCGACCGGTAGTAATCGAAAGGACGAAACACTAGTGTCTTCAGGTATTAAAGAATTATATATATATATATATATATATATGTATGTATATATATATAAATATGTATGTATATATATATAAATATGTATGTATATATATATAAATATGTATGTATATATATATATATATAAATATGTATGTATATATATATAAATATGTATGTATATATATATATAAATATGTATGTATCTATATAAATATGTATGTATATATATATATAAATATGTATGTATATATATATAAATATGTATGTATATATATATAAATATGTATGTATATATATATAAATATGTATGTATATATATATAAATATATATATATTGTTATGAGGTTAAATGGTAATAAACGAAAGGAACACAGGATTTTTATGAAACGAACATGTATTCACATATATTAAAGGCAAAAAGCAGGTTGAGAAATACCATTCCTCAACTATGGGCGTTTGCACCCGACCTCCTTGGCTATGTGTCAATCTCTGGCTTCGGGCACCGGTACTCGATATCGGAAGTGACGTCACCAGAGGAAGTGGCGTCATGAGATAGTCTATTAGTCCCATGGAGGGGCGTTTCCAACATATATATATATATATATATATATATATATATATATATATATATATAGCCGAATGATAGCGTAGGGGTTAGAATCGATTGCCTAGCCACACTGAAGAGCTGTGATGCAGCGAAACACCGTATTTGGATTACACTATATATATATATATATATATATAAATGAGAGCAAATAGTTAATAAAACATGTTAAAAATACTTTGAAAAAGAGTTTAAAAAATATTTAATCTGAAAAGGAAACACTTAATAAGTGGATAGTCCTTAATCCACGGAGTTTCGAAGAAATACTTTCCTTCTCATCAGAGGGTAGGAATTCGCAAAATGCGGGATCGGATTTTGCATACAGAAGTATTTGATGAAACTGCAAGTAAGTCAAAGATCTTAATTGATAACAAAAAGTGAAGCAGAGGGAATATGGTGAAGAAAAGGGTAATTTCACGTGAATGGATAGTCTGGAAAAAGCTCTATCTCCTATTTGGTTCTATCGAGCTTTTACATCTGGTTGAGATTACTTTATAAATATTAATTCTTTAATATTTATAATATACTTTAGCTTTACCATCTTGGATCATTTTGGTAAATTTAATTGTAATTTTTATTATATATATATATATATATATATATATATATATATATATATATTATCGGCTATGTTCATAAAATTATTTAAGTTTATTAAATCGTACAAAAACGAAATTGATTTTAATAAAATTTCTTAGTTTCATGAAAATATATTTTAACAAAGAATATCGATATTATTAAAAAAAAAAAAAAGCGTAAACTCGAACTAATAGAAAAAATATATTTTTCTTATAGATTTCGGTGTACTAAAAAAGAATATGATAACCGTTTTCGTCGCAAATTTACCGTTTGCATGGTAATCTATATATATAAAAGCGAAAATGTATGTATGTATGTATGTATGTGTGTTCACTTTTTCTGTATGTCTACAAAAGGCTTTTTCAGAGAAGCAGTCGCTCGCTTCACAACTTTGTAAAACTTTTTGTATCACATATAAATCGTAATATCTCACAGTTAACAACGAAGCTCGCCTGTCTATTTAATTTGCTCGATTTTGGGAAGATAAATATTCAATATTTGTCGCTCGCCGCATGTGGGTTAGTCTTTTTCCTATAACATCTTGGGGGGGGTGGAAAGCGTTCAGCAGTAAATGAATACTATCCCGCAGTCAAACTTGACCTCATTAACTCATTAAAACGGACACCTGCTAAACCCAAGTAATTAAATAAATTCAAACGTGTTTCCGTTAGCATCTCGCGGTGGACGTTTATTAATCTCATTTTGGCTCAACCAGTGTTGTGTCGCTCTAGAATAGTGACAAGGAGCCCCGTCTTCCATAGATAATACTGCTTGAGAGTATTGGTAGCAGTCCTTTATGTAATATTGAAATATATTTAGTAGAATCGATGTTTCCTAAGCACTCCACCTGGTCTGAGTGACCATTATTCTTAATTGCACCGCATACCATAACCGAGAAGCTTCCATGTTTCAGCGTTGGGTGCAGTCTTTTTAAGTCAAACTGTTGCTGAGAGAGCCTCCGTACATATACCTTTCCACTGCCGGGAAATAATGCAAATATGCCTCATCAGAGAAAATGACATTGGTTCAAAAATCATAGGTCTACTCACCATTTCACGAACCCAATCTTTTCTGCGCTTGATATTTGCAGGACGAAGATGAGGTTTCTTTCTCACAGCTCTACTATAGTAGTCCAGCTTGTAATAGCTGTTCTGGGACTGACACCAGCTTGTCTTGCAATGTCATAGGCTATATACCGAGGGTCCTCTTTAACATTTGTTTTCACAAGATGCAAGGTTCTTTCAGAGGGCCCAGGGCAACCTGAACGAGGTTTGCCCTCTCCTGTGAATTGTAAGATCACTCTATTAACACTAGAAAGGGGTATTGAAAGATTGCATGCTGTTTTACATTGACCACCTTTATGTTGAGCCACAATTAGTCCTTGCAGAAATTCCTATAGGTCTGGCCCTCCTTTTGGTTCGTGGCATGTTTCACTGTTGTTAGATGCAATTTGAATGAGATATTCATAAAAGTTATTTCAGCACTTTTCTTATCTGTAAATATAAATAGGTATATACAGTAGAACTCCGGAATACGATTTTTTTTCAGGTTACGATGTGGAATACGATGTTCTTTTCCGGACCCTGATTACGGTATTTGCCCTGTCTTACAGTGTTATTTATAATGTTATTTGATTATATACATGTGTATTACATACTGTACTGTATTTCGTTACTAATATGTACTGTATAAAATTTTGCTTATGCCCCGCCATACGGTGTGTCACCTTACGATCTCAATGCCGTATCCCGGAATTCTACTGTATATATCTTAGGAATATATTTATCTTGGTGTCTATTTTCTCTCATGTCTGTGTATATGTATATAAATTCACCTGTCACCCCGTTTTTTAAAAGATAGAATCGACCGATCATCGAAGATAACATGCAAGCAAGCAAAAAAGCAAGCAAGGTCCACAGAGTTTTATAATTACATAGATTATAACCAAGTCGTTTATCGGAGAGGGTAACTTGGTTTGTCCGCGTCGTGAGGACGTATTTTAAAGAGCTGTTACATTCTGGCACGGCAGACCAGCACCTGGTTGGTAAACACTAACGCATCCCCTTTTTTATAGTCATTACTTCTCTCCTGAGAATTAATTATCTGGGCTGGGACCGTTGATGCTCGAATTGTACGTTGTGCACAATAAGCGAACAACACATATTTTCTTATATAAAATATAGAAATTTAAATTGATATTGAAGGAGCATTTTAAAAACTCGAACCATTAGCCTGCACGACAAGTCCGTCGCCGATACAGATCAGATCTCAGCTTTTTACGACTGCCGCAAACAGCGGCTAAATTCCAACTGCTCGAAAATTAGTCCCGATTCCAACTGCAGAACAAATATTCTATCATGGTGATGAAAAACGAGAGAGAAACAGAGAATGAAGAGAGGGCGACGTGCATGCATATCAACAAAAAACGGGACAGAAACAAAGAATACACTCACTGGCAGTATTTTTAGTTGAACTTATCTCGGATGATAGGTCTCATGGGTTCACTGCTTTCGACCTTTAAGCAGTAACTTCGGGTTCCCAATTTTATAAATAATCTACCAGATCCAGGTAAATCATTTGTGATGTACAACACCCTCTTAAGTCGTCATAATTTTATAACACTTTTTTCAACCCTACTTGCTTTTTCAAGAGGACACGACTTTCAAGTGTGGGAAGCTTTACCCTGCCCTCCCCAAAAATTCCCTTATCGTTGTGTCACGCACAAGAAATCGTTTTCTACCATAACGAAAAGAAAAACATTCTTTTCTTTCTAAGTGTGCCTGGTTGAATTTACACAAATAGAGCTTCTTTTCAGTGCTTTCCATCCATGGAACTCATTAGCACATTACTTCCCTGCAGACTGCAAAATGGTTGTCTTCAAATCCAATGTCAGCAAATTCCTTTCAATAACCGTCCCCCACATTTATTCGAACTGTGTCCGTCCCGGCAACCATTCTCATTCCTCTCGTAAAGTTCTTCATCGTTCAACTGACAAATCGTTCCATCTCATTAACATTCATCCTCCAGAGACTACTGACCTTGATGTGTGGTGACTCATTAGTACGAACAGGGAAATCAACTGATAATTTTTTATTTATTTATTTTTTTTATCGTGGTTGTATTTAATTGTTTTTAGTTATCAGAAATCATTTTAATGCTGGTCGTTGGAGATGCTCTATTGCTCCACTCTGTGGGCAAACTGTCTCGGCGGTAAACAAAAGTATCGGCTAACAGCTAGAGTTACCGCCCTTGCGTGTAGCTGGATGGCGCACCCATTGTTTAGTGAATAGGAGGAGACGGGCGTCCTCACACCCCGTAACAGTGCCGTCTGTAAACAAGCTTCGAAACTGTTTGCGTATGTGTCTATACGAAGCTGTACGCATCCGTATATGTTCACAGGAAAATATATACGCGGAGGTAGGTAAACACGTGGATGAACAAAACCTTGTTTTGAATGCAATATGCAGTTTCACACTCGTTGCTGATACGTCAACAGAATAAAGCAAAACTATAAAAAAAATATCCCCCTTCCCAATAAACTTAATGCGCAGAAAAATACCAAAATAAAGAACTGTTTTTCTTGAAGACATGTCCATTCAGTTTGTGCGTTTAGCGATGAAAATTATATTTAAAATTTAAGCGTTAAAGTTTTAAAAAATTATATTTCAAACTTAGGCGTGACAGACAAAATAAAATCATATTTCCAAACTTTAGAAAATTTCAAACTAAATAAAATTATATTTCAAACTTTATAGGTTACAGTCTAAAGAAAATTATATTTCAAACTTTATGGGTTACAGTCTAAAGAAAATTATACTGTACTGACACACTAAAGAAAATTATATTTTAAACTTAAGCGTTACACACTAAATAAAATTATATTTCAGACTAAAGCGTTACAGTCTAGAGAAAATTATACTTCAAATTTGAGCGTTACACTAGGTGTATCAGAATTTTTGGCCAAGTCGCCATAACAAACATTTGTTTGAATAGACACCTATACGTCTATCAGATTATAACAATATGAAAATGTAATTTAAACCCGTAAATTTTATTTCAATAAAACGAGTAAAGACCAAATTTTAATATCATAAAAGCTTTAATAGAAAAATAAACAATTTTATTTATTTTTTCCTTGGATTTCTTCACCTATAATTTCACGGAATGTCGAACAAATAACATGAGTTGAATCTTATGATATTTATTTAACTGGCAAAACATCACTTACCTGTTCCCCATAACTAAGATATGCTATCTTTTAATCTTCCTGTATGAGAATTTATTCATATTTATGTCTTATAATCCATGTATTTTTTAAATGGAAGAATTTTTCAACCACATGTCACGATAAATCGAGTAGTTTATCGTCCATTACAGAAACCGGATGTTAAGATTCTCACTTTGTTATATCTACGGAAGCCTATAAGTGTAAAAAAACACTAATTCAGAAACATTAGTAATCTCGATATGGGATTATATTCCTTCAAATTTTCCACTTTTAAAGTTTTCGGGGGCGCTGAAAACGGAAATAACCATTTATATATATGGCAAACGAAACTAGTAGTTTCCAAGATAAGAAATTTTAGTGGTCAGAAAGTGGGGGGTCACTTTCCTATTATAATGTAATGTCAAATGGTCACCCACTTTATGGCCACATTGGGGTGGGTAATGAACACAATTTGGCCGTAATTTTAAAGGAATTTTCGAGGGTGGAGTAATTCTTCATATTCACCCTATATGAATAAAGGGTGGAATTCTTCATATTTACCCTATATGATTAAACAAACATTTACTGTAATAACAAACTAAAACACGTTTTCTTTTTAATATAACTTTAAAGACAAGTAAATAAGTCTGAGGTATGCAAAAACTATATAAATAAAACGAAACACTAAACAGTTGCGTAGTCGTGACAGAAGTCAATATATAATAAATGAAAATACCGATATATATAAAATTTGTAATAATTGCAAAAAGAAACCAGAGACTGAAATTCTTAACACAGAACGTGGACGTGGGTAAGCGACAGTGTCGACCAGTTTAAAAGAATCCTTATGGATTTTCTGTCCGACTTATAAATACCAAAGGGAGATAACAGTTATCTCCCTTTAAAAGGACGATAAGTTAACTTATCGTCCTTTTTTTCTTTTTTTTTTTTTTTACTGTTGGCGTTTTTATGCTACCATACGTGAAAACTGGTATCTTTTATTTTTGGATTTACACGGATAAAAAAATTTGGATAGATTTTTAAAGTTTAAAAATTGAAAAATATTCAACTCGTAAAAATCAATTGATTTCGTTACGTAAAAAAATGGCTGCCTGAACGCACGCACTTTGAAAACACTGTTTTTTAAAAAATGAAAAATAATATTTCTATTATTTTTTAAACAACTTAAATAGTTTATTTTGGAAGTATATTCTATAAAGAAAATAAATAACCCACTTTAGAAGGAGAAATTACGAGTTTTTTTATATTTTATTCGCAGTTTTCTGTTAGGGGTGTCAAAAATTCCCCCAAAATTCTGATACACCTAGCGTTACACACAAAATAAAATTATATTTCTAACTTAAGCGTTACAGTCTAAAAATATTATAATTCTAACTTAAGCGTTATACACTAAAGAAAATTATATTTCAAACTCAAGCGTTATACACAGAAGAAAATTATATTCCAAACTTAAACGAGAATACCAATGAAAATTATAGTTCTAACTTTTGTGATAGATCAAATATTATATTTTTAACTGTAACAGACCAAAGAAATCTAAGTGTCACATACCAAAGAAATCTAAGTGTATTTTAAGTGTTACAGAGCAAAGAAAGTTATATTTCAAAGTTCAACAGCATGACAGACCAAAGAACAGTATAGTTCTAATTTATGCATTACAGAACAAAGAAAATTGTATTACCAACTTAAGTGTGACCAAGCAAAGGAAATTATTTTTATAATTTAAGCGTGACAGGAAGTATATTTCTAACTTAAGTATGGCAGACCAAATACAATTGTATCTCAAACTTAAACGTGACAAACTAAAAAAAACTTATATTCCTAATATAAGTGTTTTGACACCACTTATCAAGGCCCGTAGGCTGCTCGAGGATAATGGTTAACGAGAGTAAGCTGGACAGTGCGACAACATCGTAATGATCGGTTATGGTGGAAATTGGGTGAAATGTGATTATTTAAAAGGACGGCTCAACAAGAACTTGTTTACAATGGAATTGAAAACGGCCATGTTGTAGTCAGTCCCGCAGTATTGAGTTCTACAAGCGGGTAATTCTAAGAAAAACTTTAGATTTAGGTCCAGGAAGATGGTGGGGAAGCTGTTGACAGTGGTTATAGCTAGATGAGTGTTTGCTGTGAATGCTTTGTAGACGTGACCATATATTGACGCTCAGTTGAGTACCTGCTATGAGAATAACGATAGAGCAGAGATAGACTCGCAACATCTCTTCTGTGAGAAAGCAATACTAAGCGTGAAAAACCAAAGAAATCTATATTTCTAATTTAAATGATACACGTAAAACAAAAAAGTTTTCAAACTTAAGTGATACAGACCAAATAAAATTATATTTCAAATGTAAGCGTGTATTAGTCTCTGCACACAAGTGTCTTCCTTAATATTTCAGCTGTTTTCATAATTATTATCTATCGTATCTTTTCAACCACCCATCTATTTCCATTCTCTCCCATTATTTTTTTACTTTTTTTTTGGGGGGGGGGTGTTCAATATCGTTCCTTGTGCTCCTATTATTATTGGTATCATCTTAACTTTCTTCATCTTCCATATCCCTTTGAGCTCTCTGGTCAGTTCTGTGTATTTGCTCTGCTTCCCTTTTCCCTTGATCTTCGCTCTGTGATTTCCTGGTTCGGAAAAACCTACGATCTGGCAGGACTTTTCCTTCTTAACTATTATGATATCTGGTCTTCTTACTTGGATGGGTTTATCCGTTTGTATGCCCATGTCCCATAGGATTTTGTGACATTCATGGTTCATTTTTTCATCTGTATTAGTGAACCTGTATCCTGTTTGGCACTTTCTTACTATATTATAAATGGGCATCATGGCTTTGATAAATAGTAATGGTGATAGGGAAGATACTTTTTTGTATTTTAATCTCTGTTATGCGTTCTCCGTCATTCAAGTCTCCATGTTTTCAATCAAATTTTGCATAGTATTTTATACATGTTTTATCATTTTATTATCCATGATTCGGGGATCCTGTCGTACGCTTTCTTGTAGTCGATCCATGCTATGACTATGTTCTTTTTTCTACTTTTTACCTCCTTCGGGATCTTTTGGTCTATGTATAGTAGATCATGTGTTCCTCTTTTTCCTTTTCGGCATCCTTTCTGTTCCTCGGAAAGTAGTCTACGATTTTTAAGTGAGTGGTAAAATGTTCTCTCATTCGTGCCCTTAGTATTTAGGTAAGCATGTTATAGGCCTGTAGTTGTGGAGTGGTTTCTTTTTACTGTATCTTTTTGCACCGGTGTTTTTCTACCTTTGGTCATCCACTGTGGCACATCTGTTTCGTGGATAACTCTCTTCAGATTTTCCTTCCAAGTAGTGTCGTAAATTATTTTTAACTATTATTATTTACTCATTAGAAGTCGTCACACAAGCCATCATTAAAAATTGATCTTTGAGAACAACTTATGGTGTTCCCTGGAATCTGAGTGACAATAAGTAAGCTCCCCTCCATAATTTCCAGTACTCTCCACCTCTTTCGATAACCTTTGCAAAGGAATTTGTGTTATCGCAACAGCTGCTTACCACTGATTCCTTGTTGGCGGCGATCATTGGTCTTCACTTGAAATTTGGGTGGCAATAAGCCTCCCCAAGGTCCCAGTCCTCTTTGCACTCATCCAGTGGAGGTCTGGCTAGTGCTTTCTCTCCTCGATGACCATCATTATTTTGTGTGGTGCCCTTTTATGGTTACACCACCACCACCACCACCATCATCATCATCATCATCAGGACCCGTTTCCCGGTAATATAAGAGGATGCTAACTAAAAATATATATATTAAGTATTCTTTTCGAATGAATGTAGGGATTCATTTTTATGACGTGATCATTAGGGGCCTTCATTGCTCGCCATAAATTCGATGATGTCATAATTTTGTGTGTACTTTACGAAACTGTTTATTGGCATTGTTCATTTCAAAAGCGTAAAATATGAGCAATGGAAGTAACGTCTAATAATTAGAAAACAATAAGAAACGTTTACTAAAACTTTTATGGTAAAAAGAAAAACTGAACATTTTGGAAGAATTAAATTTAAGTCACATTAATCTTTTAAACATTAATTATTTTCTAGAATATTTTTACGATGCAATTCAGCAAAATTATAGCATGTATTAATTAGATATCTTGTTTCAAAACATAATAATATTGAATTTACTTGCAATTTTTAGAATAGGAATTGATGGTAAGCATAAAACTAAATGTAACCCCAAAACTGTAAAAATTCGAAGAATTCTAATATATCTTATTCAAATTGCATAAATTAATTATGGCTGTTATCAGGTACAAAAGTATTTTTACACTTATTGGTAAAGAAGACGCACCCAGCATTACCCGATCGTAAAATAAGCTTAAATGATATTTTGATTAATGCAGATTTCGTATTTATTATTTTATTATATTGGATCCAATATATAGTAATTAAAAAAAAAAAATTTAATCACTCATGCGCCATTATCTAGAATCGAAACCAAAACGTTTAGCTTACGATTTACTTTTTCCTTTGACTTTAATGCCTGAGCTATAAAGGCATATTTACTGCAAGGCTAAAAGTTAAAATATGAACGAATAGCTATTACGTTACGCATGCATATTCGTAATACCGTCGTTCGACCTTCATCTGGCAAATTCCATTTTTCTTTAATTTTCACACTTTTGCACCGATTTTCCCCGGTTAAACCCCAAATATAATGTTTCTCATAGGTTCGAATAACCTATATATTAAGTTTCATGTCTTTAGACCAAAACCTGACAGAGGAATTTAGTAGGCAAAATTTTTAAAACAAATATATATATTATATATATGCATATATAAATATATATAGAAAGAGTTTTGTGTTTACTATAAGCTTTTTACACAAATATTACGCAAGTATAAATCATTATTATGAATTATTATTTTATTCATTTTATTTAGAATGCGTTTTAAATATTTTCAATTACTGTGGAATTCCCACGGGTTCTGCTAGTTATTATTATTATTATTATTATTATTATTATTATTATTATTATTATTATTATTATTATTATTATAGAAGTATGCGATTCATTATTTGACACTCGGCTCTTTTGTCTTCACCCTGTGATCTGCTTAGACAGCATTAGCTAAATTATTTGGCACTCTAATAATACATAATGGTAATATGCACATTAAATGACAACGCTTAAAAAAAGAGTCACTCTTTCTCTGTGTAGACATTAAGAAATATTAGTAGAGAGAGTGATTGAAATACATAAAAAGCTTAGAAAGATTAATAACTTGTTAAGTTAATTATGAATTACGTATAATATGGAACAACTGAGATACACTTCAAATAAAACGCAATCCCAGAACTAAATTTATATCGTATAATAATAGGTAAGCAGTTGATGATGTTGTGCGGACACTGATTCAAATGGTCGATTTTTTTTTTCTTTTCATTCTCTTTAACAGATTATTGGCAGATTTCCAGTCCCGTAAGGCCCATCGCGTTCATGTACGCGACAAAGATCTGCTCAAGTACCTGCTGCTAATGGTCATCGTCGTCCTAGGCTATATGGCGGCCTGGACGACTGTCAACCTTGATCATGTCAACGACAACGTCCAACTGGTCACTTCTGGTGTGACTAATCCCGGAGGCCTCAAGTATTTCATCTGCAGAGCCCACTGGTGGGACTACGTTATTGAAATACGTAAGTATTTTATTTGAATACAGAAGCAATGCATATGTGTGTGTGTATGTGTGTGTGTGTGTATTATGTATGTATATGTATACATATATGTTAATAAATAAATATAAAACGGTGGTAAATTTATTAAATTATTCCAGTCGAGCACTAAACCCTCTCATCTAAATAAGCTCTCATCTGATAAGGCTCTTTCGGGTTGAAATAAATTTATAGTCGAATCGGACGAAGTTTTTGGTTGTTGTTTTTTTTTTCTTTTCTCTTTCTTTTTAACTTTTATTTTTGCTCTGTTACGCATTGAGATCATATACTTACCATTTCCTAAAGAAATTGCTCTATCCTTTCCAGATATAACATTATATATATTAATTTACGTGTGTGTGTGTGTGTGTGTGTGTGTGTGTGTGTGTGTGTGTGTGTGTGTGTGTGTGTGTGTGTGTGTGTGAAATTATTCTAATTATAGAATAATTCACTTCAGCAAAATATGCTAACTGGATTTACCTTTGGATTATGTTTTCATCGTAACATTTTTCTTTCTCCTGCATTCAGGTTCCATGAAAGCAACTTCTAAGTTTTCAATTTTTATACTGTTCACAAAATTGTCGACCGAATTTATTGTTCCTTATGAATTCTGTCGTCTTTCTTACTCTCGTGATCAGATTCCACCACCGCAAATTTTAATTTTGCAATTTGTACACTGTTCTAGAAATGCTTAATTTATACTACTGGGCTACTTATTTTCTCCGATGAGAAAATTATAAATTTTCGAAACACCATGGAATAAGAAATAACTTCTCTTGTATTCCCTGTCTTTGAAGATTTGATTATTCAATACATTATGCCATTTTTTTTTATCTGTCTTCAATTAATTTTCTTATAGCCCATAGCTTCAGTATTCAAAGTTTAAAGTTAATAAAATAAGTGTATCCAATATTTATAACTAATGTTTTTAAAAGATCAAAAATTTAATAAAACATCGTCTGTACTCTTATAAGTTACCTGGCGATCAGAATGGGTTATAGTGCAACGTTATACACCTTTTTTAACGGCGTCATTGACAGAGTTATTGCGTAGGGAAATGTACACAGACACACACATACAGATACACACACAGACACGTGTCTGCCTTAAACTTTCAATAGAGGCAACGGATTTTACCAAGATCAGTATCGTTTTAAAGTTCGACCTTTCATACGACAAATATCGAAAAATTGGCTAAAAACATTAATATCTTCCCCTTCAACTAGACACTTTTCTACAGGGGAGGGGGTTACTTTTTTCGCCGATATTTTTGAAAGTTATCCTCTCCTTTAGATTGTCTAGCCTTAATTTTAAAAAATGTCGCTTCCGGTTTGGCAGTGGTTGTAACAGCATAAACGTTAGGTTTTACCCCGTTCTTTTCCTCCTTTGCGGTACGGGTTCGAGCCTGCCTTCCTACTATCACTTTTTTTTTTTTTTTTTTTGCTCAACATACACATCCAAACACCCGGGCAATGCCGGGCTGAAATGCTAGTATATTTACATAAGTGAAATTGTCTCTGTGTGTGTTTGTGTGTGTACATTTCCCTACCAAACTACTCAGTCAATTTTCAGTCTACAGACTCGAGATTTGTGATAAAAGTTCTGAGATTTGGGAAAATCTTTTAATCGGTTTTCGGCAAAACATTTGGCTGTCAAGGGGACAAAGTTCAATGCTTTGACCTTTGAAAACTCTACCAAACTCCTCCGCCAATTTTGGGTCTAAACACTTAAAATTTTAGAGGTAGGTTACTTGGACATGGATTAACTTTTTTGCTTTGATTTGAGGCCAAAACACTAAATGTTAAGTGGTCAAAATTGGGATAAATGTTTATAAAAATTCAACCTTTGCGATCTCTACCAAATTACTCAGCCAATTTTAGTCTAAACATTTGAAATTTTATATAAAGTGTATACAGACATATGGCACGCTTTTTAATCGGTTTTGGCCGAAAATTTGACTGCCAAGGGGTTTACAGTTTTAACAACTAGTCCTTTTACGTTTCTAAGTTTAATCTTAACCATATTAATTTTAATGTTCGCATTTTTCTATGTAATCCATGATTTTTCAAGGTTTTGATTTAAAATAATATCTTCTTTTGTGTTCAAAATCAATCACTTTTATTCATTTGATTTGTAGACATAATGAACACTGAATTATTTTTTATGAAAGAATTTATTTTTCAAAATATTATAAGAGAATAATTTTTTCCAAATATTTATTGTTAAATATTTTTCAAAGTAGTAATTTTTATGTTTTCTATGAAGTTCAATAAATTTTCCTATAAATTTTCCATATAAATTTTCAATATAAATTTCAATAAATAATGATTTTTAAGGTAAAATCAACAGTAGAATCAAATACCATTCCGAGTTATAAATAAATATGCAAAAAAAAAATTTTTTTTTAAAAAGTGAAATTTTCAAACAAATATTTGGAACAAATTAAAAAAACTAGTGTTGAAAAATTTATTTTCTTAATTAAACCAGTGAAATATAAACATTTAAGTCCACAAGTATTGTTTATTTGAATAATTATTAAAATAGCCTTCATCAGTTAAAATTTTAAATAATCAATTCAGAAATAAACAGATAGCAGAAAGTCAATTATATTTGAACAAATTTAAATTGATAATAAATTGCTTGGAATTTCTTTTAATACTTGATTTAAAAAAATCATTATGAATAGAAATAAGAAAGATCAAGAAGATACTCTTCTGTATGATTGATTTTTTTAATGAAAAATTCCATATCAGTCTAATTTTTTGCCCCCATAAAAATACACATAATAAATGAACGGCTATATTGTGATCGAGTACATATATTTTGTCGAGTTTGATTCAGAATAATTGTTTACTTGAAGATTCCTAATAATTTAATGAAAATGATATTCAAAAATTATTTATGCAGCCGTCATCTTTCAATACAATTATCTCCCCTAAAAAAAAAAAATTATCTTCTAATGTTATCTCCCTTTCTCTCTTTCATTCTCTCTGTTTCACTTTTTACCTCTCCCCCTCTTTCTCTCTCTCTCTCTCTCTCTCTTTCTTACTCTCGCTTTGATTTCTACCCTTCTCTCTCTGGATTTCCTCCACCTTTTCTCCTTACTTTGTATTTCTTTCATGTAATGCTTTTCTCCAGTAGTTGACATTATTACAAAAAATTTGTAATGTGGCGAAAGAGTAAAATATAAGACGTAATTTGATAACAGACAAAAAGAAGGGAGAAAAGGAGAAAAACAGGATCAGCGGGCGAGGGCGACGTCTTAAGCGAAAGATGGATGCGAGTGACATTCCCGCTTTAATTTATTAAGATGTCGACGTGATAAAACTTTAATAATAAGGTTACTCTTTCCTTTTCTCCTGCTAGGTAGAGACACCAAGATAAACGACACTCAAAATCCCTTCTCTGTCTTTAAAGTTATAATCAGGACAGAAAATAAACAAACATTACTATATTATTGTTATTAATTAACACAATAAAAATTCCAGTCTTGGTTTCTTTATATATATATATATATATATATATATATATATATATATATATATATATATATATATATATATATATATATATAACTACTTCATTTATTCACATAAATTTAATATACGAAAGTACAGATTTATGCGTAAACTTTAAGTATTTACTTCAAAAGTGCTCAATACGTAGGTAGAGCTAGTTAGCATAAGCCTGACGAATCCTATAGTTGGATGAAACGCAGAATATTCAGTGTAGCTTAATCGCCATATATATACTATATATATATATATATATATATATATATATATATATATATATATATATATATATACATATACTAGACTACCCGTGACCCGTTGGGTCAGTATGTTATATTAGCTATGGAATTCATGTATGAGCGTGACACTTGTGACGTAAAAAATAGTTTTCTATGAAAGTATATTAAAACGAAAAAAGAATATAGATAGATTTCTATAAGTCGTTCAGTTTATTATAATTGATTATTTAAAAAATAAAATTACAGTTACTAAATTATAAGTGATTGGTCATACTTATACGTTTTCAGCGTCCCAATTGTTCTTTTGTTTTGTTTTGTTTGTTTGTTTTTTTCGCGTTTAAGTTATCCAAATGAACAATTGTTAATACTGTCTGTTTTTTTACATCGTTCATTTTTGTATTAAGTTTAAGTTTATTTTATTTTCTTCTTCTTGTTTTGTTTATTTTTTTCTTCTCCATTTTTTGATAAACTTAAAACCTTTTTCATCTACACTCTTAACATAAATAAAGTTGTTTGGTTGTAAGAAAATAGTGACAGTAAAGTTGTAATAAAAAATAGTTGCAAAACACCCGCATTCTTCCCATGTTAAATAATAATTTCGAAATAATAACGTTAATATTTCAGTGCGCATGTCAAAATCTGCAAAAGAAGCGATTTGAGTTTATTTGTTTACGTTGTTGTGGGTTACTGTTTATGCGCACATGCGAAACCGGATGCCGTAAACCGGAAAGTGGTTTACATCACTCGTTACAAGGTCATTTGAGTTTTATAATTATATAGATTATTTGTATATACAAAAAATATTTATTACAATATAAGAATGAGATATATATACATTATAGAAATTGTAACTCATTTATATTATGTATTAAAATACCGTGCTTTTACGGAAAAAAATGTTGAAAACTGGAGATAAAACGTTAATACGGAAAAGTTGCTATGGTAAACAACAGCAACTCGGCAGAAACTATCTCTATAAAACGTCAATGTTGGAAAAGTTGCTATGGTAACCAACAGCCGATCGGAAGAAACCGTCTCTCACGTTTCTTACATATTCTGAAAACTTTTGAACACCAGTAATTTTATTATAACTTTTCGTTTAATGAATGAAAATTGAAAATTTCTACTTCAAAGTATAGCTGAGAAGGTGACATATGAACTGAAAAATTGTTTTAAATTTGGTCGTAAAATGAGAGAACGGTGAACCTTAAACTATATCCGATGGTGAGGCACCACCCTTGCGGGCCTTGGGGAGTGTGGAGCAACCCTTTAATTGCCATTGCTCCCAGGTCCACTCTGACCCGGAGTGGTAGTACCTGTTAGGGTCCCAACTATGGGTTAAATAGAATCTGACTTAAAAAATATATATATACTCCATTAAAAATCGTTCCTCAAAATAACTAGATTCGGCATTAAATAACCTGAAAAAGGTTGATATGCCGTAAAACAAAAACAACCAACTAACCAGAGAACGGTGAAGCTTTAAAGCAGTTCTAAATGAGTAAAACTAAAACTTAACAGTGTTTGAATGTGATAAGAAAGTTATTGGGGAATTGGGTTTTTTTTTTTTTTTTCAAATCATGCATTTCCAAATAAGTTTTTGTTATAATAACTTTACTTTATTTATCATTTTAAAGGGTTTTTTTCGCTCTATCTAATCATTTAAATTAAGATCACATTAAAACAATTGTCTTCTTTTCAGGACGTAGAATGCAAGATGGAAAAAAGCAAATTCGCATAATTTTCTTATTTCAATTCAAGCTAAGCCGAAAAGCTGCTGAAACAGCTCGCGATATAAACGAAGCGTTTGGTCCAGGAACGACTACTAAACGTACAGCTCGATGGTGGCTAAAGAAATTTTGTGGCGGTGATGAGAGTCTTGAAGATGATGAGCGTAGTGGTCGGCCATCAGATGTTGACAACAATCGATTAAGAGTCCTAGTCGAAGCCGATCCACGAACAGCTGTTCGAAAACCTTTTCTGAATTAGACGTAACGTATACGATGATTTCCAACCACTTGAGAGAGATTGGAAAGACAAAAAAATCTTGATAAATGGATGCCTCACGAATTGAACGACAACCAGAAGAAATGCCATTATTAAGTGTCATCTTGCTTTTCTTTTACTCAACAAGAACGACCCATTTCTCGACCGGGTTGTTGTTTGCGATGAAAAGTGGGTTCTTTACGACACCTGACGACGCTCAGTTCAATTGTTAGACGCTGACGAAGCTCAGCGACACTTCCCAAAGCCAGAGTTACACTATGCTGACTGTTTGATGATCTGCGACTGGTCTCATCCATTATAGTTTGTTTTTGTTTTTTAATGCAGGCGAAACCATTACGGCGGAGAAGTACTGTCAACAAATGAATGAAATGCATTAGAAACTTTGACAACAACACCCAGCATTAGTCAACAGAAAAGGCCCAATTCTCCTTCACGACAATTCCCGACTGCACGTTGCTAAACCGACCCGGCAGAAGTTGAACAAATTGGGATACAAAACTCTGCCTCGCCCGCCATACTCTTCAGACCTCTCACCTACCGACTACCATTTTTTCAAGTGTCTTGACAACTTTCTGCGTGAGAAATGCTTAAAAAATGTAAGCGATATCAAAAACGCTTTCAACGTATTCATCGCCACTAGACCGCAAAACTTTTTACGTTATTGGCGTAAATACGCGTGATTCTGATGATACCTATTTTGTTTAATATAGTTTTGTCTGAGCCGAGATATGTTCATCTGAATTTAAAAGCTAAACACCGCAAAAACTTTCTTGTCAACTCGTTATATATATATATATATATATATATATATATATATATATATATATATATATATATATATATACAAGAAGAAGAAGAAGAAATGAACCATGTTCAGATGTTTAATTGACTAAAATAAGAATAGAATAAAAAGGGGGAAAGAGAAAAAAACGGGAAAATTATATATTTTAAATGTATAATTAAGTAAAATAAACAGGTCGATTAAAGAGAATTACGAAATATAATAAAACCCGAGGTGCTTTTCGTCAGACCACTTTTTCAAGGACGTATGTCAGTAAAAAAAAAATGTAGAAATAATAGATAGCGAAATGGATAGGAACGATGAGAGAAAAAAAACACACACAAAAACCGAATGTGTTCCCCCAAATAATTCCAGCTGTAACCGGAGGTTTTTCTGCTTGCACAAAGTAGGGTGGCTAAAACTGATGGTAAGCGCCTCGAGGGCAGAAAGGTGGAACTTAGTGCGTCCTCTGTGCAAAACAGAAAAATATTTCGGAGGAAATGCAGAACTTCAGTTCCTTTTATCCGCCAGGTATTGACCAATAGCCGATTCCACCAATTGGGAACGCCCGGAAGTAGGCTGATGATGTCGTATGGAATGAGGTACATTCTGGGCGATTCTAACCTGAAGCGCTGAGTAGTCTTGCCTATATTGACCGCACCGGCGCACCACACCGACATTAAAATTTGTAAACAATATTACTCGATTGTGAGATAGGCAAGATATCCTGTCGAAGAGAGGAAAAGATACACTTTGTAGAAAAAGCAATTCGGAAGAATAGAGCACCAAATGTTAGAAGAGAAAAGAGAGAAAATCTTATCCCCAATAAGTTGGCCTCTAGGTTCAATCCAAGGTAACCTGAGGTATACTCGAAATCTAGAGTGACCATATTTAGGTGGCTCAGAAAAAGATTCGATTTTCTTATTGATAACTTTATTAACAAATGAAGGCGAATATCCATTCATAATAAAAATCCTTTTAATGTTATCAATTTCAGAATCGCTAGGATAGAGGGGGGGGAATAACACGTGCCTCATTAGTAAAGTTTCTAATAAGGTTGAGTTTTCTGGTCGTTGGTGCGAAAGGATTCCCAACTGAGGTAATATCCAGTACAAGTAGGTTTTCTATAAATGGACGTCACAAAGGAAGACCCACATTTAGAGACTAAAACGTGCAGAAAAGGAAGGGGGTTATCTTTTTCCAGCTACATCGTAAATTTGAGGGAGAATTGTAGATCATTCAATAATTGAAAGAAAGATGCGGCTTCGTCATGCGTTGCGAAACAAAAACAAATGGTGTCGTCAACGTAACGCATGTAAAAGGCTGGTCTTCGGCACTTATCGAACAGCAACTGTTCCAAAAAGCCAACAAAAATATTGGCTAAAGTTGAGCCAAGGGGGGAGCCCATCGATATACCGTCAAACTGGCGATACATAACGTTGTTAAAGCTGAAAGAAACGGACTTGGTAGCAAGATCCATAAGTTTAACAAACACTGCCTCGGAAAAAGAGGGGAGGAAGCCGGCGCTTCTATAAAGAAAATCAGCCCATATATTAATAACCTCGTCAAGAGGGACATTATTAAAGAAATTCTTAATGTTGAAAGAGACCGATAGGAATTAGTAGTGGGAGGAGTTTGTATTGAAGTTCGGTTTCACTGGAAGGGGTGTCTTCAAAGTCTAAGGAGCTTAAACAAACAAATTTACTATTGTCGTTTAAAATAGAAAGCATTTTTGCGATATATTCTTGGCGGTCGAGCATAACTACACATGCGCTTTTACCTGGGCGAGAAATGTAAATATCAGAATTGCCGACTATTAAGAAGTTTCCTCTCACCACTATTTCCTCTTATCTGGTCTCTTCCGACATTAACAAGAGATAATATCGCCGGGACCTAATTAAAAATATCTTTTTTAAGGTTAAGTTGAATCACCGACTGGATCAAATATTCCTGTACTTTATACCGCCATATATTCAATTGTTCTTATCCATAGTTGAATCAACATATGGTGGCTCGAAACAATAGATAACTTGTGTCCTTCCATACATTCAATGTTTCTTTGTTATGTATCCATCTTTTATCCATGTATTTATGCAATCGTTTTTCTTGCACATTGTTTTGTTTTTATTTTGTTTTGTTTTTTGTTTTTTTCAGTTGAAGTGCTATTTCTTTTGTTTGGTATCTATCTCTGCTACTGCGTGCGTTCAGCCCCGTCAGACTATGGCGAAGGAAAGTACATTACAATTGCTATCTGTAATGAAACTGTTATGTCCACCATTCTCTACTTCGCCAGGTAAGCCATTTCTAAGAATTTTCTACACCTGCTACAACCACTACTGATTACAAGAGACTAAGACCGGTCTTCCGACTAGGATCAAAGCATAGTATCTCTTTATGTTAGGATGCTATTTATATATTCACATTTATGATGCACTAGACTAGGTGCCCGGCGTTTCCCGGATGTTTGTAAGCGTGTATTGAGCAAAAAAAAAAAAAACGTTGTAGTAGGCAGGCAGGTTCGAACCCATGACGCGAAGGCGAAAATGAAAGTGAAGGTGTGTGTAAAGATGTTGGTTGAGAAAAAAAAAATCTAGGAGTAGTAAGCAGGCTCGAACCCGTACCGCGAAGGAGGAAAAGAAAGTGAAAAAAAAACGTGACGTGTTTACTGTTGCGCCCATCGCCAAATCGGAAGTGACGTAGGTTCAAATTAAAGCTAGACACTCGAAAAGAGGGGATGACTTTCGAAAATATCGATGAAAAATAGCGACACCTCTCTGTAGAAAAGTGTCCCAGTTGAGGGTGAAGGAATTAATGTTTGGGGCCAATTTGTCAATATTTGTTGTCCGAAGGGTCGAGCCTCAAAATGACACTGATTTCGTGAAAATCCGTCGCCTCTGTCAAAAGTTTTAGACAGACATACAAACATCGAAAGTCATCGCCTCTTTTCGATTGTCTCTCCTTAATTTAAACCTACGTCACTTCCGGTTTGGCGATGGGCGCAACAGCAAACATGTCAGGGTTTTTTTTGGGGGGGTCACCTTCTTGGCCTCCTTCGCGGTACGGGCTCGAGCTTGTCTGCCTACTACTACTTTTTTTTATTTATTTTTTTATTTATTTATTTCCTCAACACACACCTTCAAATACCCAGGCAACATCGGGCACCCAGGCTAGTATTTTATAAAGCACTTTGTTTTATTATAATAAATGCATTTTAAATGATATCTTATAAGATAGTATCCAGAGAATCATGAAAAATACCTTCGTCAGGCGGAAAACAGTTCCAATTTACAATTTATTAAAACGCTTTGCACAATTCAAACAAAAGGTAAACGAGATCAGGGAATGAAGATAAATAGTTTTAATTGTCTAAGGGGAGACAACTCCAAGCAAGACCAAATTACAGCCTTAATTATTTAAATAATGACACTCTATAAACCAAACAAAAACAAGCAAAATAGAATGAGTCTATAGTGTGCACTTCAATCTGCTTACATTAAGTCGACCTCTATTCGAAAGTAATCATGATTTACGTTTACTGGATTATCTTCGTTTTACTAAACATTCCCCAGTCTAAGATTATCCCTATAAAATATTACTATAAGTAGCTGTCGTTGTTTACACAAAATAAAATTTCATAAGCTACGTCACTCTCCCGTGTCTTTAATACAATCTGCATTCTCGCTCCTCAGCCAACTGTTGCATTCTCAGCCGACTGGCGCCATTTCACTATTTGCAGTCCATCCGTGGCCGCGCCCTTGTAATTTCTATTCGGGGTCGAGACAGACAACACAAACGGATCGATATTTGATATCATTTTGTTTACTTGGATTTCAGTTATTTTAGCTGGTGAGAGAGGGCGTTGCACGGAGTGGTTTGTACACAGATAATACGCTCTTGGGTTACTTTCGTTCGTCAGGCTGGTGAAATCTCTTAAAATGATTTTAGGAATTTCTAAGTGAACACTGACTTATTACCTTCACATATAGGTGCTACCTTTTTAGGTTTGGAGAGATTTCCATTAGTTGAAAATTCAATGATTTAACACGTTCATGTTAAAAGTTATCAGCTTTAGGAAGTGACGAAGCAGGCGTATTGAACTAGATAACAAAAAAGAGAGTAAGCAAATTGAACGGACAAAGAGAAATGTAATATGAATTCGAATGCTTTGTTGATATATCGATTTATATAACTGCGAAGCAAATACACAAACACACGTTCTCTTTAATATATAGAAATATTGAAACAATACTTCTTTATGTTGCTAAACAGACAAGCAGACAACATACTACAATGCCATAGCTCTTAAAAATGGCAGGTTCCGTTTCGCCTCCTCTAATTTCGCTATAATGAATATCCGCGATTCAGACTCCCCCCTATAAAAGAGGGTAGACGAGGTTCGGTTACAGCGTTTTTCGTTATTGTATCTCCTCCGCCGGGTTCGTGCGATTAGGTTATCGATCGCAACAGATTATCGACCCTCCCCTACCACCCCACCCCCCCCCGCCCTACAAAAAAAAGCCTGCAGTAGATAAACCAAGCTTCTTTTTGGTATTCGGAAACTCTCTTTGCAGCTCCCGAAATCATCTGCCACTCCACCCCCGCCCGTTTTCCGATCAGGTTTCATCATCATCGCTCTTCCAGGAAGCGCCACGTGAATGCGTTTCTTTATCAAATTGCTATAACGCTTTGAAACTCGAATCAAAACCAAATAACAATCAATGTGTCTGCCTCGGCTTGTAATTAAATAGGAAGTTGTTTGCTGAACCCGACGTAGTCTGGATCAAGACATCAAGATTGGTATTATGCACAGTGCTTGTTTTACGGCAAATCAATCCTTTTTTTTGTGTGTGTGTGGTGAGGGGGTATTTAATGCCGAAACACAATGCCTATAGAAAATAATTAATCGTATATAATTAATTGAACACGGAATCAAAAAAAAATTGAGCCTATTTAATACTAAAACGATTCTTTTAATTGTTTTCTTTTGTTTGTTTTTTTTACTTAATTTTCAATTGCGAGTAATAATGATTAACTAATAAATATTTATTGATTTTTAACTTCTTGTAAAACTAAAATCTATTGATCATATTCCCACAAGTGTATTATTTGGGTTGCGAAAATATATGCATGTATTACATGGGTTTTTTTTTTTTAAGATAATCCAAAAAATAAAAAACAAATAAAAGAAAAAGAAAAAAAAACTCTACAGCTGTATATTTAGAAATTTTTAACAAAAACTCGAAATCGTTAATTGTATCGGAATCGGAAATTTATAACAGAATTGGTAATCGTATCGGAATTAGGAAAATATTCGAATCATCCCATCACTAATTCGTACCTTTTCCTATAGTATTAGTGCATAACAACCAAACTAGATTTGATGTGGTTTGAACTTGACATAACTCATCTCATAGTCCATAGTCGTATCCATTAACACAATCGCATTTTGATTCTTCATATCTAGTTGTTTTTGTCTAGACTGGCAGAATTCTTTGTATTAGCCAGTATTAAATAGAGAAGGGGTTATTTTGTGGTGTTCCTTCTCTTAGACTAGTTGTAACGTTGTCCGTGAACCAACACACGTTGTTTGCAGTTTCAGTCGCAAAGGAGACCAAGCCAAAGAACAGGAAATAACTCCGACTCACTTTCTGTTTTGCATAACGGTATTTATTTTCTCGTCGTTAGACCCGTGACGTCACCCACATGATCGAGAACGTTCTCCACGTCTCTCACGAGATTTCGAATGTTATCTCGTCTCTCCCAAGATCTTTGTTTTTCTCATTTTTTAATGGCCTTCCCTCCCACCCGCGACGTCACTTCTCATACATTTACATACGCGCATCCGCGCTATGTTACATAGTTCCTAAAAAGAACTATGTTCTAGGGCCTGTTTCCCACTTGACTACAACCTGAATGTCTTCAAGTCCAACATAAACAAATTCCTGATAAACCGTCCCCTTAAGTAATCCAATTTATCAAATCTCACTTACTAACGATTACTACGATATTATCCCATTGATTACTGTACACACAATAACCCTTATCCTCGAGTGGCCTCCAGGCCTTGATAAGTTGTGACTCCCATGTAAAAAAAGCTTCACAGAACTTGAAAGCACTATGCCAAGATTACAATACTGCAACTTCCGCTTGTTTATATATAAGTAAATAAAATAACAGACTTAAAAACAATAACATGGGATATGTTTTCCTTATCCAAGGCTACTTACTTTACTTAAGACTAGCTTACTATTTTTCAGCCATCGTTAGGAGAGGAGACATAGAATCATATTTTTCCCCAAGGATATTAAACAAAAAGACTCTACTGCCCCAAGAGAAATTGAACCCCGTATGCCAAATCCACAAAACTTCTATTTTATATTGCTTGTATATTTCTCAATTCTATAATAATGATTAACGTGTTTGTATTTCTATATATATAAATGTAAATCCATCTTGTCACACAAAGGATAGCGAATAAAAAAAAATCTGCTAGGCGAAACCATTTCAAGTGCTTAGAGGAAGAAATACAGCAAGTCAGAAAACACCCTGACGCTTGAAATGAATCCAGAAAGAAGCCCTCTACTCTATTTTCATAATGAGGCGTTTTCTTTCTTATTTATGTTCTTCTTTTTGCATTGATTGGTATTTTATTTTTTTAACTCTCCATTATTTTGTCAGTCATGTAACTCTCGCTCCCTCTTATTTTGTCTCTCGGTCCTCATCTGGAGGAGACATTTTTCTTTCTATCTTTACTCTTACTCCTGTTGGCATGTCACTAATAAGGGTGATGAAGGTAAACGTTATTTAACTGGGCTGGTGTTATCCGCATGGTAGTCATGAATCCGAACTTTTGTATAACTCACAAGGGATACTCTATTGCCCTTTGTTGAATGGAGTCTAAACCATGCAGTAGTCTCTGGTAGGACCTCTCGACGCCATATTAGTGAGAATGATTACGTTTTGTTGTTTTTTTTTCCTTTGTCATTAGTCAACAAAAAAAATTACTTTCTCTCTTTTTATTTCCTACTCGACATGCTCTTCTGCTGACCTTTTCCACAAAACTTCCCAACCTCACAATGAACCATGTTGCCAAGGTCATGAGTGCAACATTAATCACCAGAGTTGTACCATTAAGGAGTAAAGGTCATTTTTAAACAAGAAAAATAAATAACAATTCGATGGTTAATTATTTATTTTGTATAAAAATAATTATTTGATTAATTCTTACAATATTGCGTTGGGGAAGTAAAATATATAATTGTTCTTTCTGTTTAAAGTGTTTTTCGATTGGCCTTTGGTTCTTGAGTTTTCAAGTTCTAGACGATTTTAGTTGAGAATAACGATCCCAAGACCAGTGTATTTTTTTTTTCAAAACAACGAAAATTCCTTTAATGAGCAGAAGCAAACCGCTTACTTGTGTTTGCCTTTTTCCTTATATTGAGAATTTCCTCCTCCCCTCCGCATATAGAAATTTCTTTCCATTTTCTCTCTTTCTCGACGTCTCTCTCTCAAATCAGAGAGATGTTTGTGATTCCAGATTCTAGAAAATATCTTACGATAGTTTTGTCTATAGCACTGTCTACTGATCCCGGTGACACTAGTTGTAAACAATCCCGGCAAGGTCACAGGTCAGCCATGTTATTCGAATATCTCTATTCCTGGGAAATTATTACATTTGCATTTTTCGCTATGTTTAATTAATTTGTACGTTTCTTTTTCTCTTTTCAATCTGACAATACCGCAATACGTAAGAATATACCAGTACTCGGTGCATAGATATTGTTGTTGTATGTGTTTTTGTTTTGTTTTTTTACAAGGTGGTCACCACTTATCAAGGCCCGGAAGCCACTCAGAGATAAGGGTTATTGTAAGTACAGTACGTTAGTGTGGATATTTAAAGTGTCTACTTAAGTTGGCGGTTCATCAGGAATTTGTTTACGTTGGACTTGAAGACATCCAAGTTGTAGTCAGGAGGGAAGCAGGCAGACGGAATAGAGTTGCACAGGCGTGCAGTTCTAAGAAAGAAGCTTTGTTCATGGAATCTACGTTTTGATTTAGGCACAGATAAAGAGTGGGGAAAGTTTTTCACAGTGGATTCAGCTAGACGGGTGTTTTTTGTAAAAGATTGGCGAGGGGGAACCAGAGATTGGAGTTCAGACGAGCACCTGCCATGGAAATAACGATAAAACAAAGATAGGCTTGCAACGTCTCTTCTGTGGGAGAGAGGTTGCAGGGTAGAGAAAAGGGCATCCCCCACTAAGCCACGAAGTCTATTTTGTACTCTGTCAAGGCAGAATAGGATGTTTAGCAGCTCCTGCCCAGATATGGCAGCAGTATTCCATCCTTGGACGTACTTGGCTTTTATATAGATAGTATCTCTCTGGTGTTACCTGGGAGCCTTTACTTTAATTTTCGTTGTATTTGTTGTTGTCGTTGTTGTTGTTGTTGTTGTTGTTGTTATTGTTGTTGTTGTATTTGTTGTTGTTGTATTTGTTGTTGTTGTTGTTGTTGTTGTTGTTGTTGTTGTTGTTGTTGTTGTTGTTGTTGTTGTTTCTTATGTTAACATATTTTAATGTGATTTTTGGAGTTAAATTTAATCATTAAGATATTGTAAGCCAACCAAATACATACTTGAATAAAACATTTGCCAAATTAAATAAATCAAATAAAAAATGTCAAAAAGATTAAAATGGCCCGAATAAAATATTTTGGATAAATAAACTATACATGACTTTTTCGGTCAAGTTTGAGTCGTGCGTGTCCGACAGTTTTTGTTTAATCGCCGTTCAATGGTAAATACTTGTAGGAAACAGAGTAGTGATAGCAAAAATGATTTGCGTCAGAAACGCATTTTATAAAGTCACAAAATGATGGCGCGCAGCTGATTTTATCTTCAAGGGTCACGCGAATTATCGCTGTTCGTATACAAATAAGATGATCCTAGGCTGCGTAAAACAAAACCGTTTGCATACGTACCGCGTTGAGGTGTGCTGGATTATTTACTTGAGTCAATACACAAAACCAAATGAGATGAAAAGGACACCTACAGTTGTTCATTGCTAAAGAAAACTACAATGTACATTCAAAATTGTCAAGAACTGGCGCTATAAAACCAACAGGATTCGATCGCTGCACTCCAAGTTTTTATTCCACGTCGATATCAACCTCCATGTTGATTATACCAATGTATCTCTTTCTTTCCCTTTTCCTACTAGTTTCTTTCTTTATTTCTTTGTTATTGACTTTCTTGTTTCTTTCCATATTATTACTGTTCGACGTATAGATCCATTACGAATGTATTTTCTCTTTCCAGGCATTGTCTGTGGCTATCTTTAGATCCCGATTATTTGTTCCTTATGTATTTCATCCGATGCCAACTGACTGTCACAACAACGCTGGCTTTGTTGTTAGGACCTAAGGTACGTAACCTTTTATATTGTCCCACACAGCAAACATTAACACCAACACCCACGAAACCACCACGTTCTACACCACGTCTACATATATATGCGTGTGTGTGTGTGTGTGTGTGTGTGTGTGTGTGTGTGTGTGTGTGTGCTACAGAAGTTCAGATCATCATAATTTTTTAGGTTTCATATATACATATGCACACACACACACACACACACACACATGTATATATGTACATATATAAGTATATATATAAGCATACACACACACACACATATATATATATATACTAGACCACCCGTGACCCGTTGGGTTAGTACGTTATATTAACTATGGAATTCATGTATGAGCGTGACACTTGTGGCATAAAGAAAATAGTTTTTTTTTACATAACAGAAGCATTTCTATGAAAGTATATTAAAATGAAAAAAGAATATAGATAGATTTCTATGAATCGTTCTGTTTATTATAATTGTTATTTTTATTTAAATTACAGTTACTGAATTATAAGTGGTTGGTCATACTTATAGGTAAATATGCACTGAACAGGTATCATAATCCTTATTATAGTTAAATTCAAATTTTGATATATCATCTTTTAAATGAAATTGTTAGTTGAAAGTACAGAATAATAAAAAAAAACACTCTCCACATGTTAATAATGGCTTTTTAAATAGAAAATGAAAATAAAATGTAACTTTTTTCATTTAATTTAAGCAAACATTCAGTACCCATTGTGTAAAATATTTAATTTGTATGTTAATAATAAGGTCAATAAAATTAAGACAATTCTTTTCTATTTACATTTTTTGTACAATTAATTTTTTTTAAAGAAAACTTTTGTTATCCTTTTGCTTAATTGAGACTTCTTATCAGGTTCTAACTCTCTTATATCCAGATTAATTATATTAATCAATTTATTTTATTGAATATGTATCGCTGAAAAGCACGGGTGCTTAAGCACTTATTGTACAGAAAATAAATATTGTATTCATATGCTAATAATAAGGTCACTAAAACTAAGACAATACTTTTCTATTTACAACATTTTTTGTACAATTTGAGTGTTTTAAAAAAACTTTTATGTTTTCCTTTCGCTTAACTATCCAGTTTTACATCGCTCCCTTTTTCTCTCTCTCACACATACACGTAACTATTTCTCGCGTACGTAACGAAAACAGAGGGAGTAGGAGTGTTGAAATCTATGAGAGTGAAAGTGAGAGGTGTTTTCTTTCACCGCCGCTGTTTCTATTAATAATGAGTGTTGTTTTTTAAAAGGGAGAAGTTTTTTTGAAACTGCGACAGACTTTACGAAGTTGAATGTTTTTAGCCGTTAAAAAAAAACAAAAAACTATTTGATCAAATTAAATGAAATTGTTTGTATTAAAAGCGATATAAAAATTCCGGAATTGGAATAACGGATTGAAGACGTTGCTATTTACGCATGCGCAACCGGATGTTGAAAACCGGAAATCTGATTGCAAACATACAAGATCCATAGACTTTTAGTATTATATATATATATATATATATATATATATATATATATATATATATATATATATATATATATATATATATAAGAGCAAATAGTTAATAAAACATGTTAAAAAAACACTTTGAAAAAGAGTTAAAATCATATTTAATTTGAAAAGGAAACACTAAATAAGTGGATAGTCCTTAATCTGCGGAGTTTTGAAGAAATATTTTCCTTCTCATCAGAGGGTAGGAATTAGCAAAATGCGGGATCGGATTTTGCATGAAAAGTATTAGATGAAACTGCAAGTAAGTCAAATATCTTACTTGATAACAAAAAGTGAAGCATAGGGAATAGGGTGAAGAAAAAGGTGATTTCGCGTGAATGGATAGTCTGATGAAAGGTAAAGTATCCAATGACGGTAAAATCCAAAGATGTAAATCCAAGAAAGTTAGTTAAATTTCCATTCGCACAAGTAAATTGTGTAATTGGAGATAGTCCAAAATAATCCAAAAGGCCGAAATCTGTGGAATAATGCGCAAATAAGTGCAACGAAAAGGGGAAAGAATTCAAATAATATTATTAAAAGAAAAATAAGATATGCGTTATCTCGGCTGCCGAGATTTATATATATATATATATATATATATATATATATATATATATATATATATATATATATATGAAGATATTTTATATTCTTAATATAATTATCTTATTAAATTACAAAAAGCTCCACATGGATGGGTGGAGCATATGAATATAAAAAATAACGGATGCCAGTTCTAAGTTAAATAAACTTTAATAGATCATCTAGTTTATAAGGAAAAAGAAAATTCTTTGAACCATGTTATTTCGAAACTTCATACTCCTCATCAAAAGATAAAAAGAGAGCAAGATATATACACATATATATATACATGTATATATATATAAAGGGCGATGAACTCTTTTTCTGGGTCAACGGCCAACTAGCCCCGTGTATATTTGTGTGTGTGTGTATATGTGTATTGGGGTAGAGAGGGCTCCCGTAAGCCGTGGTGAAGGCAACCTTTCTGGGAGAAGCAAATCTCTGATTTAAAAAACCATAAAGCGGAAGACCAGTACCCGCATTAAGCTGGTCTGTAGTTTAATTTGTTGCTGGCTATCTTCCTCTTGCTTGTTGCTGGATCTCAACATTTTGAACCGAGAGAGAGACGTAGCTGTCGTACAAAGCTAAGACTCTGTAACATCATCTTTGTATAGATACTCCCTCAGGCATTTGGGCTCATGGACTTTAAGTGTCTGAGGGAGTGGCACTCGTCTGACAAGACGTTGCAATCATCATATATATATATGTATATATATATATATGTATATATATATATATATATATATATATATATATATATATATATATAAGTCTAGCATAAGAGTATTAGCCTAGAATAAAAATAAATATATACTGTAGATAAATAGATGTCATACGATCAACATTTTGCTTTCTTTTTTCTTTCCTGTTATAGTTATGGTATGTGCATCGGCCACCAGACGAGGAACACACCCGACAGAGAGCTTACTCCCAGTCCGACGTCCATGATAGCATAGCACAGGAGACGATGAAGCTGAACATAGGGATCTCCTCAAACGGAGACGTCGACGTGGGAGAAATTAATCTAGCTGATATGGATCCAGAAGATATCCGGGTAAGTGTCGCCTGATGCGCGTTGCTTTTGCTGTGAGGTGAGAGAATAGATGCAACGTGCAATGGTTTATGTGGTGTGATTTATGGGAGAGGGGGAATTAATCTAGCTTGATATGTATATTTACCTTTTTTTCAGCAAATTCGGAGGAGGTTTTAGAGATGTCAGTCGGTTCTGGATATGACCTTAAACTATATCCGATAGTGAGGCCCCAGCTTGTGGGCTTTGGGGAGTGTGGAGCCACCCTTTAATTGCTATTGCTCCCAGGTCCACTCTAACCTGGAGTGGTAGTACCTGTTAAGGTCTAAAGTATGAGTTAAATAGAAACCGACTTAAAAAAAAAAAAGTATATATATATATATTCTATTAAAATTTTTTTCTTCAAAATAACTGGATTCAACATTGAATAACCTGAAAAGGGTTGATATGCCGTAAAACAAAAACAACCCACCAAAAAAGGAGATTTCAGTGCATGAAATTCACTCTGCAGTATGAAAAGAAATGCATGACCAGCTCTGTCAGCATTCTGCGGTAGAGGCGCCTCAAGTGATTAGCAATTAACTAAGACTTTCTTAGAGAGAAGGTAAAGCCTGGGAAAAATGGGCCTCCTATAACCGAGGGGAAATATATTCTAGCTCGACTCAACAGCAATTGATTGCTGAGAACGTAATCTAATTGATATGGATACAGGAAGTGTTCAAGTACGTGTCGCTGATTATGTCTAAAGGATGAAGGTTCAATCCCCAGTGTTGGCGACACTCAAAATACAATTGCGAATTACTTATGACTTTTACCTAATCATAACTGATCGAACAAGAGCATGTCCCCCCCCCCGTTAATTAAATTAAGGGTCTCGTTCAAAATCTTCTGAAAATTTCCAAGTTCCACAGAAAAATTCCAAAGTTCGATAGAAAGATTCCCGAGTTCGACAAGATAGTCCTGAAGAAGATCAGTGATTGCATCGACCGAAACAAGATGCGAACAGTAGTCCGAATTGTCCGAATAATACGAACCACTGGTTATGTTTTTTGTTTTTTTTCTCCGGTGCAACGTGTTATATGGCATGATTGATATAGGCAGTCAATCGATCACATCTTTATGGATCCAAAAGATATCTGGGTAAGTTTACGTACGATATATGACATGATTGAGATATTAGGTCTATTTTATAAAACTTATATGGACCTAACAGATACCCTGGTTAAATCTTGACATATTTCTTTAGCATAATATATACGGTATAATCCCGTTGGCATTACATATACAGCAAAACCATAATTTTGCTAATCGTCTATTGTCTTTTGTGCTAATTATTGCTTAATTGGGTCAGAACCTAAAGTGTTAGTGTTCCCTAATGATGCTGATTAAACAAAGCTGAAAAGATAACGAAATACTAAGGTCTTATGTACGACATGAAAATAAACTGCAATCTTAGAAAGATCTCCATCATTCCAGTAATTATAAGAGCAACATGACTTATGAAAAAGAATTTCAAAAGCTACTTGGAGAATATATCCGGCATGCCCAGTGAACTAAGTGCAAGATAGATACAAACAATTGCAATTAAAGGGGCAGTTAAGAATCTTACAAGAGGTCATGGTTACAATATCTTAGATAGCGGGCGGGTGTCTGGCATTCGGTAGGATGCCTCATCTCCACTAAAAAGGAAAGTGATAAGAAAATTGACGGGGGTGACTGTTTAATCCAGCTGACATGCATTCAAAAGATATGAGAGTACGTTAGAGGATTGGATATCAGGAAGCTTTCTGTGCACGGCATCATTGATCAATATTCCAGTACTAGTTAAAGCATAATTCAAACTGCATTTATTAAAATTACGCATGCGTTGGAAACATACATATAATAATGATGTTTTTATTTATGCAGGGATTAATGCTTTGAACATTTGCATCCAAGAAAAGGGAATCTTTATAAATTTTACGAAAAGCACGCACGTGTGTATAAATAATAAAATTATAATGATACTTAAATGAAACATAATAATAATATAATTATTACTGATGAATGGTATAATATGTAACAATAACAAACACGTATGCCGACACATATTTCAAGAATGCTTTAACAACTATGCGAACTTTAGACAGGGTTCAAAAGAGATTCACCAACCTGATAGGTCCCGCACTGTCAGCTAGGCTTCAATCCCCGTTCCATCGACGAAGTTTTGCATCCCTCTGCCTGTTTTACAAGTGTTTTAATGGCAGACGTTCCGACGAACTACAAACCCTTGTACCCCTACGACGTAAATAATCCCGACAAACCTGACAAGCAGAAAAATCCCGTCCCCACACTGTAGAGATCCCGAGATGTCAAAAAGCCCTCTATTCAAATAGTTTCTTCCCTCGGACTGTTAGACTTTGGAATAACCTTTCGGGTTCCTGCTTGCCAGACTGTACTGACATGCAAAGAGTCAGATATAATGTAAACAGACATCTTTCTGCTAAACTCTCTTCAAAGTATCCCTGCAAATTATGCCTTAGATAGTAGCCCCCTACATCAAAGTGGTAGTGTGCCTTGTTTGGGGAGAAAAAACCTGTCTGATTGTGGAGTTGCTGTTTCCGGTTTCCGGCAAAAAAAAAAAAACACTTCCACCAATTGACTGCACATTTTTCTTTTCTTTATGAAAATGACGTATACCTCGAAAATTTGACAACTTAAAACAACGATATCATCTTAATTCGACATCGACACTATGTTGGTAAATAAATATTTTATAATTGAAATTATTGAAATCTTTCAATATTTTCATTATCCATTATATCCATATTGTCTCGAGCCCAACGGTGTTTTTCTCCAAGACTGCATTGTCATAGCTTTCAAATCCAACTCCTTTCACATCACAAACAATGCTTCCAGAATGCTGCAATATACTTCTCGTTTAATTTCTATCTTGACATTTTTTAAAAGAAAATTGTCTTCTTAATTTTATTTTATTTCTGCGGTGAAGATTTTCTTTTTCTTTTCATAAGCTTTCATTTTTGCTGTCTGGAATGTATTTTAGCTGATTAGAATATTCTTTACATATATAAATTTTTGTACACACACACACATATATATATATATATATATATATATATATATATATATATATACAAATATATATATGTAAATACTCATATATATGTATACAAATATATATATGAAAATGTATATATGCAAATATAAATATATGTATATAAATGCAAATATGCAAATATATATACAAATATATATATGCATATGTGTGTGTGTGTGTGTGTGTGTGTGTGTGTGTGTATGTGTGTGTGTGTGTGTGTGTGTGTGTGTTCAGACAAGTATTGTTGAATAACATGAAGTGTTTTTGCTTAAAGAGCTTATTTTGTAATTTTTCAACTGAAGGATATAAAAGCATCCAGACTTTAAACAAAACAGTAATTAAAAAAATCTGCCTGAAGACGACTGATGAAATGCAGTTGAAAGTACTTGCAAAGAACAACCAAAAGGAAAAAAAAAAACAGGTGGACGAAGACAACTATGGCACTTTCTTGCTTAGATTCCATTGAAAAATAAGAACGACAATTCGAAAAATTGAAAAATTTCAAAGAAAAACTCATAAAGCAAAAATACTCCGTGCTATTCAACAATACTTGTCTGAATGAAAGCATGTTCCATTAATACACAATATATATATATATATATATATATATATATATATATATATATATATATATATATATATTGTGTATTAATATATATATATATATAAATATATATATATATATATATATATATATATATATATATATATATATATTGTTTTAACAAAATCAAGACATCAAAGAATCGATTGATAACAACACACTATTTGCTGCTATCAATCCATTCTTTGGTGTCTTGATTTTGTTAAAACAATATATGATTGCTCAATTACACAAGATGGTAATTTTGGAAGTAACAATTTAAGTCATCTCATTCTGACTTAAAATTTATTGGTATATGAACGGTTACTGAATTATCAATTATATAAACCTAATAAAATTCGGCATAATAGAAATTATATATATATATATATATATATATATATATATATATACATACATATGTTTTGTGTGTATATTTATACTTCACATTTATGTATTTTGCAAATATATAATTTGCCTATATATTTACGTATGCTTTGTATATATATATATATATATGTATATATACATGTATATATATATACATATATATACATTACATATATATACTTTTTATGTTTTGTTTTTTACATATATTTTTCATATGTATATATATATATATATATATATATATATATATATATATATATATATATATATATATATATAAAGCTGAACGTCTGTGTGTGTATCTGCTCACGAATAGGCTCCTATATGGTTGACTATTAAAGAAAACTGTTCACATATAATGATAGAAGACGTATCGAGACACAGGAATGGGTATGTATGATCTTGCATAATGATGATTCATTAAAATTGTGGGGGCTGCGTACGCGCCTGGTCCACAAAGTATGGAAATAAAAAATTTAAAAATTCAAAAGAAAAAACGTTTGCAAGTGTTTTTGATATAGATGTACGTAATAATACTTTGATAAGTATGTTTTAACTTAAATAGGGACGTTATAATAAAATTGTGGGGTCTGCGTTCGCGCCTAGCCTCCATAGAACGGAAATAGGCACAAACTTTAATAAAGACTTTTCATATCTATCTGCGTAAGTATACTTTGATAATTATGTTTCAGTTTGAAGAAATATGATATAATAAAATTATGGGGTGTTCGTTCACGACTGACCTCCATAGAATGGAAATATGTCACAAAGTTTAACAAGTTTTTTTAATATAGATCCACAGAATATTGTGATAAGTGTTTCGGTGTGAACAGGTATGGTATAATAAATTATGGGGTTTATCTATTTTATTTTTATTTTCATCATACTTTGCTTTGGTTTTGATACCCCTAAATTCGAAGCTATCTCTTTACAACCCTTCCTTTAACCTATCATACTTTCATAATCAGAGTCCATTTTCTGTAGGCTGCTTTTGAACCCAGTCAACAACGGGTACTTTTGCTAGTGTGTACATATATATATATATATATATATATATATATATATATAATTTGAATATATGTTTTGCATATATATATACTCTTCATATATACTTTGCATCCATGTGTGTGTGTGTGTGTGTGTGTGTGTGTGTGTGTGTGTGTGTGTGTGTGTGTGTGTGTGTTACATCTA
>NC_136507.1:70144571-70164571 GCF_053919585.1 Euprymna scolopes
ATGCATATATATATATATATATATATATATATATATATATATATATATTCGTGGGTTTTATGAATTAAAACTTTTCAAATGACCACATAACATTCCTGCCTTATATTTTTGTTATATGGATGACACGTTTGCAGCTTTTCCTTCTCATGGCTAGGCTTTAGAATTCTTCAAACGTCTTAATTCTTTACATCACGTTTTGTCTTTTGCAATGGAGATAAAATGGACGCTCTCCCTTTCCTCGCCATCTTGATTGAAAGGTCCAGAGATTTTTTTGTTTTGTTTTGTTTTTGTCTCTAGATATAGAAAACTTTCCCTTACCGTTCTATAATATATATTAAATGGTGTTCTCTTGCACTTAAAACACCTAAGTTTACGTTGATTTATATGTGGTACATAGGGTCTTGATTATTTGTCCCCCCCCCTGTTTGCTAGATACTCAAATTACTAAAATTAAGAAAATCCTGGTCGATAATGGCCACCCAGAATTCTTAATTGATAAATGTATTAAATTCAAAATCAACCAATTTAATAAAGATATAACCTTTGGCTCTTCAAAGTGCCCTGTATATCTTAAGTTGCCGTGGGTTGGTGAAAAATGTGTCCCTCTCATGAATCAACTTAAACAGATTATTAACAATTGTTTTCCGTCTGTTCTATCTCGAGTGATTTTCAATGCGTAATCTGCATTTTCTTCTTTCAAAAAGAACAGTTTGCCTCGCACTAAACTTAGTAAAATTATATATAAATTCCAATGTCAGTGTGATGCTGTCTACGTCGGGTGAACCAGCGTTCAGTTTGAAACAAGAATTGGACAATATGTACATTCAGGTGTTCGTAATAAAAATAGAAATAACATTCTCCTCAACCCTACCCATAATAATTTATCTTCCGCAATTGGACAACATTTATTGGATAATCCAGAAGGACAACTTCTTTCGAATTCTATTTGGAGATCGATCGAGTTGTCATCTTAAAACTCTTGCATCTGTCTGCATTGCGCCACTCAAGCCCTCTCTCTGCGGGAGAAGTGGTTCGTTAATACCATGGACCTTTTGGGTGACTTGTATATAAATACTATAATTATAATCCCGGTTTTCTTTTTTTCTTTCCCGTATATTTATATGCGGAATATCATTCCTCAAACTTTTTTTAATATATATGCATATGCACATAAAGTTATTAAAAGTACATAAGGCCCGAGCAAAGCCGATCTGAACTGCTAGTATAGAATATATATATATATATATATATAGAGAGAGAGAGAGAGAGAGCCAGAATATATATAGAGAGAGAGAATATATATATATGTATATATATATATATATATATATATATATATATAGAGAGAGAGAGAGAGAGAATATATATATGTATATTTAGAATATATATGCATATTTAGAATGTATATATATATTTACAATATATATGTATATTTAGAATATATATATGTTTAGAATATGTATATATATATATATATATACATATATATATATATATATATTCTAAAGAATATGCATATTCTGTAGAATATATATACATATATATTTAGATATAGATATATATATATATATATATATACCTAAATATATATATATATATATATATATATATATATATATTCTTATTTGTAGTATTCCGAATTTTACTGGGTTTATATAATTCAGTAATTGTTCATATGCTAACAAATTCTAAGCTAAAAAGATATGACTTAAACTGTAAGCTACAAAATTATTATATTTCATAATTGAGCATTCATATATTGTTTTAACAAAAACCAAGATATCAAAGAATGGGTTGATAACAACAATTAGTATATTTCATCGTTAGTTACAATTGTTTCAAGACTATTCCGATAAATTCAAACATCATGTCGTTTGAAAATTTTCACTACAGTAACCTTTCTTCAGACGTATTGAATAAAAAACACTTTAACTATAAAACATTATGCAAACCATTTCCCTTATAAGGAAAAGAAAACAAGCGAAAATATTTTACCTATATCTCATCCTTTCAAAGTATTTTTTTTAAGATTTATATATTTACCTATTTTCGTATCTCCATTTTAATAAATTCAAACAAATTATCATACAATGTTACCATTAATGACCTATGTTCATTTAATATGCTTTCTTAATACTATTCATTGATTTCTTAAATTAAATTAATTTATTTCTTTAATTAATTTAAATTATTTTTTTCTAATCCGGACTAATCAACTAAGTTAGATTGTTGCGATTCTATGTTAGTTTCTTATCTGGAATTTGCTTTGTTTATTTACAAAAATATTGGCTAACCTATTTATGTGATTTAAGAAAAGTTGTTTTTTTAAAGTTATTCAATAAGGAAAGAAAGTTTAACATTACTTTATACTTAGTTCATTCTCATTCTCCATTTAAAATTAAGGATCTCGATTTATTTTTAATTTTTATTTTCTTTCGTTCCTACCTATTAAGATTCACGATTATCGGATATTTTAGCTGTAGAAAGGGAGGTTACTCTGTACGTTCGAAATTTCAAAGGTTTAGTTGAATTATATGTTTTAATGTGGATTCAGGTTTCTAGGTTTGGTAAATTCCTAATATGCATATATGATTTATTTATTAATTAAACAAATCCAATTAAAACTAGGCTAACCTATTCAAAATATAAGTTTCTAATGCATATCTTAACCATGATACTGATTTTATTACCAAAGATTTAAACTACGTTTGCCATCCAACCATAATTTTCTGAGGTTATGCGTGGCTTTAATACAAGAATATCAATTCGGGAATTCAGTTCTTAAATACTTATCTAATAATATAAAAAAATAATTATATATATATATATATATATATATATATATATATATATATATAAACATATATATATACATACATATATATATACATACATATATATATATACATACATACATATATATATATATGCATATATATATGTATATGTATATATATATATGTGTATATATATATATATATATATATATATATATATATATATATATATATATATATATATATATATATATAACTTTATTCGATTGGCAAAATTTTAGAATAATTGTAAAGAAGTGAACCATAGCGGAAATTCAATCGACTAAAATAAGATGGAAAACGGGGTGAGGAAAAAGAAAAAAAAATGGGGGAAGTTACATGTAACAAATGTACAATTCAGTAAAATAAATAAGTCGATTAAAAACAAGATCGTTAAAATACACCCGAAGCGCTTTTCGTTCAGACTAACTTTTCAAGGGATAAGTCTGAAAATTATTTTTTTAGAATATTTGGTAGTGAAATGGAGTAAGAGCGGGGAGAGTAGGTTAAACAAAAACAAAGAAAAAAAATTGTGCCTACCCAAATAATTCTTCATTTTAATCATACCATTCCACTACCAAATATTCTAAAAAATAATTTTCGAGCATCTTGACAACTTTCTGCATGAGAAATGTTTTAAAACCCTAAGAGATATCAAAAACACATTCAGCGACTTCATCGCTACCAGAACGCAAGATTTTTACATTACAGGCATAGATGCACTTGTGTTGATTCTGATGTTGCTTATTACGATAAATAAAATTTTGTTTGAGCCGAGACATGTTGATCTGAATTTAAAAGAATTTTCTTGTCAACCTGATATGTACACGAGTCACATCTTCCTATGTTATACGACTCCAATAACATTACACTCGAAGCTTGTCAAGCAGGACGTTTTTTTTAAGGTGAGAGTTGTCCAGTTCAATTGGGGCAAAGTGAATATCCGAGTGTTAGTGGTGAAAAGAGAGAAACTTGCTTTTAGATGTATTAAAAGTAACCAGCCACATTTTCTTCATTACACAACATGCTTCAGATCGAAAGAGAGGGAATCAGCAAGATCATCAATGATCTTTGAAGCGTTGCCATAGATGATAATGTCGTCTGCATAAAAAATGTCAACATATGATCTCATGATGTGATTTGGGAGTTCATTGATGAAGACTATGAAGAGGATTGGACTCAGTATTGATCTTTGCAGCACGCTGGCGTTGATACTGTGTGCTTCAGAGTTCTACCCATTAACGACTGCTTTCAGCTACCCTTGGGTTAGGTCTCCTGTAAAGTGCTGACTAGAAAGCACTGTGACCTCCTTCTCTGTTAACGATACTTAATTACCTTCATTATCTGTCACTTCGGGAATTACTTCGGCTCCAAAACCAACAGAGTATAAACCATTTTTTTAAATGCTGAACGACTTGTGCAGTCCTAGGGATCCACGCTCTCAGGCCGTTCCCACCTATCTTTCGGGTGGAGTAAGTTTATTGTTTATTGCTGAGGCGTCCCTACCAAGGAATACTGACAGGACTGCCCAGGCAATTTTAATAGGCCAGTGTACTCTTCTTTCAGGGGCTATGGCTTAGCTCTCCTCCACTTTCTTTCCTTGTGTCACATCTTCCTGCGGTGAGAAGGAAGTAAATAACACCAGACAAATCTAGCCAAAAAAAAAAAGCCTCATCACCAGCGTTCAATCTCCTGAGCTCATAACAGGCTAACTAAAAGGTTAGCCTTGCAAGAGCCTAATGGGGGCGGAAAAGGTTATAAAGCTGGCTGACAAAAATGCTTACCTCAAAAGTTTCATTTAAGCTGGCGTTTCCTGGGAGTCATTTTATTTTTACTTCTGTTTCGCTCATTGTACTCTCCTATCTTTTTCCTCTTTATCTTACTTTCTTGTAAGAAAATTGTTGGCTATGATGAAGAAGTCCACTTCGTCATGGCGGTCAAGTGTGACGTCACACATTTTCATTAGTGTTAGTCCAAAATATATGCTGTATTTTCTTGGGGGGGCTTGTTTTGCATCTAGTAAGTTGAAACCAAATTGTTATTTGATTTTCTTTTCAGGGCATTAGACACAAAGTCACGTGTTAATTTGATGGGTGTGTTTCTGTGGAACGAACTGGATCCGAACTTGGTACATTCAGGTTTTCAGTCCATGTCAACGTCAGCCACCGTCAAACCCTAAGTCACCGTCAACTCCAAACGATAACAAATTATTATGGAATAAATTGTTATACCAATTTCTGAAATTATGAACTTACCCAGACACTATAAATATAGTCACATCTAACACGCTATAGGGCAGCGATTTATGGCAGTTATGGTTCCAGAATCATGACGTGTACATCTGTAACATACTTTTGTTAATATACTTTTTGTTAGCTATAAAACTGTATTTGTCTTCATTATTACCTGCCTGCAGGGCTACAGCACTGGGGACGATTGGTTCGAAGCTTACACCGCTACAACACAAATAATATATTACTTTATTTTTTCGTTTTTATTTTGAAAATATTAAATAATTAAAAATGTTGTTCCTTTATTTCTTTTAAACATTAAAAACAAATGATTAAATCGGTGTGTTTTATGTAAATGAATTTGAAATATATAGAACAAAAAAAATCAAAAGAACTGCCCAAGAAACCGTGTAATTTCTATATTTTCTATTTCATTTTTGTTTGTTTCTTTGTTTGTTTGTTTTCTTCAAAATAAACAAAGGAATATCGAATACATTTATACACAGGCGGCAAAAAGAAAGTTCGCACTTGTAATTTTTTTTTCAGAAACTGCAAATTTAAGCTAAATTTAATGAAACTGTTTAAACAATCTATACGGCATATTCCTTTATTGCATTATCTTTCGAAATATTTGATAATGTTGAATAATTGCATTCCGTCATGGCGGCCAAATGTGACGTCACACATTTACACTGGTGTTAGACCCCCCAAATAAAGCCCCCCCCCATGTTATTTTGCGCCCGGTAAGTAAAATTATCATAAACAGAATAATTTTTAAATAGATTTAATTGAAACAAACAAAATATGATTTTTAGTAGATACGAAAATAAATTTCATTAAAGCTACAGTGCCGGCAAAAAGAAAGTCCGCACTTGTAGTTTTGTTTTTCAAAACCTGCAACTGTAAGCTAAATTTAATGTAACTGTTTAAACAACCTATACCTCATTTGATTCGCCTTTTATTCTTTTATAATTTCACCTGTTCATATTTGACTTTAACTGAAATATTCTAGTGTTCACGTCAATTTAAAAAAATAACTTGAAATTTAGGAGGCAAAAAGAAAGTCCGCAGACAAAATTCGCTTAAAATCAGCTTAAATTATCGCCCCTAAATCAGTTTAAAATATCCACCAACAGGCAACAAAGCATCTCTAATCGTAATTGTTGTTGTTCCAGGTTATACAACGTAACATTTAGTCCATGTGCCACGACTTTCTCTTAGTGATCGTCAGGAGCTCATTAATCTCCACCTTTCTGGTTTATCCAATCGAGAAATCGGCCGCAGATGCAAACGTGATAAGAAAATGGCATGGAAGACTGTGCAAAAGCACCAAAACACCGGAAGTGTTCGTGATGTCCATAAATCTGGTCATACTAGAGTTCTAACAGGAAAGACAATGCTATAAAGATCCGCAGCCTAAGAAACAGATTTGAAACAGGTCCTCAAATCTAACAACAGCGCAATCTTGTTAAAAAGTGCTCTCTTTCTACTGTCAAGAACAGATTAAAGGAATTTAATTTGCGAGTATATGTTGCAAGATGCAAGCCAATGATTTCTGTAAAGAACAGAAAGCGCCGTCTGGACTTCGTCAGATGCAATGAAGATCATGACTTCATTTTGGTCAAAAGTGCTTTTAACGACGAAAGTAAGTTCAATAGGCTAGGCAGTGATGGTAAATAGTACATCCATTGGAGGAAAGACGAAGAATTTAATCCTAGGTGCTCAGTTTCAACTCTGCAAGGTAGTGGAGGTTCAGTTTTGTTGTAGTACCAATGATTCAGGGCCTATAGTTCGCTTGCAAGGTTGAATTCATTCGACAATGTACATTAATATGTTCACTGAGCATTTTCTACCCTACTTTGGTCGGAATTTTTATGATAATCCCATCATTCAAGCACGATAATGCTCCCATTCACACAGCTGGCAATGTCAAGAGGTTCCTGGAAGAGCATGATATTCCATATTTGGATTGGCTTGCACAATTTCCAGACCCCAATCATATCGAAAACGTATGGCATTACATCAAGCAACAGCTACGCAATGATAAAATTTCAAATTTGGAAGAACTTTGGACAAAAATTAAAGAAAAGTGGTATGCCCTTTCACCGGAGTATTGCTGCAGTCTAATTCAAGAAATTCCCAAAAGATTGCAGGCTATCAAATTGAAGAAGGGCTATGTTACTAAATATTAACTAGTTCATTGTGTTCCTGTTTTATTTGTGTTGCATTAATGTCCTTAAATTACATTTAAATAAAATTTTTCCATTGTGCGGACTTTCTTTTTTCCTCCTCAATTTGAAGTTATTTTTTAAATTGACGTGAACACTAGAATATTTCAATTAAAAGCCAAATATGAATAGGTAAAATTATAAAAGAATAAAAGGCGAATCAAATGAGGTATAGGTTGTTTAAACAGTTACATTAAATTATAATACAATCTTTTTTTACTAATGGGTACCGACTTATCAAGGCTAAAAGCCACTCGGTAATAATTATGAATGATAGTTTGACAGTTGAAAGATGAAAAAATTTACGAGAGGATTGAAATGATGAATAAAATAAACAAAATGTTGATTAAATGTATTTGATGACATTAGATTTGAAGACAACGATGTTGTAGCTTGCAAGAAAACAATCCAGTTGTAACGAAAGAAGTTCTTGGAAAGAAATTCTGTTCATGGAAATTTTGTTTGGTGTTAAGCACACGAAGAAAGAAAAGATTGTTTTGCCGTTGTGATAAAAAAGGAGACGAGTCTCTGCTGCAAATGTTTTACAAGGAGGAACTAGAAATTGAAGCTCAGTCAAGCACCTTTCAATTTCTTAGAAAACGTTGAAATTCAAATTTCATAATTACTTCCGAGTTTTTTTTTTCTTTCTTTTATTGGCGAAATAAGTATGGTGCGAAATAATTCATTTGTTTCTGAAGAGTTGTTTAGTAATTCTTCGCTATTCAACGAAAAATGTGTAAGTTGTAATATAAAAAATTCAGTCGTATGGCGTATAAACTTTATAAAATTTTAGAGGGTGAATTTACGAGGGGCGTGCAATAAGTAATGCCCCTGACTCACTTCCAATAGCATTAGAGCAACGAAACTTGGCACAGTTATTAGTCTTTCTCTACATAGGAACCACCCAGAGTTATGCATTTCTCCCATCGTTTGATGCAGCTCTGGAGACCGGTTTTTTTTCCTCCAACCACGACGTGACTTCAGAAATCAAGGCTGCATCATCTGGGAAACGCTTTCCTTTAAAAAAAAACAACTTCATGGCTGGGAAGAGGTGAAAGTCAGAGGGTGCAAGCTCAGGAGAGTAGGGAGGATGGGGAAGGATTTCATAACCACACGCCCGTGCTTCTGATCTGGAGACATGCAAGTTGTGGACTGGAGCGTTGTCCTGCAGGGGGAGGGTACCTTTTCTGATCTTGCCCCGTCTCTTGATTTTGATAGCTTTTCTTAATTTCCTCAAAGGTGAAGCATAAAAAGCTCCTGTAATTGTGGTACCCTTTGCCAGGAAATCTGTCATCACTACTCTGTCCTGGTCCCAGAAGACTGTGAGCATGACCTTGTCAGTGGAGGGCTGCACCCCTGCCTTCTTTGGAGGTGGTGAGTCCAAGTGCTTTCACTACATTGACTGGACTTTGGTCTCTGAATCATAGTGATGGACCCAGGTTTCATCCTGTGTAATCAGTCTTTTGAAAAACTTTGACTTATGTTCTTGGTACATCTCCAAATTCATCCTCGAGCATTCGACGCGTTCTCGCTTCTGGAATGGTATGAGCAACCTGGGAATCCATCTGGCAGACACCTTATGCATATGCAAATGGTCATGAATGATAGTTTCCACAGACCCTGTACTAATCTTGACATCTTGGGCTATTTGGCGAATAGTAATGCGCCAATCTTCCAAAATGGCAGCCTCAACTTGATGGACAGATGCCTCATCAATGGCAGAAGGGTGCGACCAGGTCTGGAAGCTGTTTCCACAGACTTTCGGCCATGTTTGAATTCACGATGCCAGTGTTTTACAAGGTCATATGATGGGGCATTATCACCATAAGTTTCTTTCATTTCATCAAAAGTCTCTTGTGGTGTGCCTCCTTTCAAATACAAAAACTGGATCACTGCTCGACATTCAACAGGCTCCATTTCACACCTGACTCAGTTCAAACACCTGTAAAACAGAAACCACAATTAGTTCAGAGCTATAATTTGCCACATAACCCGTAGAGATATAAATCATTGCACATGCAAAATTTCAGCTAAATCAGACAACTGGAAGTGGGTCAAGGGCATTACTTATTGCACGTTCCTCGTATTCTGTTGTTTGTTTTTGTTTTTTTTTATTTGGGAATGTTAACTAATTACTGGGAAATTACTGATCCGATCTAACTAAAATTTTGTATGTCCCTTTGTTATGATAAGGGGCAGCGAATGAAGCATTATAGAGTCTATTCAATGCATAGTTATGGATTAATACAGATGAATAGGGATTAGTATTTAATGCAGACTTGAGAACAAATTACACCATATTCAAGTACCAATTAAGCATCTAACATTCATTCTAAATCAACGGGCTATAATGTCTGCCCATTTTAACTGGCAAAAATATCAAGCCCAACCAGCAGGAATTGTCACCTTTTACACTGATGATTGCCTAAGTTTTTCTAACTATAAAAGACTAATTTAACCCGCTTCTAAAAGCCTGGCTTCTTTTTTTTTTTTTTCACTTTTTTAAAATATGAATTTTTTTTAATACTTAAAAATGGTTACTTTTAAAAGATATGTTCGAACGTGAATTGACCCAGGCAGACGAGGACTTGCCCGACATGTTTTTATGCACACTTTTCTCCTCCCTGTTATTTCCTTCTCACAGGAGAGACGTTACGAGCTTAGGTCTGCTTTATCGTCATTTTCAATGCAGGTGCTCGACTGAGCTTCACTGTCTGCTCCCTCCACCGTAATACATTCACGGCAAACATTTACCTAATTGCAACCACTATCAACAATTTCTTTATACGCTATCTGTGCCTAGAACTAAACGAAAATTCCACGAACAAAACCTTTTCCCAGAACTGCTCGTTTGTGGAACACAATACCACGAAGATACTTTTCAGCTGACTATAACATGTCTTGTGCAGTCGATTTTTCGTCAGCCAGAAAAAAAAACTGTAACACTTTCGTTTTGTATGAAAATATAGAAATATTTTTTTTCTTTATTTTTTATTGCCTTGTATGCTGGTGTCGAGCTAAATACGAAGTTTGGACAGGAGGGCGGGGTGATAAAACCATAAGCTCGTGGTAATGTTGCTTTGCTGGCTGACTGTATGCTTCTCTTCTTCATATTTCCTAGATGGCCAAATTTATAAGTTCACTTTACAACAGTTAATTCGTCAGGTGTTCAATATAAAACGACATTTTTATTTCTTTTTTTCTTGCACAACTTTTTGGTTTTTTGTTTTGTTTTGTTTAACCCGCGCGTGTTCCCAAGCGTTATTATTACACTTTTGATCGACCGTCGATGACCTCGCGCGCTAAGGGCCCCGCGAATCACCCTGCATACACACATTTTCTTTTCTTTTTTTTTTTCGACATATTTGTGTGTGCGTGTATTTTTTCTTTCTATCTTCCAACAGATAATCGATACTTTTTTCAAAACACACGACAACAATACTTTCTTTACACATTACATTAAACACACATTTTTTTTACATAAACTTGAACAAAAAAAATCTCAAACCAATCCCATAAACACTTCCCAATGCAAACTTTTCCTCTTCTTTCACATAACAAGTAACCACACTAGACCTCTAAAACACAAAAATTAGTGCTTATAGCCACAATATTTCTGTATTAAATATGTACTCTTTTTCATTGCGTGCTTGTGTGTGCATGCGTGCTTTTTTTACATATATATAACCACTTATCTAGGCCAAGAGGCCATTCGAGGATAAGGGTTAAAGAGTATACAGTAGAAATTGAACAATATAATAATCGTTAGTAATGGAAATTCGGTAAATTTGTTAACTTATAAGGAACGGCGCATCAAAAGCTTGTTTACGTTAGACTTGAAGACAGCCATATTGTAGTCAGCCGGAAAGCAGGAAAACGGAAGACAATTCCATAGGCGTGCAGTTCTAAGAAAGAAGCTTTGTTCATGGAATCTACGTTTACGTTTGAGCACAGATAAAGAGTGAGGGGGATTATTTATAGTGTTTTCTGCTAGACGGGTGTTTCTTGTGAAAGTTTGATGCGGGGGGGGGGGCATAGATTGGAGCTCAGTCGAGCACTTGCCATGAAAATAACGATAAAGCAGAGACAAACTCGCAACATCTCTTCTGTGAGATAGAGGTTGCAGGGAAGAGAAAAGGACATCCCTTACGAGGCTGCGAAGTCTATTTTGAACTTTATCAAGGCAGGATAAGTCCTTTCTAGCAGCTCCTGCCTAGATGTGTCAGCAGTATTCCATCCTTGGACGTACCTGGCTCTTATATAGATAGAGAATTGCATCAGCAGTGAGATATCTACTGGATCGATAGAAGGATCCCACCATTTTTCCAGCGGCCTTGGCAACGGATTTAATGCGTGTATTTTTCTCTTACTTTTTTCTCGTGTTTGTTTCTTTTCATGACAAACCATGTTTTTCTTGGGGGGGGGGTACGTATCTTGTTTTTCATTTTTAAGGCATTTTTTTTATCAACATTTTTCTCCCTTCTTTACAACATGTGCTTGCATTGTGTGTGTTTATCTACTAACGGAGGATGTATACACATTTTATAAGTCCTTTTTACAGCCCCTTTTTTTTATTTTTTTACACAACTATAGTCTTTTCTGGATTTTTGAGATGGGGATTTGTTATTCTTTATAATTTGGATTCATCGGATTACTGATCTCATCTTGAGTGTGATTTTCACAACGTTTCGGTCGATGTAACCTCCGATCTTATTCAGGTGTACTTTGTCGAACTCGGGAGCGTTTCTGTCGAACTCGGGAATTTGGACGGAATTTCGAGTGGAACCCTTTATTTGCTTCACGGGGGTAGCGTGCGCTTGTTCCGTCAAGCATGACTGGACAGAGGTCCTAAGTAATTCGCAATTATATTTTTCGGTCGCCCGTACTGAGGATTGAACCTTCAACCTTCAGTAGAATATCACTTTTTACAATTGATTATTTCCAAGTACTCTAACCACTGCACCTTGAAAAAAAAATACAATTGCGAATTACTTAGGACCTCTATTCAGTCAATGGCTGGTGTACTATTCATAAATACAGCGTTCCATTCAAATCCCATTTTTTGGAATTCAATATAATTAATTTCCTCAACATGATTCCTCCGCTCAAATTGAATGTGCCCTAGGGTGCTCGCCCGTCAATAACACTGTTATACTAATGCACGCAGTAACGCGTCTAGGGCACTTTGATACTCACATTACTGATCGAACAACCCACAGCTAAAATACGAGGGTCGTTCCAAAAATAAGGCCCCTTATTTTTTTACTTAAAAACTGAAACGTTGAAGAGCTACGAAGACGGGGGCGGTACCATTAAAACGATCGACCTTTTTTACTCCGAAATTTAGTTTTCTACATAGTCACCACCATTCTCAATGCATTTTTGCTAGCGATGAACGATATCTCTGTCGCAAAAGTCCGTAGCGCGCTTTATCACTCACAACTTTGTCATCACCCTGAAATCAATGAATCCATCTCCTAACTGTGTTGACACCAACTGCATCGACATTGTAAACGTTCAACAGGTGCCGGTTGATTGATCGGTTCAATTTTTTCTTCACATAGAAATTCAATGACGCATCTCTGCTTCTGATGCACGTCCACGACAGGAGGTTGCTTTCTTAGAGACTCACACCGTTAATATCTGCAACAGAGAAATGAAACTTTCAGATCACGATTATATAAGTTCAGTCGTCACAAGAATCCAATTTGCAATCCCCTCTGATTCTTTTGGGTGGAGTAAAAAAAAAAGGATAGTAAATTTGTAAGGTCCCTCGTGATTATAAATTAAAATCATGCCTGCTCTTTTTCAATATCCAAATGTTTACACGTCCTTATCTGAAATCCAAGAGCGACATGACAACCGCACACGATGATAATTAAAAAACACATTCTTAATGAAAAAAGATAGATTTATTCTGCGACGTTCGTGTTTACTTTTTAACAACACGAGCTGGGAAGGAGAGAAGTTCAGAAAGAGGCATAGCTATGTTCAACCCGATTTTAAAACTTCTCAGATATGTCTGCCTGCAGCGCTTATCCCATGTAGACTCACTGCTTGCACCCTTTGATATCCGTCATCCCATGTCACTTCCGCTGGGTTATCTTTCCAGACACGTAATTCCCCCCCCCCAAAAGTAAACTGCCTGAACCCTACTAATCTCTTACATCCAGTCATCCGGTTTACGTGAAAAAATCTCTCTGACAAATATTCTAATAATTACTAGTTGACGTAACCACAAATATTTAACAATGCTGTAGTGCGGCGATCGTGAATAAAATAAAGACTTATTTTTTATCGCGAATCAATGTCCCTGAATATTTGGGCACACACTAACCAATCAGCTTGCAGAGCGCATCGATTCAATCTGCCCCCTGAGGAATTTCTTTAGCCCTTTGGGAAACACGGTCGGTTAGCAGAAAGAATTCAGGAAGCATCGATCGATGAAAGACGTCCCTTCTCTCTCTCTCTCTCTCTCTCTCTCTCTCTCTCTCTCTCTCTCTCTCTCTCTCTCTCTCTCTCTCTCTTCATCTACTCCTTGACGACTGCTTATCACTTTAACAAGACAACAGGAAAGAAAGGTCACCGAGGTCTCTCTCTCCCCCCTCTCTCTCTCTCTCTCTCTCTCTCTCTCTCTCTCTCTCTCTATCTATCTATCTCTTTATTTCTTTCTTACTCTCTTCTGTGCCTGTTCACTGGCCGCTTCATCATAAACGATCTTCGCCTAAAGATAACTGTTGATCCACATTTGCCAGCCCAAAGAACTTTTAATTCATCATTTTTCTCACTCGGACACTGTCTAACTACTGAAATAAACACTACCGTTGTTATGTTAAAATAGATTTTGTTTTTTTCTTCCTTGACCTTTTCGTTTGATATTGATGTAAAGAAGTGCACCTCACATCTCTAAAATAGGATATCCCTGTTCTTACAGGGATCATCTCAAATCATTACTGGACAAGAATCAAAATGATAAGTGTCGTGTTCTTGAAATGTGCCAGCCACTTGAGCATCATCATGCCATGTAAGTGTGAAACTCGTCAAATGAAACGGATTTTCGCTTGAATCGGAAAGAACTAAGATTGGCGGATTTGCTGATGACGCGACAGGAAGTCAAGAAGCAAGCAAAGAGGCAAGGCCAGACCTCCAAATCAAGACGACAGGTTAGCAAAAGGATCTCCGTAGCAGCGAATCAAACGTGAGAGGCAGTTGAGAAATTAGCACAACTGTAAAGAGGAAACGACTATAGAGTTTAGCGATTAGCGTTTAGCACTGCCGATGCAATCCTCTACCTGTATAAAGGCCAAATACATCCTAAAATGAAGTACTGCTGCCACATCTGAACAAGAGCTGCTCGGAGCATCTTATCATGCCTTGACAGAGTAAAAAAACGGCTTCGAAACCCAATAGATGATCCACTTTTCTCTTCTCTGCAACCTCTTTCTCGCAGAAGAGACGTTGCGAGCCTGTCTCTACTCCATCGTTGTTTTCATAAGTGCTCGCCTGAGTTACAACTACTATCAACAATTTCCACTCTCAATCTGTGCCTAAATCTAAGCACAGATACTATGATTCTTTCAAAGAACTGCCCGATTGTGGAACTCTGTTCCACTGGCCTGCTTTCCAGCTGACTACAATATGGTCGTTTTCAATGTAAACAAGTTCTTGGTGAGACGGCCCCTGAATAATCAAATTATACCCTCCACCACTAACGATTACTACGCTGTTGTCCCAGTTACAACCGTACACTCATAAACCCTTTCCTCGAGCGGCCTTCGGGCCTTGATAAGTGGTGACGTATGCGTTCATGTAAAAACTTATTTGCTTTTGGAAGTGACGAAGAAAGTGGATTCTAAAGAAGCGGAGAAAGAGTTAACAATTAGAGTCATTTGCCTTTTAGCGTTCGTAGGAATAACTTCGCGATTCTGCTACATCCTTACAAAATTAGTCAAAAAAATTTTTCCTTAAACATATCTAAAGCAGATCACAAAAATAGAATAAAAAAAAATATTAAGGAAAAATTAGAGAAGAAAAAAAGTTTAAAAAAGAAAAAAAGAAAGAAATTCAATGTCTATTGAAAATTAAGCAATCTACGTACAATTATTTTATCTATTTCCAAGCCCTCCACCCTGCCAACGCCATGTAAACGCACACACACACACACACACACACACACACACACACACACACAATTACCATTAGCGTGTGAAACGATGCTCTTTGTATAAATAAACTGAGCTTAGGTATTTGGACAATGTCAAAACATTGTTAATTCACTGCCAGCATAGCAGCAGCTGGATAGCGCAACGGTTAGAAGCTCCGACTGTCGTTTGGGCAATCGGGTTTCGACCCTGGCTTGAGGTACTTGCTTGTCTAGCCGCACTGATGAGACAATATATATATATATATATATATATATATATATATATATTAGGTATGTGCAAAATTAATGGCCGATCCCTAAAATGTATGAACGTTCTGTCTACTCCTTTCACTTAAAAATTCGCCAAAATTCAGGAAATCAACCAATGTTAATGACATTTCCAGTATTAATTAATTAACGATCACAGAATATAATGACCTCATTATTTTTCTTAATTTTAGTGAAAATGTATTATTTTATCTAAACAAAAAAAACACCTTTGCTAAAGTGATAGTTCTAAGTACTAAAAAAAAAGGAAATAAAGCATCGTAGATGCTTACAATTAATTTTTTTTTTTTTAATATATACTTCAGGAACATTAGGGGAAAAAGTCCCTAACCTCCGTGTTAATGAAGTCAATATAACTAAAAAAAATTAATTTCTCTCGAGGTCCTGGATATGATCTAAAACTATATCCGATGGGAGTGTGGAGCCACCCTTTAATTGCCATTGCTCCCAGGTCCACTCTGACCCGGAGTGGTAGTACCTGTTAGGGTCCCAACTATGGGTTAAATAGAATCTGACTTTTAAAAAAAATATACTTCATTAAAAATCGTTCCTCAAAATAACTAGATTCGGCATTAAATAACCTGAAAAAGGTTGATATGCCGTAAAACAAAAACAACCAACCAACCAATTTCTCTCGAACTAACGATATCATCATTAAATTAAGCATTGTTTATTCACTATTTTCACCAAAAAATAATATAATTTAATAAATATTTCATATGATTTTAATGATAACAGGTTCGGCAAAAATATTATATTTTCCTTGTACGCATGAATGAGTAAACATCAGTGTAAGAATTTTGTTTCATAATCCTAAAAATAAAAAAATATATTGAAAACAAATGAGATCCGAGATCACTATGAAAAAAAATTTTTTTTTTAATCTGATTTCTACTAACGATTAATCTAAAGAAGTATGGGTTGACAAAACGGCGAAAAAATATAAGATGATAATTTTCATTAGTAAATAATCATTTTGTTTCATGTTTGACTTCTAATCACTTATAAATATTTGTTTTAGCTTATTTTTGAATAATAAAATTTAAGAATAAATCGAGTGATATAATTGCTAAAATTGACTTTGTGACAAACATTTTATAATACTTTAATATTTAAGGAAAAACATTGGTGAACAAACGTCATCAACAATTTTAGAGTATTGTTGAAAAAAAAAAACTTAGACCAAGTTAAATATGAAACTTGTTTATAGAAAAATAAATAAATTTTTACTTATGCACATTTGAATGCCTACTAGACACTATCCTCGAGTGGCTAAGGACTCTCTGTACAGTGGATTTGCCAGAAAAATCTAGAAGTAAACCCTGATTAAATATTTCAAATCACATAGTTTTCACTACCCAAATAAGATCTCCTCACTATGGCTAACTCACATTAGCTTTTACGAGTAATGGTGCATCTTCTTCAAATAATGTTACCTCAAGTAATAGCACGAAGCTGGATACTCCACCAGACTAGATAAATTCTTGTCCTGGAATCCAGTAAGAGCAAGAGACCAAAACAAAAGATATACTACAACTTATAAAATTGGTTAATTATGGAAAGGAAAATTATGTTCTCAATTTCTTTACTAACTCAATGTTTGAGGGATAGATAACTTAAATGGAACATCCGTATATCTATGTATCTCATATAGAAGTCAAGTGTTAGCCACAGGTAGTGGGCTCCTTGATTTCTGAGAACTTCGACTGAAGTAAAATAAAACAAAAAAATTAAATGAGCATTTCCTGTTTTATTACAACAAAATTAAATTAACTTAAACGAAATAATTACACTTACTTTTGTGAAAATCAGCGGGATTTGTGTTTAAAAATGCTTACCGACTTTTTTTTTGGGGGGGGGGTTCTTTTTTTATTTTGTTTTCTTTTTTACTAACCCGCTATTTTATTTGTTTATTATGCAATTTTTAGTTTTAAAAAAAGTATCATATATTCTAGGATTCGGTATCTTAACATTTTTATTTAGTAATTATCTTTGAAATAGTTTCAAAAACCTGATAATTATATTTTCATAGATTTTTAAGTTCATTTATTCGGATTTAAAATTCGAACAAAACTTTGTGGAATTTTTTTTTTTTTTTTTTTTTTTTTGCATTTTAACATTTTGACATTTTTCACCGAGTTTTTAACACGTAAATATACATTCTCTTTTTTTTTTACATTTTGACATTTTTCACCGTATTTTTAACACGTAAATATACATTCTCTTTTTTTTTACATTTTGACATTTTTCACCGTATTTTTAACACGTAAATATACATTCTCTTCTTTTTTACATTTTGACATTTTTCACCGTATTTTTAACACGTAAATATACATTCTCTTTTTTTTTACATTTTGACATTTTTCACCGTATTTTTAACACGTAAATATACATTCTCTTTTTTTTTACATTTTGACATTTTTCACCGTATTTTTAACACGTAAATATAAATTCTCTTTTTTTTTACATTTTGACATTTTTCACCGTATTTTTAACACGTAAATATACATTCTCTTTTTTTTTACATTTTGACATTTTTCACCGTATTTTTAACACGTAAATATACATTCTCTTTTTTTTACATTTTGACATTTTTCACCGTATTTTTAACACGTAAATATACATTCTCTTTTTTTTTACATTTTGACATTTTTCACCGTATTTTTAACACGTAAATATACATTCTTTTTTTTTACATTTTGACATTTTTCACCGTATTTTTAACACGTAAATATACATTCTCTTTTTTTTTACATTTTGACATTTTTCACCGAGTTTTTAACACGTAAATATACATTCTCTTTTTTTTTACATTTTGACATTTTTCACCGTATTTTTAACACGTAAATATACATTCTCTTTTTTTTACATTTTGACATTTTTCACCGTATTTTTAACACGTAAATATTCATTCTCTTCTTTTTTACATTTTGACATTTTTCACCGTATTTTTAACACGTAAATATACATTCTCTTTTTTTTTACATTTTGACATTTTTCACCGAGTTTTTAACACGTAAATATACATTCTCTTTTTTTTACATTTTGACATTTTTCACCGTATTTTTAACACGTAAATATACATTCTCTTTTTTTTACATTTTGACATTTTTCACCGTATTTTTAACACGTAAATATACATTCTCTTTTTTTTACATTTTGACATTTTTCACCGTATTTTTAACACGTAAATATACATTCTCTTTTTTTTACATTTTGACATTTTTCACCGTATTTTTAACACGTAAATATACATTCTCTTTTTTTTTTACATTTTGACATTTTTCACCGTATTTTTAACACGTAAATATACATTCTCTTTTTTTTTACATTTTGACATTTTTCACCGGGTTTTTAACACGTAAATATACATTCTCTTTTTTTTACATTTTGACATTTTTCACCGTATTTTTAACACGTAAATATACATTCTCTTTTTTTTTACATTTTGACATTTTTCACCGTATTTTCAACACGTAAATATACATTCTCTTTTTTTTTACATTTTGACATTTTTCACCGTATTTTTAACACGAAAATATACATTCTCTTTTTTTTTACATTTTGACATTTTTCACCGTATTTTTAACACGTAAATATACATTCTCTTTTTTTTTACATTTTGACATTTTTCACCGAGTTTTTAACACGTAAATATACATTCTCTTTTTTTTACATTTTGACATTTTTCACCGTATTTTTAACACGTAAATATACATTCTCTTTTTTTTACATTTTGACATTTTTCACCGTATTTTTAACACGTAAATATACATTCTCTTTTTTTTTACATTTTGACATTTTTCACCGAGTTTTTAACACGTAAATATACATTCTCTTTTTTTTTACATTTTGACATTTTTCGCCGTATTTTTAACACGTAAATATACATTCTTTTTTTTTACATTTTTACATTTTTCACCGTATTTTTAACACGTAAATATACATTCTCTTTTTTTTTACATTTTGACATTTTTCACCGTATTTTTAACACGAAAATATACATTCTCTTTTTTTTACATTTTGACATTTTTCACCGTATTTTTAACACGTAAATATACATTCTCTTTTTTTTTACATTTTGACATTTTTCACCGTATTTTTAACACGTAAATATACATTCTCTTTTTTTTTACATTTTGACATTTTTCACCGTATTTTTAACACGTAAATATACATTCTCTTTTTTTTTTACATTTTGACATTTTTCACCGTATTTTTAACACGTAAATATACATTCTCTTTTTTCTTACATTTTGACATTTTTCACCGAGTTTTTAACACGTAAATATAC
>NC_136507.1:70169571-70379571 GCF_053919585.1 Euprymna scolopes
TTTGCCGAAAATAAAATATATAAATAAGATCAAAGTGTAGTATCTGTTCTTACTACATGCTGTACTTATGTTTGTAACTTTGTGATATAATGTGGGGGATCTCTTTTCTGTTTTAATTTAATGTAAAATGATCACCCACTTTACAACCAGTCAGTCTCAAAGCCATTCAAGTCATTCTCCAGATCATTCAAGTTGTTTTTGAAGGATTCCAGTTATTTTTTAAGCATTCAAGTCATTCTTAAGGTCATTCAGTTCATCCTTAAGTTTATTTAAGTCATTCTAAGTCATTTACTTTCTATTTATTTAAGTCATTTCAGCCCATTTTTCTTCATTTTAGTTTATCTTTAAGAATTTCATGTCAATCCTACATTCACGCATTCATTCATTACACGAGAGCACACAACTAATGGCTATCGGCCTTGTTAGTTAGCTAATCAGCTTTCTAGCTTCTACCGCACCCTTCCTAATCAGCCAATGAACAGGCACTTACAGGACAAAGACCCAGTTGACCTCCGGTTTACCCGTTCCGGGGAGTAGGGGAGCGTACATATCTAGTGTCCTGGCCTATTGTAAATCTATATATACATATATATATATATATACCTATATACATATACACAGATATATAGATATATATACACATATATATATATGTATATATATATACATACATATACATATTCATATATATATACATATACATATACAAATACATATATATACATATATACACATATATATATATACATATACAAATACATATATATACATATATATGCATATATATATATGCATATATATACACACACACATATATATATACATATATACACACACACATATATATACATACACACATATATACACACACACATATATATATACACACACATATATACACACACACACACATATATATACACAAACACACACACACATATATATACACAAACACACACACACACACATATATATACACAAACACACACATATATATACACAAACACACACATATATATACACAAACACACACACACATATATATACACAAACACACACACACACACACATATATATATACACAAACACACACACACACACACACACACACACACATATATATATATATCTTAAAAGCTGACAATTACTGTTACGGTAAAACAAATAACATCTATTGTTTTAAAAAGCTATAAATTATCACAGATGCTTTTATTAATAAAGAAGAGACATGTTAATTTCATTTATTTACACAATATTTAACTCACACTGGCAATCCTTTGTTTTATTTAGTTTTTATTTTGTTTTTTGTTTTGTTTTTGTTTTTTGTATGCGTGTTTTTGCTTGGTTTGGTTGGTTTATTTTACAGGATAAGATGCAATTAAATCTAAAATAAATGCATAATTTCAAATGAAATATCATTAAAAGTAAATTAACCTCTTTCGCACAGAAGAGATGTTGCGAACCAGTCTCTGCTTTATCGTTGTTTTCATGGCAAGTGCTCGTCTGAGCTCAAATCTATAGTCCCCCTTACCAAACATTCATGAAAAACACTCGTCTAGCTGCAACCACTATCAATAATTTCCCCACTCTATCTGTGCCTAAACCTAAACGTAGATTCCATAAACAAAGCTTATTTCTTAGAACCACATGCCTGCAAAATTTTCTTTTGTTTCCCTGCTTTCCAGCTGACTACAATACGGCCGTCTTCAAGTCCAATGTAAACAAGTTCTGGATCCCTTAAGTGATCCAATTTACCAAATTTCCACCACTAACGATTACTATGATATTGTCCCATTGACTACCATACACTCATTAATCCGTATCCTCGAGTGGCCTCTCGGCCTTGATAAGTGGCGACTCTTTTGTGAAAAAAAAAAAGATAAAAAAGCGTGTAATTTCCAATGGGTCTCGCTAGTATTTATATTTTATTTGGATCTTTTTTTTTTTATATGGGATAAGAAAGACAATTTTTGCATAATATTATTAAATCTAAAATAAATGTATGATTTCAGATGAAATATTATGAAAGTAAATTGCATACATAGATTAAAAAAAACAAAAAAAAACAGCGTGTAATTTTAAATGGATCTCGCTAACATTTGTATATTACTTGGATTTTATCGATTAGGCTTATCTAAGAAAAGACCCACTGGTGTAGTAGACGGGGACTGTTATGATATTGATGGCGGGTGTGTTGTGTTGAACGGCTTTGTACTATTTAGCGGCTGTTTTATTTTCAGCAAGTCAGCCGTTATTGCAATAATTATTTCTGTTTATAGATGGTTAGTCAGCAAGGGGTATAATTATAACATTACAAAGTGTTAAACGTGTTGCATATGACGACGACGACGATGATGATGATGATGATGATGAGGAGGAGGATGACGACGAGGCTGACGATGATGATGATGATGATGACGACGAGGAGAACAAGAAAAAACTTCAAAACTTGAATTTGTGGCTGGTTCGTGGGATGTTGCTTTTAATACTATTAAGGCGTCATCCACCAAGGCCAAAAGCCACACGAGGATAAGGGTTAATCATATTGGATAATGAATAATGCTATAAAAGGACTGAAAACGATGAATGTAATGGAAAAGTCTTCCATTTCAGATTTGGGGTGAAAGTCAGTTTTAAGCTCTTATCAAAGCAAGAGGCTACATCAAGCGAGATCAATTCATTTTAATTGAGGCAAAGCAAAGATCTGAGCATTGGTGGTTAAAAGAGAGAAGCTTTGTTTTGTAGGTGTTAAATGTAAAGAGTAAATTTCCTCTCCCTTATCGCACCATCTGTTCCACGTTGAAAGAGAGAGAGGAAAGAGAGAAAATCAGTAAAATCTGGGTCACCAATGCTCTTTGAAATGCTGCCATAGACAGCTGTATTGTCTGCATTAAAGTGTCATATCCTGCTCTCATGAAGAGGCAGTTAAATCCGAAGGCATATCATTACCTTTTTGTGTTAATACATATTCTTAAAATTGACACCAAGTCCAATGTAGCCATACAATCAGCCAGTACCTCATTCATGAGGTAAGTGAATGTTAATTGTCATCTAAGATGCCCTAACTTGTGTCAAAATACGGAAGAGTTGTATTCATTATTTTTTTTTAAATATACCTGAAGAAAGAAAGAAACTGCCAAATTGTAGATTTTGACATCCCACCAGAGCACAGGATAAAGATCAAAGAAACAAAAAAATGAAACAAATGTACGGAACTTACCAGAGAACTGAAAGGAATATGAAATATGAAGAACGTCAATATAATACCAATAATTGTAGGAGCACTAGGAACAGTCCAAAAAATAAACTGGAAAAATGCTAGGAGAAATTGGAATCAAGGGGAAGACTGAGACTATACACAGCAGATGATAATGATGAAAATGGCTGAAATTTTAATAAAACCCTTGAATGTGGAAACCATATAAATTATGAACACTAACAAGTCACTCGGTAACTGCAACAGAAGTAAAACTGATGTATAGTCGGTTCTCTCTATAACGATTTATCTGTTTATTGTTATCACGTATATATAATCAAGTTTGTTGCACTTCTACAAAGATGTGTGTTGCTAATAAATATATACACTCTGGCTTGTTCCAACTATTTTGACAATCAAACATGGACATGGTTTCATAATAAAACTGTATTTATTTATTTATTATTTTGCCTGTCAATGGTCGTAGGACGTGTTGAGCAAGGGTCGTGAAAGGTGAAGATTTGAGGGAGGCGAGCTAACGACATAACAATTGCACGCCTCTCTCCATCTTTCTCGCGTCTCTATACCTTGTGTTGTCAGACCTCCTGCTTTTATTGACAATTTCTTTCTCTGTTCCATCAGAGGTCAATATGTGTGTACAAAGTCCAATTTAAAATCTCTTTGTTCCTAGTTGTTTCTTTGTTCTTTGCTAACCTGGAATTTGTGTGTGTGCATGATCTCCAAATTCCTTTATCCAATAAAACAAAAAGATGGAAGCAATACCACATGAAAACAAGAGAACTGAAACTGTAAGAAATCTCAAACTATGATCTCCACCCCCCCCCAAAAAAAAAAATAAAAGGCATCGGCCTCAGCTGATACCATACAAAACAGGCTTGAGGGATCAAGGAGGATGGAGGGACCAAGGAAGGAAAGCACTAACTAGACCTCCACTGGATGAGTGCAAAGAGTACTGGGACCTTAGGAAAACTTAGTGCTACCCAAATTTCAATGTAGACCAATGGTCATTGCCAGCATGAAAACAATGGCAAACGGCTATAGCTATAACTCAAAGTAATTTGCAAATGGCAAGTGTTCAGTACCACAAAACTGAACTTACATTGTCTTGTGGACTAAGGTTCTTGAATCAAAGGCTAAAGGTAAAGTAACACCTACTGAGACTTCTAGGGGATCTTAGGCTATGTTAGCTAAGGCACATATAACCCATTCATGTATGGAATACATTCTGGTTCCCAGAAAACTAAATCTATGCCATGGGTCAAATGGCATGGGGGTTAGAGATGACTCTTATAAGCCGTAATCTAAAGGATGCAAATCGATTATGTAAATCAACTGCAGTTGTAAAAACGAGGTTGACATCTGGCAGAGTGTAAATGGGTCATAATCAGGATGGGGTCTTAAGCTTTGGTAAGCGACTCTTCTAGAAATAATGATGAAGTCTCAATAGAAATACTTTGGAACGAAAACCCTATACAAACCATTCCTTATATTATTTCAATATGAGTGTTAAAAATTATCAAACCGAAAATGACAAAATAGGGGCTAAAACATCCAATGAAGGTTTCCTCGTCTGATAGAAAAAAAGAATGAGGCTTCAGAGGTCATCATCCAGTGAAACCCTCAAAACAATAACACTAAAACTAGAATTAATTTGACTTGGGCCTTAAACAAAATTGTGATGAAATGTTATTTGAAGAGTGATTCTTTTAAGAGAGAAGATATAGACAACAAATGCACCGATGCTGGAATGAGACAGGCCTACATTTCTGAATTTTTTATATGAGGATTGGTTATTTGTATTATTTGGATTCATTGGAACTCTAACCGCCCATACTGAGAATTGAACCTTCAACATTCAAGAGAATATCACTTTTACAAGTCTGCAAGGACCTGTAGTGCAGTGGTTAGAGTATTTGGAAAAATCAATTGTAAAAATGATATTCTTGAATGGTTGAAGGTTCAATTCTCAGTGTGAGCGACCGAAAAATAAAATTGTGAATTACTTAGGACCTCTATCCAGTCATGGCTGACGGAACAAGAGCATGCTACCTCCATGAAGTAAATAAAGGGTTCTGTTCAAAATTCCGTCCAAATTTCCGAGTTTGACAGAAACATTTCTGAGTTCAACAAGATACACCTGAAGAAGGTCGGAGGTTACATCGACTGAAACGTTGTGAAAATGACACTAAAGATGAATCCAAATAATATGAGACACGCCTGTTTGAATTAAGAAAGTTTCAGGATAAGTTTGTGTGATTAGTACGAATGAATGCTTATTTGCTATTGAAAGAACTAAAAGGAGAAATTGAAAGAGAAGACTTGGGTGAGCTTGTGACAAGGGCGTAGCCAGTGATGCTCTCCCAGTTTTTTGGAATCTGCACCCACCCCCTCGGAAAAGTCGACCAAAATTTTTTTCCCTTATTTATAGCTACAGGTATGCATTTGCCTTGTGATAGATAATTTGCCTGCTAATGGAAATTATTTACTGCCTGCAAATCGATTTTGGCTGCCATTTCACAATAATGCCTCAAAGTTTACCTATAGGGGAATCGTGCAGGTTTAGATTTGCTTCATTTCATTCTGTTTCATTCAAAATATTTATTAATTTATTTTCATTTTCTGTTTTATTGGGGGGTTTTGTTGTTGTTTTTTTCATATCATTTCATTTCATTCATTTTTCGTTTTGCTTCATACATCTATGAGTATTTAATTATAACCAGATTGTGGCGAAAGGTACCAAGGCTTAACAAAAATGTATGAAACATGGAAAGTTATAATTAGGGCAACCTAACAATTGCATTTATTAACCAGATTGAGTAATCTAACGAAATAATTATATAAAAAAAAATTCATAAACCAATCAAAATATATAAATTTCACGTTATAAAAACATTCAATTAATTGTAACTTTTAAGGTTGCTCTAATTAAAATTTAAAAAAAACGAATGAAACAAAACAAAACGTTACAAAACGAAAGAAACATATTTTGTAAAATTTTTGCTGCAAAAGTTTAGACCCCCCCCCCCACTTGGCTCTTCCTGGATACGCTCTTGGTTTGTGGACACTAAATCAGTTGTGCCATATCAAAATTGATATGGCACAATCACGTTGACACACTGGTTCTCTCCAGATCACTGAAATTAAGCAACGTTGATCCTGGCCAGATGAGTGACTATTTGAGAAAACGAGGTGCTGTATGTACCGCGAGGTAAAATACCAGGCTGAGAAACTGGCGTGGTCTATCCTTCTCTTGAGGATTAGATGGGACTCTCTTCAGCCTTGGTAGGCAACCCATGTAGTGATGATGTCACGATAAAAAAATAGCATTGATAGCCTTGGCGAAGCATCAAGTATTCAGCTACTGACACGATTTGAATTACGCTACAAAACTCGTTTAGTGAGTTCAATCTCCGCTGCAGCCGCGTTGGGTGGAAATCACTTGATCTAGTTGAAAAAGAGCTGAGGGTAAACGCAACAGCTAATTGAAAATGAACAAAGTGTCACTGATTACGATTAGGCTGTTTTCTTCGGAAGCAGTTGTATAATGTATGATAGAACATGGAATGATGGGATACGATAGTGATATGTTCAAAGTATTAAATGAAACACTGAGAGCTGGCAATTTAGAACAGTCTTTTAACCTATGATTTGTCAAGAGAAAAAATAAGGAATAAAAATCATAACCGCCAAAGTGTAAGTCTTGCTATTTTTAATGCTAAATAATCTATATCAGTGCAATAAAGTTATTAAAACTGCTGCCAAAATTGTGTTGAAGCTACTCAGAATAGAAAAATGAAACAAAAGAAGAAATGAAAGCGTCGAGGTGACAGAAAGGAGCAGATAAAACAACTTAGAATGGGTTGAAGGTAAACGTTGTCTAAGATTCGTGAATAACTCTCATTTGACCTTGAACGATTTGAAGATAAAGCAAGAATGACACAACACGTAGGTAAGATATAAGACTGGTTTTATTCAACACATATTTTTTAATTTAATGCAACACCTCAATGGGTGGGGGTGAGGTAGAATAAACGTAACGAGAAAATAAACCACCAAAAAAAAGTTTTTTTAATAATAAAAAGAAATAAAGTAAAAAAAAAAATTATGTGAATGTCATCATGGAATGACAGTTCGAAAAGGCATGGATGGGGATGGGGGTCAGAGTTTGGGAGATAGGTTATTATTACGGCTATGACAAAATTGTTTTGACTCTCAGTTAGACACAGTTAATCAACCGAGAACCACATCACTCTATATATAAGCATATAAGATATCAATAGATGGATGGAGTACTGCTGCTACATCTGGACAGGAGCTGCTAAAAACAGTCTATCCTGCCTTACAGAGTACAAAATAGACTTTGTGGCTTGGTGGGGGATGACCTTTTCTCTTCCCTGCAACCTCTCTCCCACAGAAGAGACATTGCGAGCCTGTCTCTTTTTTATTTTTATTTCCATGGCAAGTGCTCGTCTGAGCTCCATTCTTTGGTCCCCCCCCCTCGCCAATCTTTCACGAAAAACACCCGACTAGCTTAAACCAATGTCAATAATTTTCCCCACTCTTTATCCGTGCCTAAATTAAAACGTAGATTCTATGAACAAAGCTTCTTTATTAAAACTGCACGGCTGTTGAACTCTCTGCCGCTTGCCTGTTTCCCCCCCCCCCCTCGAATTCAACTTGAATGTCTTCAAGTCCAACACAAACAAATTCCTGATGAACCGCCCCCTTAAGTAATGACACCTATCAAATCCCCAATACTAACTATTACTACGGTACTATCCCACTGATTAGTGTGCACACAATAACCCTTATCTCCGAGTGGCTCCTGGGCCTTGATAAGTGGTGACCCCCATATAAAAAAAAAAATAGATACACACTCGAGAGTCAAAACAATGAAAAGAATATGCTGTTGTCCTAGCCCTAGTTATTATAAAGGGTTACTTATCTGCAGATAAGCAAAATAAAATGGCCAGTGTTGATGTTCATAAAAGTCTGTAAATGCGAGCATGTCACCAGATATCAGTTCCTCTTCCATTTTGTTGGTGCCGTTTTCGCCAACAGGAGACTTCACGCGCCATGCATCATTTTTATATGAAGATTTCTTATAGTTTTTCTTTTAGGCAATTTGAAATTTGATTTCCTCATCCAGTTTAAGACAGGTGGTATCTGTCCATTTCTCTTAAATCGCATCTGCATGGATTGTAGAGGCATTTATTTCCCGGTTGGACGATGAACATTCCCCATACTGGCATCGGAATGACGAAGCGATAAATTTCGTGTCTCCTCTCGTGGCCACGTCAACCCAAAAGATGGCACACTCAAAAGTCAGAGTGCTTGTAAAAGACTCATCCGAAGATTGACACACACCAAAAAAAATGTCTCAAATACATAACTGAAGAACTGAAACAGCATGTCATAGTTAATGTTATGTAGTTGGTCTGGGCAACGCCAAGTAAGCTGAACGATTATTATTACGATCGGTATTGATATATATCACTTAATTGGAATTTATTATTGAGATGAGTATTATTTATTAATTTTGATTATTGCAGACTATTATCCTCATTTTTTTCTTGTTTGCTTCATATTTATTGTGGACTATTATTCTCGTCCTTTCTTAGTTGTTTCACAACGTTTTGGCCAACTATTCCTCTGGCCTTCATCAGGTGGTGACCACGACGGGATAGGAACTCTGAATCTCCTAACTGCATCCACTGCAATTACTGCCTTCCATAGTTGTTGTTACAGTTAGGAGATTCGGAGTTCCTATCCCGTCATGGTTACCACCTGACGAAGACCAGAGGAATAGTTGGCCGAAACGTTGTGAAATGTCTAATGACGTCATCAACATCATAACCATGACTGCTATCTGTCACATATACGTGTTTATCTAACTAGCATTCCTGTTTGTGTTAAGTCATGAAAATTAATATTTCTTTTCATTTCAAGTATAAATATTTTTGTCCTAAAAAATAACTTTCACCTTGATACATTCTTTCAAACATTCTATTTTACGACATCAATAACGATTAATTTTATTTATTGCAAACTATTATCATCTTTTTCTTAATTGTTTCACAATGTTTCGGCCAACTATTCCTTTGGCCTTTGTTAGGTGGTAACAACTACGGAAGGCAGTAATTGCAGTGGATGCAGTTAGGAGATTCAGAGTTCCTATCCCGTCGCAGTTACCACCTGACGAAGGCTAGAGGAGTAGTTGTTGTAACCTGGTGGCAAGCAGAAATAGACCCAGTGCAGTTGACATGTTTAAAGCAAAAAGTAGTCAACCACCTCAGCAAAAATAACCTTCTTAGTGACATGCAATATGGTTCCTGTTCTGCTAGATCTACAGTGGATGTGCTTACGGCTATTTCTCATAGGATTAGCAAAACTCTCAACGAAGGCTTCCTTTCTAGGGCAATTGCTCTTGACATATCAAAGGCTTTTGATAGGGTTTGGTATAAAGGTCTACTTCACAAGATTTCCAGCTATTATTTACTTTGCCATAATTTACCAATAAAACTATTAATTGGACCCAAAAATCCTGGTTCTGTGTCCCTTAGTTTTATGTTGTAAATAAAGAATCTTCTGATAAATATATCTGTGTTTGCTTCTTTATAATTGTTAGGAAAAAAAATTTTTTAAATCGTTTTGGAATCAGAAATGAGAGTCTCTGATTCTGATACAGATTCCAATACAGCCAAAAGTTCTGATTTTTCCAGTTCTTGATTCTGATTAATCATCCCAACACTAATTGCAGTATCTTTTGGTGATTTAGTTATCTGCCCAAAGTATGCCAACAATAACATGGTATGCTAACTTTTAGGGAAAAAATACTTATATGTACATGCATGCATTAAAAAGTTGAACTTAAAAAAATTTTAATCGAAATTGATTTGGTGTCATCTGTGTTCGTCTCAATAATGGCTGACTAGAGAAGAAAAAATAATATAAAACCAAACATACCTTTTTCTAATGTCATCCTTGATAATGGGATTTTAATCCTAAAAATTTGGATTCCTTGCTAACAAAACCCTGTATACCCAACAAGTAATAAAAAAGATTATTAAAAAAAAAAACTTATTCAGTATTTTAAAATACTTGTAAAAGCATATAAGCGTTGGAGAAAAAAAATTACATTGTATTGCCTTCAAAAAAAAAAAAAAAAAACTTTAACACAAATGAAAAAAAGATTCTTGTGCAGTTTACATACCGTGTTCAAATATTATTTAGATAGCCATTAACATGGGAGGGGGGAGCTATTTAACTATTAACTTAATAATTTATTAGATAAAAGATATCATTTGTCAATTGTCAGCTACTGAGATTTTATTGGCTAAGCATTTCAGTATCTTCTGGTGATTTACATAACCTGCCCAGAATATGCTGATAACATGATCCGTATTTTGCATGCCTGAAAGTGAATAAACTGCATTCATTACACATTCTTTTCTATTCCTGTATCTGATGATGCGACAAGGTCACAAGATAAGTAGCCATAGCTGGCATATGCTCATTACAAAGAGAGAGTAACTGTATGCAAAGGGCAACCTTGATATCTCACATTTCAAAAGCAACTAGCCTGGGTGCCTTGGAATTGCCCGAGTGTTTGGAGGTGTGTGTTGAGCAAAAAAAAAAAAATATATGGCATCTTTGCCATTGTGTCCCATCGCCACACTTGAAGTGGCGAAGGTTTAAATTAAGGCTAGTCAATTGAAAGGAGAGGATGGTCTTCGAAAATATTGGTGATAAAAGCAACCCCTCCTTGTAAAAAAAGTTCCCAGTTGAGGGTGAAGAAATTAATGTTTTTAGCCAATTTTTCAATATTTGTCGTCCGAAGGGTCAAGCTTCAAAACGATACCAATCTCGTGAAAATCCGTCGCCTCTGTCGAAAGTTTTATGCAAACATACATACATTAAAAACAGACAGGTGAGATTTACATTACAGACTAGCGGGGGTGCTTGACATTGCCTGGGTGTTTGGAAGTGTATGTGTTGGGGGGGAGGGGGTAAAGCAGAACAAAATAGAAACTTAACCCTGTTTAAATATTAAAAAAATGATGTTAAACTTCTTAAAAACATAAAACAAAAAAACAGCGATTTTAAAAATGGAAAAAAAATCTTTTGTAGGTGTAAAAGAAAAAAGGGGGGGAAGGTAGGCTCGAACCCAGAGCCTTGAGGCCAATAGGCTAACGACATACATCTGTAAGACGTTAAATTTAGCGATTAAAAAGTGAATGAGTTCAAATTGAAGTCAAACATCACGCTATTCCGCAGTTAACTATTTCTGCGAGACAGTTTTTTGGGGGGTCTATTTTTTCTCTCCCCAACTTGTTGAGGGGAGCCCAAAATAGCAATTGTCTGATATAACTATACTCATATATAATACTTTTCACCGATATTGATCAAAGCATGAGTGCTGCCGAGTTTTTATTTTTCAGTTTCGCTTTTTTATACCGAAAAGCCAATGACACATGCATGGGGCCAATAAATATGGCAAAAATCGCGCATAAAAGTTACCCAAATTAAAGATACACACCGAGTCGTTTCATAAATCTTAGATATTATCATCTCAGTAACATATAAAAAGCTATAAGAATGAGCAAGCAAGCCGAGAAGCGCTGGGAAAAAAGCCTTTGGCAGACATACAGAAAAAATGCACACACACAGACACATTTTCGCTTTTATATTTATAGATGGCTGAAGATATGTGACTATCCAAATTAATTATTGTTTTCAACAGTTGAGAAAAAAAAAGACATTGTGATGCCAAGAAGGTGGGATACCAGACAGCTGACACTTTGGTGAATTGCTAGTACAATTTGAATCGGCTTTTGTATTTTTTTTTTTTTTCTTGTGCACACTTTAAACTTTCACTGTACTATTTGTTGTTCAGTACTCATGAAGAATACGAACTGCGTTATTTGCAGCATGTTCAAGGCATGGTTACATAAACCTCTGGAAGGTGTCGAAATGCTTAATCAATGAAATCACAGCAGCCGATAATTGGTAAACAATATCTTTTGTTATTTAGATAAAAGTAAAGAATAGTAGGGAGGCAAATAATAATTAATAAAAGATCCTTATCGAAACCAACATGCGAGTATCAGAAGTTTCATCAAATTCAGATTATTTGGATTCATCGGACTAATGTTTTCATCTTGAGTGTCATTTTCACAATATTCCAGTTGATGTAACTTCTGACCTCCTTCAGGTATATCTTGTTGAACTTGGAAATCTTTCTGTTGAACTTGGAAATTTGGACGGAATTTTGAACGGAACCCTTTATTTACTTCACAGAGGTAGCATGCTCTTGTTCCGTGTGCTATGACTGGATAGAGGTCCAAAGTAAATCACAATTGTATTTTTCTAGGTACCTACACCGAGAATTGAACCTTCAACCTTCAGAATATCACTTTTACAATGATTTTTCCAATTACTCTAATCATTGCACCAGGGGGGGTCCTTGCGGATGGAACAGTAATCCGAAGAATTCAAATAATACGAATAACCAATGCTAATATCAAAAATTCAGAAACGTAGTTTCATCAAATGTCCTGCTGACTTGGCAGGCCAAGAGAAAGCTCAAAGCATTTTCATGAATACTGACAATATAGAGACATTCGTACAGCCAAGTCAATTCACGGTGGTCAAAGAATAGTTAAATCTATTCTTAATAAATAATGAAAAAAATAAATATAAAGAGGAATAAAATTGATTTTTGTTTATGTGTTGTTTTCTTCACAAGATAAAATGGTTGCATACTGTGTTGGTAATAATCTCATAAAACAGACTCTGAAAGGCTTACTTCTGAGATGATATTTCACGGGCAGTTTGTCTGAATGGATTGTTTAATTAAACACCAATTTTACATTACTTTTTTATTAGCTTTTCTATCCTGCACAATTCGAGGAAGTGTGAAAGAGAATTTTGGCCATTTCTGGCTAACGTTTTAAAACCTCATTTATCCACATGAGGGACACAGTAAGACAGCTTCTTATCTACAAATCATCATGGCTTCCTTTTACTTCTGTTTCTCGCATTCCGCTCAGACAATTCTCACACATGTAAAATTTAATCTTATTGAATTTTCAACAATTAATTCCTCTCCCAGGTCAATCCACTCACTAAAAATTGTATCACGATTGGATTAAAAACTCTTCAACCAAATGTATGCGTTGTTTGAATATATATCTTGAATACAGTATCCTCCAAACGTTTTCCTGGTGGGACAAATTTATTAATTTTTTTTCATTTTCAGATTCTTGAACAGTTGTTTAGTGAAAACACTTATTCAGAAATACAGTAAAGTTTTTATTCTTTTTTTTTTTTTTTTTTTTTTTTTTTTTACATATTAAAACATTTTTATTTGGGTCTAATAATGCATATAAATGACAATTTTACAAAAGATGGAAAGATTTTTTTTAAATACAAAAATAAATTTTTAAAAAGATTGCAGTTATCAAATATTTAAAATAAAGGGATGAGTTTTTCACCATTTCTTAAAGTAAAAAGAAAAAGAAAAAAAACAGGATTAATTGACCATATTGTTTTTACTGTAATGAAGTTGTCATGAACAATAAACATACACACAATAGTTTTATAGTAAAATTTGATTTTCTGTTAATTTTTATCTAAAATTTTCATAAAAATGGCAATACCATTGTTTATTAGTTTGTGTAAGTTTTGAGGGGAATCAGATTGGGTGAACTATGCTAATAGCGTTTATCCTCTGAATGAAATTAAACATAGAAAATGCCTTAACAATGAAGAAACACCATCATTATCAAGTTTCATGGCTAAGGTGTTTTGTTTTTATGACATATCAACCCATTTTGAATTATTTAATACCAAATCCAGTAATTTTGGAAAAATAAAATTGTACACTTAAAATTTTTTATATCTTCAAATATTTATTCATGTGTTTTTTTTTTTGTTCTTGTTTTTCCATGGGGGGTTACCACTTATCAAGGCCCGAAGGCCACTCAGGGATAAGGGTTATTGCGTGTACAGTAATCAATGAGATAGTATTGTAGTAATCATTAGTATTGGGGGTTTTGATAGAGTGTTTTACTTAAGGGGGCGGTTTGTCAGGAGTTTGTTTGTTTGGTTTGGTTGTTTTGTTTTACGGCATATCAATCCTTTTCAGGTTATTTAAATGTTGAATCCAGAACATGATTGGGTTTTGCAAAGGGAAAGGAAAAGAATTATAACATCAATGTTTGGTGAATTTAAGCCAGGAAGCCGATATCTTCAGACAGCCTGATCTGGTAGCACTAGATGTCATTATCAAAGAAAGTGCCAAAAGCAAGTCTTCATATAACAGATGAGCTAAGTCATCATGTGGATACAGATAGATGATTGCAAAGGAAACCTTCATTAAGGAAAGAATGATCCATGGAATTTCAAAAACATAGCTGGGAATCCTGAACAAAAAGTAAAGTGTTCACTGCAGCTGGACATCCTCATATATAGAAAACCACCAGAAACTACATCCATTAGACCAGAGCATACGTGCAAGTTTCTCTGAAAACTGACCTCTTTTAATGCTTGATCACAGGAATATGAGTCTTGAATCAGCCCGAAAATACATGAGGCTGGATGCAAATTGTATTTTGTCCACTAATGAGACCACAACAACTCCTTGGATCTATTTTGGAGATGAACACTATTGACTAGTGTTCGGCCGATTAATCAGAATCTGAAATCATAAAAATTAGATCTTTTTTTATGTATCAAGATCAGAGAAGTTTCTATCTATTTTCCGATGCTCCAAACGATTCTTTTGGGGTTTTTTTTATGTTTTGTGTTTTATTTTTTAATTTGTTTTACTTTTTTTGTGTTTTCATTTAAAACTTAATTTTCTAGTGTTGATACTAATTATAAAATGATAAAGATTTATTGATTTTAAATTAAAATCTACAGATCACCCATCACACACACACACACAAAGTGAATTTCTACGTTTGCAAAAGCATATGCACATATGACATGGGTTTTTGTGGTAATCGAAAATTTGAAAAAAAAAAAAGAAAAACAGCAACTCTATAGCTAAATATTTACAGATTTTAAAAGAATCGAAATTGTAATCAGTAATTGTATCAGAATCAAGAAAAATATTGGTATCATACCACGACTACTACCAACATCAACAAGATGGAGTTATTTTATGAAGAGATATAACATTACACATGTTTACACAAGTAGACACAACACTGTAACAGAGTATGTCACAAGGAACATAGGACAAGTAATAACTCGACCCCTTTCTTTTATAACAACATTTATTTCCAGGTACTTTCCTGAATAAATCATGATCATGCTCCTTCTCTCTGATCTCTCGAACATGCTCTTTCTCCTTTTTATAGTCTTTTTTTCTTTTTCTGACCATAATGTCATTTCGCACACGGATCAGTATTTGGATATGCACGTCTGTGCTCTGTTACACAGATATCATTGCGGACAGATTTGTTTGAACAGGCAAAAGTGGATTCAGATTTTGAGTTCTTGTCTCATTGACATATCACCATCTCTTTTGAGGACTTTCATATTTGTGCATAACAATATTCCATCCAAAGCCTCCTTCAGCTCTTATGACATAAAAGAGAAAAGGCTGATAGTGTAGGTCATCAGTCTCAGCCCTACCGAAATATTTGGTCCATTATTAAGCAAGATGTTTCTGTTGATGGACGCCAATCTACATCAAAAGATATGAGTGATCATCTAAGCTGTAGCAGAGGGACCACAACCTGCTAATACAAAGAAATTGAAGCACTGGATGACTAATAAGAATTTTGAAGTTATTTAACAAAACGGTGCTCATGTTCTGATGGAGCAACTTGGGTTTAAAAAAAAAAAATTTGAGGACAGAAGTTTTACTGATGAAGAAGTATTTTTTTTTGCTGCACGTGTTTGACGTAAAAGCAAAATATACATTCTTCTATATAAAAACTGGAAATGTACTTATAAATATCCCAAGAGAAAAACACACTATGCGAATCAATTACCAATGATGATTGAAATTGGATAAAAATGTGAAGTTTTTTTAGATTTAACTGGACATACAAACATACATACATGCATACAAACAGCTGTCCTTAATATAACAATTAAAAATATATATGCTAATCAAACAGTAATTATTTCACAATGGAAATGAATAACAATAGATAAATTCAGAGAATTCTCATGCTTTTCAGTGGCCCTGAAGACAACGCCAGTTTTGCATGCTAGTCAATCTGAAAAGGACAATTTGGTTATAGTCAGCTAACGTACTTCCTAACTTCCAGTGTAGCAGTACCAGAAGCGGTGACAAGGCAAATCAGTTCCACCACTTTTTTCTCTCACGCCCATATCTCCCCTGTGCAATTTTTTTATTTTTATCATATTTTTCCAATCATTCTTTTTTTTTTTTTTTTTTTACTTAATAATCATTGAAAAGTTTTTTCGGCCTTATTTTAATTAAGAATTATTGAAATTAGTTGTTTTGTTTTTTTTAAGAATTATTGAAAACACTTTTTGCGCTCTTTTTTAAAAAGAATTATTGAAAACACTTTTTGCACTCTTTTTTAAAAAAGAATTATTGAAAACACTTTAAAATATTTTTTTAACTATTTGGGGAAAATTATTTATTGGATATGTTTGAAATTTTATTATTTTGATTTCGATAATTATATTTTTATACTTCCATAAACATATTATAGAAATTGAAATTCAGAAAACTTTTATTTTTAAAATTCAAAACAATTTATTTTATAATTTCATAAACATTTTTTCTTATAAAATTTCAAATAAAATAATTTTTCTTTTATTTTGTTATTAAAAGTCAAATAAAGACTAATTGTTATTCTTATTTTATGTATAATTTTGTTAATTTTTATTGTATAATTTTCGATAATTTCCTTCCATTTTAAAAAATATTTTATTCCAATAAATCACTTCACAATAGAAATACTGAAGAACAATAAAAGTGAAGGAACTGATTTGCCTTGTCACCGTTTCCAGTAGCACTACCCCAGAAATTAGGAAGTGCATTAACTGACTATAACCGAAAATGTTCAGGCTGGTAGTTCCTCTTGCACATTCTACCCGGAAGAGGACAGTCCGGAAAATGAAGGTTTCCTCTACAGAAACACACGTCGCCAACTCATTATGTCAATTTATATTATGATGATTTTCGATTGAATATGTACTCAAGTTATGCTTAATAGATATCCTTATGCTTCATTATTTCCAAAAAATATTTACATGGATTATTTTTAGTAAAAATCTATTTGTGTGATTTACCCCCAGTACATAACATAAAATATATTACACAGAATTTTAAAATGTCACAATGGTGTCATCAAATTATTTAAAGAATCTGAGACATTCTTTTGGTGCTTGTCCATTATTGGTTGACAGAACCTGGCCCAATTAATCACCAAAGAATAACAGTCCTTAATTTTTGAGATGAGGATTGGTTATTCGTATTATTTGAATTCGTCGGACTACCGTTCTCATCTAAGTGTCATTCTTACATTTCGATCGATGTAACCTCCGAACTTCTCCAGGTGTATCTTATCAAACTCAGCAATCTTTTTGTTGAACTCATGAATCTGCACGGAATTTCATATGGACCCTTTTATTTAATTCACAGGGGTAGCAGGCTCTCATTTCGTCAGTCATGACTGGATAGAAGATACGGCATAATCATGTTGATACACCAGTTCTCATCAGATCACCGAAGTTAAGCAACGTTGAGCCTGCTCATTGCTAAAATGGGTGACCAATTTGGCAATTCCAGGTGCTGTATGTAAGAGGACATCGATACCTCCCTACAAGAATTGCAAAAACTTAATATCATCATCTCCTTTGACAGGGATATACATGTGACTGGGGACTGTTTGTGAATTTCATACTCCCATGAAACTTCCTCCTTCAGAGGAAGCCGGTTAAACCCGAATAAAATTAGTGCCAACACACACACACACACACACACACACACTGGGTAGAACTACTTAATGCGTAGACATCAAAAATGATACGGGCTTATTAAGTAATTCACAATTGTAGTTTCAATCGCCCACACCGAAGATTGAACCTTCTGAAGAATTTCGCTTTTACAATTGAATTTTTACACATACTCTAACCACTGCACTATGGGTTTTGTAGTCCAAAGAATCCAAACAATATGAATAACTGAAAAATAAATAGTTTTTTTTTTTTATATACTATTAATCAAGGTCAGTGCCAAACAAGAATATACCAACATTGTAAGTGTTTGTTGTACTGATTTTAGTTTTAGCTGGACATATGCACATATATACACACACACACACACACAGACAGACAACGATCCTTAATATAACAATTAATAAAATATATGCTAACTAAACACTCCATGTTTAGATAAGTTTCTTGGTCTGACCTTCACTCCTGATCTGGAACGGAGCACATACATCAAATTCGTTGCCAACGTTGTGGCAAACCTGATTGGATCTTTCTATCGCTCCATATCTATATCTCACTGATGCAATTTTCTACCTGTATAAGAGCCAAGTACAATAGAACCCCGGGATATCACATTAAAAATTAGTAACAAAATACAGTACAGTATATCATACACATGTATATAACCAAATAACATTATAAATAATAACGTAAGGCGGAGCAAATACCATAACCAGAGGCTGGAAAAACATTGTATTCCACATTGTAACCTGAAAAAAACGTATTCTAGGGCCATTGTATCCCAGGGTTCTACCGTATATCCTAGGATGGAGTAGTATTACCACATCTGGCAGGAGCTGCTCGGAGCACCCTATCCTGCCTTGAGAGAGTTAAAAAATAGTCTTCGTAATCTAGTGGGCAATGCCCTTTCTCTTCTTTGCAACCTCTTTGCCACAAAAGAGACATTGCAAACCTGTTTTTGCTCTATCACTATTTTCATGGCAAGTGTTCGAATGAGCTTCAATCTACGGCCCTCCTCACCAATCTTTCACAAAAAGCACTCATCTAGCCAAGATTGCTATCAATAAATTCTCCCACCCTCTACCGTTGCCGAAACCTAAATGTAGATTCCATAAACAAAGCTTCTCTTTTAGAACTTCACTCCTGAGGAACTCTGTTCCACTGGTCTGCTTTCCAGTTGACTACAATATCATGATCTTCAAGTTCAACATAAGCAAGTTTTTATTGAATCGTCATCATAAATAATCTAATCATACCAAATTTCCACAACAAACGATTACTATGCTACTGTTCCAATGACTACAATACACACATTAACCCTTATCCTCGAGTGGCATCTGGGCCTTGATGTGTGGTAAACCCTTTGTAAAAAAGAAACACAAATTTTTTTTTATCTAAAAGAATAAATATATATACCAACATTGTGGGTGTTTGTTTTGCAGTTTTTTAGTTTTAGCTCAACATATGCATATATACACACACATAGACAACTGTCCTTAATATAACAATTAAAATAATATACGCTAAACTGTAATTTTTTTCATCTAAAAGAATAAATATCAGTTGGGCTCATTTCATAACAGTAAAACTTTTTTTCTTTTGGATAAAATTTAAAAGACAGATATGTATCGAAATACTAAAAGGTTAAAAATTTTGTTTTGTGTTATGAATTAAATGTTGATTATTTTTAATTGTTTTTTTTAATCAGCAAATAAAATTTTTTAATCAGCTAATAAAATTTAATATAATAAAAAGTGAAGACGTTTGTTTCTTTCAAGTTTCAACTCCTCGTTCAAAAAAAATGCATTCAGACTCCATTGTCACTCTCGTGAGAAGTGAACAACATCTACAGTCCAACCTAAAATGAGTTATTTTTTAATTTTTGATTTCTATTAAATTTTCATTATAATCAAAATGATGCATTTTAAGTAAAAAACACTAGTATGTACTCATGTGCCATATCAAAATTTGTAAAAACTCGCAAAATTACGAAAAATGATTGAATAAACGATCTACTACAACTATTTTTTTTTACAAAAAAAAAACATTAGCGATCCACCATTTTCTAATTTGAAATCACAAAAGTTAAAACAAGGGAGATAAGTCAGTTTGTCGTCCAGAGTAGATTAAATCATTAAAATTGCATTATTTGATAAATTTTATTTTTCTTGTAGTTAATTTTCTACTCAATCAGTTTTCATAATTTTGTGAAATTTTACGAATTTCGACAGGACATGTAATTACATAATAGCATTTTTATTTAAAGTGCCTTTTTTAGATATTCACTAATAATGCACAAGCACCAATTTTTTTTTATTGAAAATAAAATCATATAAAACCAAGAAATTCTAAATTTCACTGCCAAATTATTTAGCACAATTCTAAGTATAATTGCAAGTATTCACCGGATGGGAAGTTGCCACATTTTTTTTATTTGTTAAATTGGTTGTCATGATTTTCAAGTTCTTCAGAAAATGTATTAAATTCCAAGATCCAGTTTTAATAAACCGCTGCCAACAACAAGCTGACTTCAGTCACTGGTACATAGAGTTTAAGATGAATAAAAATAAGAATGCTTAACCTGCCCATACAAAATCATTAAAGATTAAAACAGAAGTGCAGGCCTTACAAAAGTTTATTCATGAAAATAAGAATGTTTTGTTTTAGTTATGGATAGCACTTATAATATAAATATTTAGATTCAATGAAAGAAAACCATTATTTTTTTGTCTCACACTCTGTAGAAAAAAAGGAGAGTATTAGCCAATGAAAATGCTAGAAATATGATTTACTAGCAGTAAATCTCAAAAAAATGGATACAATATAAATATGATGATATATATTTTTCTTGATTCCCATACAATTATCGATTCCATACTCAATTCCCAATTTCGATACAATTACTGATTCCGATCCTTTGTAAATCTCTAAATATTTAACTACAGAGTTGTTATTTTTTTCCGATTACCATAAAAACACATGTTAAATGTGCTGATATTTTCTCAAACATAAAAACAAGCTATGGATTTTTAATTATACTGGTTGTTTAAAATCAATAAATATTTACTTTTTAATATTGCTACCAACATAGAGAGATTTTATTTTAAATAAAATCAAATAAAAAAGACAATTAAAAGAATCATTTTTGGCATCAGAAAATAGGCACACATTTTTCTGATTCTGATACCCCCAAAAGTTCTGATTTTTCCGATTCTGATTAATCATCCCAATAAATAGAAGTTAGCATATAACATAACATAATATTTCTCAAACGGCTACGGCTGTAGACAGAGTTGGTCCACTTGTAGGTTATTACACTATTATAACTGTAGAATCCCGTTTAATTTCTTTCTTTCTTAAATTATAAAATATGTTATAATAAATAAGACAGTAGTATATATATATATATATATATATATATATATATATATATATATATATATATATATATAATTTAAAGGGGATTAGAACAGCAGTTTAAAGAGCAGAGTGTATTTTAATGTAATGGTAAAATCACTAATGTAATTAAAATACAAGAAAAGAACAGTGCTCGTTGTAATGCAGATATATAATAAGCTCAATACGCATATATATCCTAGAGCTATTTTAATATTTAGTAAGATGATTGATGATTTATAATTAAAATTAAAAATCGGTTTCATAAGGAGGAACAAAACAAAATCAATAAATTGTACGATCGTTTCGGAAACAAATAGATATAGACAATAATTTTAACATATAGTTTTTTGAAACAAAGTCTCCTCATCAGCAAAGATATTGGGTGTTTTTTTGTTTGTTTTTTTTTCAAAACGATCGTACAATTTATTGATTTTGTTTTGTTCCTCCTTATTAAACTGATTTTTAATTTTAATTATAAATTATCAATCATCTTACTAAATATTATATATATATATATATATATATATATATATATATATATATATATATATTGTAGTCTTACTTGTGTGAGGTGGTCAGGTGGATTATTTGTATCGTTATATTTCATCAGATATGTGTTTGACTTTCAGATGCGCATACTGGGTATTTTGAAGAGGAAGAAAAACACTCTTCTTAGCATCACTTATTTAAATTCATATTTGATATTCTATGCTTATACCCATATTGTCACTGATGCTTTAACATTATAAGACTGGGCTAGTCTTCAGGAGAGATTGAGAAAATATAAGTTATTTGTGCCATCCATACCTAAAAACAAATCTGATTTTCATAACTAAATCCTTGTTGTGGATAAATATATTGGAACTTATGAATGGAATTGTTTCTTTTGTTTATACAATGTTTCTGGGAAGTCGAGAATTCAACAGCAAAGAGCGATACCAAATCAGTCGTCGACTTCTTTGATTATTTCGAGTATTCCTTCTTCGTTTGTTATTGATCTTTCAACTTTCTCTCCTTTAGCAGCCAAAATCTCTTCAACATTTCTGAAAGAAATACAAACAAAATGAAAATAATTTTTGATTGGTTATTTGTATTATTTGGATTCTTTGGATTATTGTTCTCATCTTCAGTATTATTTTCACAACATTTCAGCCAATGTAACCTCCGATCTTCTTCAGGTGTATCTTGTCAAACGCAGGAATTTGGATATGGCGCAGTGGTTAAAAAAAAAATCAATGGTAAAAGTTCCAATCTATGGTCCCCCACTCGCCAAACCTTCACGAGAAACACTAGTCTAGTCGAAAATACTATCAAAAGTTTGCCTCACTCTTTATCTGTGCCTAGACTTAAACGTGGATTCCATGAACAGAGCTTCTTTCTAAGAACTGCACACCTCTCTCCCATTTGCCTGCTTCGCAGCTGACTACAATATGGTCGTCTTCAAGTCTAATGTAAACAAGTTCTTCATGAGCCGTTCCCTTTAAATAATTCAATTTACATTTCTAACGATTACTATGATATTGTCCCTTTGACTACTGTACACTCTTTAACTCTTATTCTCGAGTGACGTCTGGGTTTTAATAAGTGGAAATTCCATTGTAAAAAAAAAAAAGATATTCTCCTGAAGGTTGAAGGTTCATTTCCCAGCATTGGCAACCAAAAAATACAACTGTAAATCACTTAGGAACTTGATCCGGTTATGGCTGATGGAATGAGAGCATGCTACCCCCCATGAAATAAATAAAATATTCCATTTATAATAATGTCCAAATTCCTGAGTTCAACAGAAATATTCTAGAGTTCAATAAGATAAACCGAAAGAAAGGTCGGAGGTTACATTGACAGAAACGTTGTAAAAATGACACATAAGATGAAAATGGTAGTCCGAAAAATCCAAATAATACAAAAATAAAGTTATTTTCTGTTAAAAAAGTACAATGCTAAATGTATCTTGAATGAATGAATGAAAGCATGTAATGTGTGGACATGATAGATGATATGGGCTGACAGAATAGGATTAAACAGTATTCATTGATACAATTATATATTTTTATACAAGCATTCAGGATCTTTCACACAACAGCAATATACTACAATAATGAATGAATGAATGAATGAATGCAAGATATTGGGTGAGTAGCCCCACTAGTATATAAAATGGTTAGTTTAGAATAACAAGGATTGAAATATCAGCCAGTGTCAACTTAATGAACCTGAAGTGAGGATTGCTAGACTGTGAGAATATAATAAAAACAGATATGGCATCACATGGTTGGAAGAGAGAAGGAGAACATTCCGTTTGTGCACACACAAAACATGGAAGTGTAAAATGATATGGGCTTATAAGATATAATTAATTAGCGATTTTACTCTGTGAATGTTGTATGTAATTATGTTACATATTGGATAAATAAATGCACTAGTATATAAAATAGTTGAAAATAGCAGAAAATGAAAGTTTATTGGATTATGCCAGACAACATTAGATTGCCCTGCTGATAGTTGATTTAGAAAATAGACTATTATTATTATTATTATTATTATTATTATTATTATTATTAAAATAGTAAAATGTTAGATAATAAACATTATTATTGTTTTGTAATTATTATGCAGAAAAAGGTATGCAGAGAGAATGTTATTGAAACAAAGGAATGTTTAGTAAAATATTTAACTTAAAACAAAGAGATCCTGGAATTTGGCCTTGACAGGAATGTAGGTTTCCAAACAGCAGATTCAGCATGGAATTGTGAAACATGACTAAATCAAATATCAAAAACCTGTTTGGAAGTCATGTGTTAGGTCATGGAAGTAAATGACATAGTAGGATCTGTTATTTTATATATAGACAAATTAGTTACAGAGACAGAGAGAGTCCGCGACAGAAGTTCAAAGGGGAGAAGTCAAGGAGAGACAGTGGAATGGTAGAGTCCCTAATGATAGGCCTTTGGGCCTGGCACAAGGGGAGTAGACTAGACCAGCATGCGATCTTCCAACAAGGAAACATGGTGAAATAAACATCTGAAATATAACCGGAGACTCCTGTTTGTTTCTTTGGAAGAAATGTTCATTTCAGCTTTTGGCAGCTTCATCAACCAAGACCTCAGATGAACAAAGTATGATTTCTTTGTTGGCAAAATGCATAACTCCCCAGAAGATGTTCCGTCCCTTTGTTGTTAAGGAAATGTTTGTTGGTAAATGTTATGTCCTATTGAACTGTATATATGTGCATTTGTTGCAATATTTTGGATGAATAATGGGATATGATCCCACACAGTCGGGCGATTCTATTTATAAACGATGCTGCTAGGAACTGACGAATCGAATTAATTCACGTTCTGTTACCAACCAAACAGAAACCAGAATTGCTCCATAAATATTAAACCTTTTCTGTAGCAATTTCACATGTTTTTTCCGTCTCGACACGGTAAGAATATTTTGCTCTGTGGAACTGTCTACTGCAAACCCTCAGAACTTGTGTGTAACAACGAACCATCGGAAACTGTTCTGTCTACTGCAAACCAGTCACCTCTCAAGACTTGTTTAGAACAACGAACCATCAGAAACTGTTCTGAAACTAAACATGGCTTACACTTCTAGTGTAAGCATTTATTATATACAGCATATTATATACAGCGCCTTACATAACCCCACAACGTAACATATTTGTTCTGGCGTTGTAATGTCACACAGAATACCTCCAACAATGCAACAAATTCAGTTGGGGTCAATTTCATGAACCCAACGTGAGGAATGCTAGACTGTGAGAATTAAATGAGGAGCATATGATGTCACATGACTTGAAGAGAGAGAGTAAGATAAAGATGAAAGCACATAATGTGTGGTTGTGAAAAATGGCATGTGAAATTTCTTCAAAATCGACCCAGCCATTTTAGAGTCCATAGGGAATGAACTCACACAAAGTTCCTTTTGTATAATAGTAGAGATATACAAGCGTTCAGCATTTTTCACACAGCAGCAATATACTATAATAATTAAATTTAACTTTCAAAATTCTATTTAAAAAAATAATTTGTACAAAATACAAAACAAACAGTATAGTTTGAAAAAAAAAAGGCAAAACAAAAATGAAAGTTAAAAGGCTGTCCGCCAATACAAGGTAGGTGCAATTAGTTTTATCATAAAATACCACTATTACTACCAACAATAATAGATTTCCTTTTTCAGTCAACTGGAAAGAAAGAAATAAGTTATGTGTAAAGCGATGTTTGTTTCATGCTAGCCAAACATCTCATTGTTCAGAGAACAAGTTGAGCATGCAAGGTTCCTCTCTACGAGCAAAAAAAAATTACTTTCACCATGACTAATGTTTGTGCAAAATTAAAAAAAAATAAATCCAAGACATGGTTATTGAGAAAAGTGCAAACAAGTAAATCCACTAGTATATAAAATGGTTAGTGGGAGAATGAAAGGAAAAGACCAGTTGAAGTCAACTTGCAGAATTAGAGGTTATGATTACTAGACTATGGAAATTATTAGAAATGAATGCGACATCACATGACTGAAAAAGAGAGTGAGAGAGAGGAGGGTTTGTTTGTTGGATTACATGAAACAATATTTTTACATAAGTTGAAATTGGAAGTTTACAGAGATAAGAAAACACAAAATTATCTCCCTTCATAATGACCCTGCTAATTAAGTCCCTGATAGTAGCCCCCCTGCTTCAAAGTGGCACTGTGCCTTGTTTGGGGTGAAAATTGAATTTAAAAAAAAATGTTTGTTTGTATTTTTAGGGTCCTTGTAAAACAAAGGGGATTCATTAGCTGAGATATCAAATAAATCTGAATAGATAATTTAAGGGCCGTGAATTATCCACGGGTTTTAAAATCATAATCAAAACTTCCCCACTCAATTATACAAATTACATTTGATTAAAAAGTTATTGATATGAGTCAATATTCATTTGTTTTCATTGAGAAAGAAAATTCAATGAGAAAAGTTAGGAATAAATAAAATTGAATTAGTTTATATATTTGGTTTTGATGAGCAGACGACAATGTGAAAGGCAGCATGTGCATGTATGTACCTTAGTGTTTTTTTTCATTTTCTTCCTTTGAAGATTGTACCATTGAGTATTGGACAGCCAAACTAGCTGCCAACATTGCCCTGCTTTTTATTGAAACCAGCCGGGAGCTCTTTTTAGTATGTTCCTTGTTCCCTTAAGTGCAATTGTCTCGATCTCTTTTGCACTTGGTTCACCAGGAATATTAGTTAAGGTAGGACTTCAGGTTTTTCTTTATAAGCCCTGTTGTACCTATAATAACTGGTATGATTAATATCTCCCTAAGATTCCAGTTTCTTTTTATATCATACATGATACCCTTTTGGTCTATTTCTCCCTTTCAGCTCTGTTCAGACCTCCATCGTTAGGGACACTCACTTCAACCAAGGTTGCCACTCTCTATGACTTATTCCATATAATTATGTCAGGTTTGACAGCAGCATTTTCAAGGTAGGTAGCTGTAGAGATTACATGGTCATAATATATGGTATATAAGTCATTCCTAACTGTTCTTTCAGGTTGATGTTCTCAGGACTTGCTGCTACATTGGATGTTTAATTTTTTACAGATGGTCCAGTGGAGGTACTTACATACACCCATCATGTCTTGCTGTGTAGTAACCGTCCCCCAAAAGAACCTTGCAACTTGATACCAGATGACTCACACTATCCAATTCTCAGAGTGCATATGCTTATGACTGTGTGTGCATATGTGTGAGTTAAGAAACACTGATCTTAAGCTCTCTCATTGATTTTGACTCAACTGTTTGTTGAAAATTAGCAGGGCAAGGGGAGGGGGGTCCGCCCGACCTTACTCAATCGTTAGATACGTTTTAATATATTTTAATTCATGCAGAATCCCGGAGAAGCAAGTTCCATTGAAATTTTGGTAGAATGCAGAAAGATGTGCAACGTCTTTTCTGTGAGGAAAGGGCTGCATCATCTCACGCTAGATTGTGAAGTTCATTTTGTACTTTGTCAAGACAAGAAAAAGTGCTCCGAGCAGCACCACTGCAGAAACGGCAGCAGTACTCTATCAGGAACTGAATCTGATTCTCATACAGGTAGAGGATTATACTAAGAGCCGGGTACTTTCTGGAGCAATAGAATGATCCAACCATGTTTCCAGTGGCATTATCAAGTCCAGGGTGAAAGTCAGTGAATCTGAGCATTAGTAGTGAAAGAAGAGAAATTTGATTTTTTTTTAAATTCTTATTCAACTCAAACAAGGCATCGTGCCACTTGAACATAAGGACCTACTATTTGGTATCATATCTACAGTGACACTATGTAGGGAGTTGAGCAGCGAAATGGCTATTTACATTACACTTGAACTTCTGCATGTCAGTACAGTCAGGGAAGCAGGAAACTGAGAGGAAATTCCCAAGTCTGGCAGCTTGAGGGCTGCTTTCTGGAAGTTAGTGATCTCTACAGTAAAGGGGTGGGATTTTGTTGCTTGTCAAGTTAGTCTGGAGTATTTACGTCGAAGGGGGGGGGCACAAATGTTACGAGCTTGCCAGAGCACATTAAAACGAGCACATTGCAACAACGAAACAGGGATTGAAGTTTGGTTGATAGTGCAGGTCCTATTAAATTGGAGACTCTTTCTGAGACCTTGTCTGAAAGAAAGAGATTAGTAGTACACGCACCAGCCAGGATGTGGCAACAATACTCCATGCATGGGCGAATTGTGGTTTTATGGTTGTTTAAGGTAACAAACATTTTTTCCCATTGCATCACTTGTTCCAGATTGAAGGAGAGATTATCTGCAAGGTTTTGATCATCAGTATTCTTTGAAGTGCTGCCATAGCAGTTGTGTCATCTGGTTTTAGAATATAATTTGGAAGATCACTGATGAAGATTAAGAAGAGAGCTGATCCTTGAAGCACACCTGCATTTATTTCATGAGGGATTGCAGGTAGAACAAGTGAAGCATGCATGGCCCTTTGAAATAAAAAAAATGACTAAGTTCAGCATTTGCCATCCCCCTCCCCATTTAGCTCCAAAAGTCTCCAGGGGACATCAAATCCTGGTGAAAATGAACAAACGGTGCAGTTTTTCCCGGAAAATCCGTTCTGTTACTTTTTGACTCATATCATGTTTAATGTTTGTGCAAAATTTCAAAAAATTCCAAGGCATAGTTATTGAGAAAAGTGCAGACAGATGAACGGATGAACAGACAAGGGTGAATTTACAGGTCTATCCTTTTGTCGGGAAACCAAAAAGATGCTATGAAAAAGGAAGATTTATAGCAGTAATCTATATAAATAAATATAAATAAAACAGTAGATGTATGTGTGTCTGCGTGTAAATATTTAACCGATAAACTCTTAAACTACTGGTCACATGACACTGAAATTAACAGGAAATAGTAATCATGCACCAAGGATGGTTTATAACAAGTAAAATCTTGGTTTGGGTGGATGGATAACACATACAGAAAAATGTCAGCAAACTTAAATGCAAAATGTTCATTTCAACTTGCCAACATATTTCTATTACTTTTGCACATGGACAAATCCATTCATAGTTTGTAGTGAGTTAATATTAAATCTTTATCTATCTGTTGATAGCTCAAATGGTAGGGAAGCGGCTAGAGTGCTAAATGTTTGGGTTTCAATTCTAACTGATGCCAATCAAGTCATTGTATTAAAAAAAAAAATCTTTGAAAATCGGTACTATATATTAGGTGCAATATCATATTCAATAGAGAATTAGCTCTGTAATAATAAATATGAAATCTGCATGAATTAAAATATTTTTAAGTGGATTTTATGACCTAGCAAGGTCAAGCGCCCCCTACTAATAAATAAAATAAAAATCCTTTCTTTTTTTTTTCTCGCAAATCAATGACCACACACTGACCAATCAGCATGCAGAGCGTATTGATTCCATCTGTCCGCTGAGAAAATAATTTAGCCCTTTTGAAAATCATGGTCAGTCAGAGAGAGAATTCAGCAAACATTGAAGAAGTCCAACGTAAACAAATTCCTGATGAACCGCCTCCTTAAGTGGGCACTTTATTAAATCTCCACACTAACGTATTGTACTTACAATAACCCTTATCCCTGAGTGGCTTCCGGGCCTTGATAAGTGGTGACCACCTTGTAAAAGAAAAAAAAAAAAAAAAAAAAAGAAAAAGAAAGATCTCTTTTCTGTCTCTTTCCTATCGTTGTCTGCTGGTCGCTCCACACTCCAGCAGAGAGGATCTTTCCCCCGAACAGGACAGACCAAAGAATCTTCAACTCTTCTTTTCCTCGCTCGGACACTGTCCAACTTTCTGCCGCTGAAATAAACCCTTTTCGTTGTTTCGTTAAAAGAGGTTGTGTTTTCATTCCGTGCTATGTTTTTAAATTCATAGAGATACATCTTGCATTTCTTAAGATACAGTATGCAGCAGTTCTGGTTTTGATCAGTGTTGAGTGGAAGAAAGAAGAGAAGAAAAGAAGAGACAGCTGATCTTATGTCATATTTTGGAATGAACTGGAAAATAAACAACGATCACAAGATCAAAACAGGTTCATGGCAAAGGTCATAAGTGTAATGATAGCTCAAAAGATCTAAAAGAGTAACCCCACTCCTACCCAAAAAAATATGCTCAGGATTTATTGATCATAACAAAATCAAGTGGAAAACTGATCCCTCATTCTAAATTCTAAAATATTGTTGTTTTTTTTGTTTTTTTGCTTGTTTGGGTTTTTTTTTTTTATTTCAGAGTGTTCACACGTAATTACCTTCAAAAATGATCATTATGCATAGAAGGTGTCGTACTGAAATGATAACGTTATCATTTAGAAACCTATTCTTAACATAGGGAGGGTGTTTTGTAACTATTCTGTACTTTCACTTAACAATTTAATAAACAAAAGATATCGTAATACTTGAAAATATTATTTAAAAAAAAAAAAATAATAATAATAATAACACGGTACCTTCTCTGCATAGATACCAAAAATTTTAAAAAAAAACTAAAAAAAACAAAAAACTCATGTTTTATTTTGGAGTAGGAGCCGAAAGGTGTTTATTTACAAATTTTCTTGGCCTTTTTTGGTCAAGATCAAAGTGTAGTATCTGTTCTTCAGATGCTGCACTTCCATTTCTTGTTCTCTTTCGGTGGAGGAGAAATCCTTCACGACTGAGACAATTTTTATTTTTGTACCTTTTCTCCACGTTAAAAAACGACCCTGGTGTCTAACTCTGTCCCGTGGGGAGGCATAGTAAATAGGTACAATATATACCTGTTTGTTTGTTCTGTTTTTTGTTTTTATTTGCTTGTTTTGTTGTTGTTATCTCGTTTTATTTTCATTGTTGTTTTTTTTATTTTGTTTTTGTTTTTTGTTTTTCTATATGTTTACAATCTAAAAACATGACAAGGAACGATTGTACTTTAACTTTAGATAGAACTTATTTGATTTAGAGGTCAAGGCAAAACGAAAAGAATGGGGTGGTGCTTGCTCATATCTAAAAACATGTTTACGCTCTGGAATAATTAATCTTACACACAATAAATATGTGTTATAAGGGAAACATTTAATTTTACAAACAGTAGTGATTTTCTTTGTGATTGTTATATATCCTTGGTCCCACGAAAACGTTTATGCTACAACACAATTGAATGTTTCAAGTAAATTCGTCTCCTTTATATTAATAAAATGATACGACCACTTCTCGTGTGTGTGTGTGTGTGTGTCTTATCGTAATGTGACTTACATATTATTTTAGCAAATTATCATTTAATTAAGAGATTGAAAGTTTTAGAAACTATTTGCATCCAATAATTGTATGGTGCTAGCTAGTGCAGAGAGTGACGCGCTATTTTTTAAATCGTATTTCCAAGTTTAAAGTTTTATGATATGTTTTTTTTATTATTATTTAATTGTAAGGTTAAAGTATAGAATAGGTACAAAACACCCTCCCCATGTTAAGAATGGATTTTTAAATAATAACGTTATTAGTTCAGCACTCAGCAGTCAGCACGGATCAATAACTGTACTAGTACCAATTTTATAAATGAAAATTACAGTAACATAAGCTTGGGAAAATTAGTTATAGTTTTATAAGAATTTGATAAAATTAAAAATTTACTAACAAAACGATATTATACTTAAAATTTAACTTTCAGAATAATCGTGCTATTTTTTTTTTTTTTTTTTTTAGACAGGATTTTCAAGTTACATTGAATTTTTATGCAGTTGGTTTTGTTTATTAAATTGTTAGGTGAAAATACAGAATAGTTTTTTAATTTAAGATAGGTTTCTAAATAATAACGTTACCATTTCGGCACGATTCGTATCCTGAATAAGTACCTAACTTTTTAAAAAATTGAAAGGTGCTAGTGCACTAGTGCAGTGGAGTGCCAGTGCAGTGGCGTGCAGTGCAGTAAGTGCACTACTGCAGTACTACTGCAGTAGTGCAGTGCACTTACTGATCTGCGCTATTTTTTTAAATCGTATTTCCAAGTTTAATTAAAGTTTTATTGTTTTTTTTTATTATTCAATTGTAAGGCTAAAGTACAGAATAGGTACAAAACACCCTCCACGTGTTAAGAATGGCTTTTTAAATAATAACGTTATTATTTCAGCACGGATCAATAAGTGCACTCACTAGTATCAATTGAAAATTTATACAATATATATATATATATATATATATATATATATATATATATATATATATATATATAAATCAATAAATAAATAAAACAGGATAATTAAATCAACCTCCTTACTGACTTGGCAACCGTTTTGGCTCTTCGATTATTATTTATGCATTTAAAAGTTAAAAAATAAATATACAAGAAAAGAAAGACACGTCTATGGGTACTTGTTCAGTTTAATCAAGACATTAAAAAATAGAAATATCGAGAAAAAAAAGGGTTATATTGTACGTATCCGTTTTGGACTGAAGATCTCCGAAAAAAAATTTCACTTAATATGATCGAGTATTTTTTTTTTTTTTTTTTTTTTTTTTTCAGCGGAAACAACACAAAGTAGCCATCTTTTAATTTTTTGAAAAATCCACGGGGAGATAACTCAATTTAAAGCGCCGACACGCCCTCCCCATATTAGCTATTCTTCTTAAAAATCGAACCTTTTGCTCGGTATCATAACAAATTGTTTTTTCGCTGTATAAAAAAAAAAAAAAAAAAAAACTACTTGATGAAATTAAGTGAAATTTTTTTTTCGGAGAATTTCATTCCATAACGGACATGTGTACAATATAAACTTTCTTTTTTTTTTAGATAATTGCATTTTTTTTATTTATTTATTTTTTTTATGTCTTGCTTGAACTGTACAAGTACCAGTCTGTGAGTATTTATTGCGATAAAAAAAAAAATGAAAATAGAAAACATTTCCGGGCAACGACAAGTCGGGAGAATAGTGTTTAAATTTTTATGAATGTTTTGTTGTTTATTTATTTATTTTATGAACTTGGAAACTTGAAAGAATGAGCAACTTACGTTTTACCAACATTTTTGAAATATCCAAGGTTATCGGCAATCAGGTGGAGATTTTTGCAGCCTGGACATCGGACGAGAACCACTCCTTTCTCATAGGAAACCTTGGAGAATGTTTTGGATGAGCGAGTTCCGCAAACACGACATGTGTACTGGATGCACATTTTGGGCTGGAAATAACCCAGGTGTGACTTATCCGAGTTTGTGGACGACGTGAAAAAGGTCCTTTGACCCTGGTGTAACCTAGTTGAAAGGTCATTACTTTGTAGATGAAGGGATAATCGAACCGGAAAGTCTATAAAAGCCGATGAGACTAATAAGGGGCGAAAACATGTTTGTAGTCGATACAATGACCTCAAATTTGACATGTGGACGGCCATGCTTGATGAAAAAGCGGTGTTTCCGAAATATTTGTTACCCTTCGAATAAACACCCGTTAAGATAAAATTTTACTCTTAGCCCCAACAGTCCAACACTGCCAATGAGATTTTTCTTTCTTTTTTTTTTTTTTTTGTAGTTTATTATAGGTCACTACCGTATAAATATTTGAAAAAGCAAAACAAAAGAAGGTGATTCTACACTTTATTGCCGAAATTGGAGACGCCATTTTATTTCACGCACCTGCTGTCCAAATCCAGGGGAGAAATTATATTATAAACTATGGTCGAAGCATGAAATAAATAATAAAAAAATTAAACTGGAGAACGATTCTTTCCGGAAAATTAAAAAAAAAAAAAAAAAACTATTTTATAAAAACCCAATGTTACTTTCATTACAAAATTGTTTTATTAAAATTATATTTTCTTATGCAAACTTTTCGGTATTATTATACAAACACCGTGACAGCGAATTAACCCTAACCCTAACCCCTAACCCTAACCCTAACGCTGTCACGGTGTTTGTATAATAATACCAACTTTTCAATAAATGTTTTTCCAATTATATTTTGATAAATTTTTATACAATAAATGTTTTGGTTTTGTTTTGGTTTTCAAATGGCGCTCGCCCAGTTTAAACCATTATGAATATGTCATTTCATTTTCTGTTTTTAATAAAAAAAAAAAAAATGTTCCATGAAAAACTTTCCCGTTCTCATTAATTAAATCGAAAATTACGGGTATATGTTCTCTTTCACTTTCTTTATTTACTTTTTTTCATAGTTCTTTCCGGAAGTTTAATTTTTTTGTTATTATTCATGGCTCGGCCATAGTTTAATATAATGATTTCTCCCCTAAATTTGGACAGCAGGTGCGTGAAATAAAATGGCGTCTCCAATTTCGGCAATAAAGTGTAGAAGCACCAAAACAAATATGGTTCTTGTCCAGAATTCCCTTAATATTATAAAACCACCAGAATAAAGAAAAATATGTATGATAGTGATCTCTAACGCGGGGTTTGTACACATAGATTCGAAAAAGTTGTCAAAAAACAAATATATAACAAATAAATGTTATCAAAGGCAAGATAAGTTACTTTTCTACTTAACTGGATAATTTTCTAGTGTTTTTATTTAATGTAACATGTTTATTCAGCTCGAAAAACATACAGTGTTTACCGATGTATTAGAAAATTAAAAATGGCGCCCGACTCTCTCTTTGACACGGTAAGTTTGGGAAAAGGAGTTAAATGTTGAGCAAAAAAAAAAAGAAGTGGTAGTAGGAGGGCAGGCTCGAACCCGTACCGCGAAGGAGGAAAAGAACGGGAAAAAAATGTGACGTCTTTGCTGTTACGACCACCGCTAAACCGGAAGTGACGTAGGTTTAAATTAAGGCTAGACAATCGAAAAGAGGGGATGACTTTCAAAAATATCGGCGAAAAAAGTGACCCCTCCCTGTAGAAAACTGCACAGTTGAGGATGAAGAAATTAATATTTTTAGCCAATTTTTCGGTATTTGTCATCTGAAGGGTCGAGCTTCCAAACAATACTGATCTTGTGAAAATCCGTCGCCTCTGTCGAAAGTTTTAGGACGACATGCAAACATACATTTATATATTGGTAGCTCAAATTTTCGGTCCAAACCGATTAAAAAGCTTGCCCTATCTCTGAATACCCTTTATGTAAAATTTCAAATGTTTAGACCAGAAATTGTCTGAGTAATTTGGTAGAGACCGCAGAGATCAAATTTTTTTTAACTTTGACCCCTGTTATGACCCCTTAACATTTATTGTTTTGGACTCAAATCAAGTTATTAAGTTAGATCCATGTCCAAGGAACCTATATCTAAAATTTCAAGTATTTATACCCAAAATTGGCAGAGGAGTTTGGTAGAGTTCTCAAAGGTCAAATCGTTGAACTTTGACCCCTTAACAGACAAATTTCTGGGTGAAAACGGATTGCAAAGATTTTTCCCAAATCTCAATACCCTGTATATCAAATTTCGAGTCTGTAGACTGAAAATTGACAGGGCTTTGTTGCTTTCATTCTTTCATTGTCCATCATTTTCACTTCAGCAATCACCACAATACCACATTTACCCTGAAATATCGCCCGATGCTTTAAAATGGTTTTATTTAAAAATAAAATAAGTATTTATCTCTCGTACGGTGGGTCGGAAAGTGGGATTGAAGAGTCAGCACCCCCGAGGAGAACTCTGACCTGCAAAAAATGTCTGGACAAATCCATCGGCATTCCCTGCTAAGAGCTCAACAGGCAATTTTCAATAAACTAACCGCTCCTCAAAGAGAGAATGCAAAGTCTGGAAGAGTGAACCTGCACAGAACAACCAATCACAATCAACAGAGAAAAAGAGATTTCAGAAATGGCGTAGACTGTTGATTTTGGTACCGAGGGGGAAAAAAATCCGATGGTAGGTGAAGTAGATGAGGCATATTTGAAGACTTGACTATTTTTCGCCATTTTACAGCTTCTGTTTACGCTACAGCGGTTGTTAAATTTGCCTTCGCGTAGCAAACTATTCACATGGCATACGAATCTTCTACGGAACAAGTAGGGTAGGGGATAATGTCGGAAAGACATTTTTTTTTTCAGAACAGAATTATCAAATTGTTTTTGTTTTTTTTTCATTGGTAGACAATTTAAAATTAGAAGAAAAAGTTGTCTAAAACAAAATTTTTTAAAAATGCATTATAGCACTTTTTTGAGGGAATTTTTTTTTTTTTTTGTCTTATGTAGTTTTTAATGCATTTTAATCGATCTAAAAAAGTTTTCACGCATGGTTTACAAAAACATAAGCACTAAACATTTTTATGTTTTTTGTTTTGTTTTTTTTGGGGGGGGATTCAATTATAGAACTGATGTAGCTTAACAGGTTCTTCTGCAGTTTAATTAACTGTTTTTCCGTAAGTAACGCACCGACATTTACCGATAATACCATTTAAGATTTTTAGGAGATTTTACTGTTTTCTGTTTACATCGGGGGAGGAGGCAGGGGGTGTTAGTGTGCATTAATTAAACTGCAGAAGCACCTGTTAAGCCACACAAGTTCTATAATTGAATCCCCCCAAAAATGTTTGGTGCTTATGTTTTTGTAAACCGCTCGTGAAAACTTTGTTTAAAATGCATTAAAAACTACGTAAGACAAAAAAAAAAAAAAAAAAAAAAGAAAAATTCCCCAAAAATGCTCTAATGTATTTTTTTTAATTTTGTTTTAGACAACTTTCTTTTCTGAATTTTAAATTTTCCGCCAATGAAAAAAAAAAATTTGAAAATTCTGTTCTGAAAAAAAAAAAAAAAAAATTTGCCCCCCCCCTCCTTATTTAAAATGATTTTCTTTTTCATTTAATTTTGAATTTCCCGCGGAAGATTCATACGCCATGTGAGAAGGCAGTTTGCTACGCGAAAGCACATTCAACACCGTCGTTTATGCTACCGTACACAAGCGTAGCGGAAACGGAAGCTGTAAAATGCGGAAAATAGTCCCTATGGTAAATTGGTGACGGGTTTGATTATTAGATACGTTGTCAGCGACCTCGATTACCTCTAAAAAACAAATTAAAATGGTCTGTGTTCTGTTATAGCATATCGCTAGCAGTGTACGATGTCGCCATTAAAAGAGTGATAAAATTTTAATAATTAGACTCCGTCTTTCGAAGCTTGTAACTACTTGAAAAATGTAATTTAAACCCTATTTATTTTTCAATAAAAAGGAGCAAAGACCAAATTTTAAAATAATAAAAGGTTTAATATAAAAATATGCAATATTTTTTTAATCGGTTTTCTTTAAAAAAAGATTTCAAGAAAATCAACGAATTTTAACTTACTTCGAATATAAAAATATATATAAATTCCAAAAAATCACTTATAAAAAATAATAATCAGTGGGTGCTTCCATTCTTCATTGTTAAGAATTTGTCCATATTTATATTTTATATTTTATGTACTTTTTAAATAAAATAATTTTTAAGCAAGGATTAAAAAAAAAAACGCGATTTTAAATTGTCATATGGGAGGTTCACAAATGGAATGTCTCTCTTTCTTCCAGTTGGGAACTACGAAGGCCGAAAACCACCATAATTAATAATTTCAAAAACGTAAAAACAACACATTAGACCAAATATATTTCAAAAGTAATCTCGGTAGTAACTATAGAAAGAAACAAACATTTGAAGTGCTTATCTTCCCCTTTGAATTTCTGACATGTGTACTTTTTAAAAACAAACCAGCCGACAAATTTTCCATTTTTTTTCTCTTAAAGAATTTCATGAGTTTTTTGATTTAAAATATTTTATTTCTTCTTTATGCAATGATTTTTTTTTTTTTTTCAAAAATCTAATAAAAAAAACATTGAATGAAATGGAAAAAATTGATGCAGGTGTCCAATTTTTACAGGAGAATATTTTCAAAATATGAGGTTTCACTTAAAAAAAAATCAACGTGTTTCTTTTTTAAAGAAAGGTTATAAACTTTTGACTTTACAGGTAAATTTGCACATAATTATTCTTTTGTTTTTGTTTTAAATTAGATTGTTTTATTTATTGATCTTTTATCTTCAATTTGTGAGATATAAACCTTAGGTGAGAAAATTATTTCCTTTTTAATAGACATTTCAAAATGGGGGGGTGAATTTTATAAAAAAAACGTTTGTCTAGAACATTATGTTCGGTTTATTGGAAAGAGCATAAAATTTCACATTAAACCTGCAAATATTGTAAAAATTGAACCAATAGAAAAATTTTGATAGATTTTTAAATGGAAAAAATTGAAAAAAATTTTAACTCGTAAAATTCAATTCATTTTATTACGTAGAAAAAATGGCTGCGTGAGAACGCGCAGGCACTTTGTAAACACTGTTTTTTAAAAAATATTTCTATTATTTTCCCAAAAACTTTAATAGTTTATTTTGGAAGTATATTCCATAAAGAAATTAAACAAACCACTTAAAAAAGAGAAATTACGAGTTTTGTATATTTTATTCGCAGTTTTGTGTTAAGGGTGTCAAAAATTCCCCAAGAGAGCTTTCTACTCAAGTAGTTTCTTCCCCAGAATTGCTAGACTTTGGAATTCCCTTCCGGGTCCCTGCTTCCCCAACCGTACTGACATAAGTCCAAGTGTAACGTGAACATACAACTTGCTACCCAACTCCCTACATAGTACCCCTGTAGCTTGGGTCCCTGATAGTAGCCCCTACATCAAAGTGGCAATGTGCCTTGTTTGGGGTGAAAATTAAAAAAAAAAAAAAAAAAGAAAAGTGCTTAAAAAAAATACAGGTTCGTAATCAATTTAAATTTGAAACCGTGTTGATGAAACTACACGGTGTTAATAACATTTTCCCCTTTTCGACCTGCAAGGGTTAGAGGTTAGTTTGCAATCTAAAATACAGTATGCGATCCGTGATTATTTTTACATCAAATTTATATGCATACGTAAAAAAAAAAAAAAAAAAAAAATTCTTTTTACCACTAACTTTTAAAGTTTGTTTACATTAAGCGCATGAAAAGCAGAAGCAAAAAAGAAAAAAAAGACGAACACAAAAACAAAACAAAAAGATAAGAGGTTCAAGTAGTTTCCTTGAGGCATTGTATATATATATATATATATATATATATATATATATATATATATATATATATATATATACAAATTTATAGAAGACATGATAAAGAGGTGTAACTGATAGATACAAACTGACGCAAATTAAGACATATAACGATGGAATAAGCTATGCAGATTCACTTTTGTCAAAAGGCATTAACGTTAGCTCTGAAGACAGTTTTCAGGTAGACACCGCCGGTGTAGGAGTAAAAAAAATCCCTTAATTATCTGAACTTGTGCCCGCTACTTTCATCTTCGTGTTAACGCTTGACCTTTCTTCCGTGACTACACGAGTAAAGAATACGAAACCTTATTTTTTCCAAAAAGGAATCGATGCAAAAAGGATATTCCATGGTGTGTTTTAGAAGACAAATCTTTACAATGTTTTCGTAAAACAAACAGCAACTCAACGTGTGTGTGTGTGTGTGGTTATATATATATATATATATATATAAAAAGAAAACAAAAGTAACTGTTTCTTTCTTGATACCGGAGGAAAGTACATTTTGAAATAATAATCCACCACCACACTGACGACGAACATGCAGATTGCCCGAAGCAGCCGTAGCCATTTATGCCGGGTTCTCCCTCGGCGTGTTGCTCCTTCTGGAGCCAAGTTTTCAAGCCAGGGTGAGAAACCCCCGACAGAAGGAGATCCAGAAATCGTCCCACGTGCCGGCACTCATCGATCGACATGGGAGATTTTGAAAGATGAATTTCTTGCTTTGAAACAGGGTAATATCACGTCGGAGTCTGAAATCCTCAAAGTACCCCGAGAATCTGACATCATGATCATCGGTGGAGGACTAATTGGATCCTCTGTGGCTTTTTGGTTAAAACAAAGGAACCCTAAAGCCATATCCGTTACAGTCGTTGAAAGGGATCCTTCCGTAAGTAACACGATTAATACTTGTTTATTTATTTGGCGAACGTTTACGACGCCGATTGACCCGTCCCCTCACCTCACCTCCTGCTGTAAACAAATCGAAGCTTGTGTATATTGGAGATCTTTTAAACCGACGCAATCCAAGTGTAAACACTATTACGTACTTACGTGTCATGTCGAAATTAGTATAAATTAAAAAAAAAAAAAAGAAAAATGATCCCATAGAAAATTAATTACAAGTAAAATTGAATTTAATCGAATTATCGAGTTTTATCGTGTTTTAAAGTGGATGAGTTGTGCGACGAATTCAGTATGATAAACAAGGAAGATAAGGCTTGACTTGAGGGTCTAACATTTGTAAACATCGTAATTGTTGGTGATTTTTTTGTTAAAAATGCATCTAACACATTTTCTACTAACTGGATTATTTTTCGTAATGTTTTAATTCATGCTAAGTTCGAGATGGCACTAAGTACGTAATAATGTTTTCACCTGAAATGCGTTGGTTTAAAAGATCACAATGCACCAACAAATCGTTAGTGAAATTGACGTTTAACAGTCCCTAAAAATATAACGAGGTGCTTGTGCAGAATAGTGGATTTTGAAATTTTCAGGTGAGTACAATACTTATCAGTATAACTTTCAAATATTATGAGAAATGATCCAGTGGAAAATAATTTTATATTAAATTCTTTTCAGCATATAATATCTTGAATTCCACCGTGTAGTCACATCTGGAATAAATTTATGTTTTTTTTCCAAATTAAGCTGATCCTGTATTTCAGTTAATTTGCTAATTGCTAATGGAGAGTGATTAAAGTGAGAGACTATATTTCTGTTAGTTGTAATCATTGTCTTCACAGCCTGTTAGGAAAATAAATCCTTTTTTGAGATTTGCAATGTATGTATGAAGCATGATAGTGATTCTAAAGCACATTTCTTGGCACCAGCAACCATATTTGCTCCTGAATCCTACAAGACTAAGAAAACTTTATAGCAGATTTTATATATTCATCCAGAACATTGTGCAATTCTTCATTTTTTTCTTGCACCTGTGTGTATCAGGGAATTGAACAATTCTAAGCACAATTCTGCACTGTTCAAAATCATTTGAAAGCCAATGACTTTTTAAACTCAGAAAGGGAGCATTATTTGTAGTAGCTGTCCGAATATTTGTAGTCAAAGAAATGCTGCTAATTTCATCAAGATACGATTGAATTTTTGTATTTACTTTTGTAAATATATCTGAAATTATTTTTTCAGTGAAATACTTTCTGATGGAATACTGTAATTTGGACAAAGTTTTGCAATAAGCCTTTTAAATCCAACGTCAGATGTTACTAATATGGCTGCATATCAACAGCAATCATTTTTCTTATCAGATAATGGGTCTCTTGTGACTTGTGGTCATTAATATTCCAAATGTTCTTTTTAGTCAATATTAATTCTATAGTAATTTGGTGTTTCACTGGAGGCTCGTAGTTGTTGCCACTTGTTTCTGGAATGTCTGTCTCTGAACATTCATTGTGTTTCCTTTTCTTATCTGCAACTTTTGCTTCTTCTGGATGAACTTTTCTAAGATGGTTTAACATATTAGTCATTGTAAAAGATTTTGCTGATTTGCCACCCTTTGATGTGATGGTTTGACATAACTTACATCCTTAGTTTTGGGATTGATATCAAATACTTCCAGCAGAAACTGATTACCATAATAGTTGATGGCTGTTGTCAATATTTAGTTGACTTTTTTATGTATTAAAATTACTTATGTCTGATATGTAATCAGTAATTTATCTCAATAAAATATGCATTATCTAACCCATAAGAATAAAAATACATATGTAATGGTAGCACACGTCCAAAAATGAGGAACAAGAATCTGACTGATGAAGAATGCTTTGTTTTCAGTTCGCATGTCATCACAATTTGGCATAAAATTTCCACAACGTGAAAACTGAAAGATAGAGTAATAATTTTCTTTGACAGGGATTTAAAGTACAAAATAATAATGTTATTTCCATAGGAAGCAAAAGAAGGCAAATTTTCCATATGCTTACCTCTATTTGCCTTAAATTTAGTCACAAAAGGTTACAGGTTTACAACACACCATGCCTGTTACTTAAAAATATGGTGTAGACATTGCAGAGAGAGAGTCGCCAACCTGATAGGTCCTGAACTGTAATCTAGGCTTCAGCCTCTGTCCCATCGACGAGATGTTGCATCCCTCTGCCTGTTCTACAAATACTTTAATGGTGAATGCTCTGACGAACTGCAAACACTTGTACCTCCCCGACGTAACTACCCCCGACAAACCCGACAAGCTACTAAGTCTCATCCCTTTACAGTAGAGATCCCTAGGTGCAAGAAAGCCTTTTACTCCAATAGTTTCTTCTCCAGAACTGCGGGTCTTTGGAACTCTCTTCCGGGATTCTGCTTTCCCAACTGCATTGATATGCAGAAGTTCAAGTGTAATGTTAACAAACATCTTTCTACTCATCTCCCTTCATAATGACCCTGCTAATTAAGTCCCTGATAGTAGCCTCTTGCTTCAAAGTGGCACTGTGCCTTGTTTGGGGTGAAAATTGAATTAAAAAAAAATGTCTCTTCAGTATATTTTCACCAGCAAGCAAAACAGAAGTTAACTTGTCTTCATTTACAATATAATTAAATTAATATTCGTATGACAATAAAATTATGACAATAAAATTTGCTGATAAATCGACATTAGAAAATGTGTTAATCAGATTCTTAATCGATAATCAGCCAATTTGCTTATCAGTGCATTCTTATTTGATATTGAATCTCTACATCACTTGCATCCCCAAATGGGGTCATGACACTAATGCCATGGGATTGCCAATTCATTTTGAGCTGAATGTGAATATTTTATAAAACACAGTGAAAAACATTGATAGAAAGGCAAGATTTCAGTTTATCTTGGGACTTTTTATGAATAAATTTGAAATGAATCATGACTAAATAATCTATAATTCAATAATCACAGTATATAACAGATTGCTGTACAAAAAAATGAATTTATTTATATATATATATATATATATATATATATATATATATATATATATATATATATATATATAAAAGATATTTTAAAGATTGGGGTCGCTTCCTGATTGCTTGTTCTAAAATGGGTCGCCATATTTGAAAAGTTGGGAACCACTGGCTCTACGTAAAATCGAAAAACGTTAACCATTTTACTTCCAAAATGATACAAAATCTAAAAAAAATAACTTAATGAATAAATTAGCAGGACCTGTGGAAATTCCACAAGGGACTCATTCATATATAATATATTGATGTTGGCATTCTGTAGATGTTCAGTGTAAATGGTGATGCTCTGATAGATAAGTTATTTGTGAAGTCAATTTCTAAAAGCTGTCTAACACATGCCAGCATGTAAAACAGATGTAAGCCAGTAATGATGATGATGATGATGATGGTGAGCAGCAGCAGCAGCTGGTGTTCTTAAATGGTCACCGCTTCAGTACTAGATGGTCTTAAGAGCACTTCTGTGTTCTTATGGGACCAAGTCGAACATTCAAGTAGTTGTTTTTGTTTTAGAATAAAAGAATAGGTTATTTAATTATTGGAATTCTTTTATGAGATGAGTAATTTGTATATTTTCTTTATTTATTTGCGGACTATTATAGTTGTTGTTTCACGATATTTCAGCCAACTGACAAAGGCCAGAGGAATAGTTGGCCGAAACATCATGAAACAACAACTATAAAGATGAGAATAATTGTCTGCAAATCTATAAATAAAAGCGAAAATGTTTGTGTGTGCGTGCGTTTGCGTGTATGTCCAAGAAAGGCTTTTTTCTGAGAACCGATCGATCGCCTCACAACTGCTTAAAACTTTTTATATCGCGCCTAAATGATAATATCTACGAGTTAACAACCGGGTTTGCCTGTCTATTTAATTTGCCCGACTTTCAAAAGATAATGTTCAACAATTTTCGATCGCCGCATGTGCATTAAGCTTTTTCGTATAAAAATAAGAAGCGAACAAACTCGCGGTAAATAAAACACTGTCCCGCACTCAAAGTTGACGTCATTAACTCGTCAAAAACCTAAGTTTTTTTTTTCACACTTTATTATTTTCCAACTGCGTGTCAAGGCTTTTTTTTGTTGTTTTTTTAAAACAACTAACGATTTTTGTTTTCATTTACCCAAAAACACACACACCTCACAACATCCGGGCAACGCCGGGTACCTCCCCCCCATCCCTGCTAGTAAATAAATAAAATAGAGAATGGGTTAGTCTTGTATGACTGATAGGCAATCAGGACAGTGTCACCTGTTTTCTACATTTTCCCAGTTTTAGCACCCATTTTTTTAGACAGATTTTTATTAGATGTCGCTTGTTGTATTGGTAGAGCTTCTGAGTCTTTTAACACCTTTTAAAAGTGCATTTGTTTATGCTTTGGCTTAGGTCAGTTATTTTTTTATTTATTTTTTTATCTAGTTTGTTTGGTTTGAATCAATTCTTGTGCTCCTCTGTCGTTATCATCAATTATGATGATAGAATCAAAGAAAATAAATTACATAAGAAAATTGTTTTGTTGCTATCGTCTTACATGTGTGGACTTAGAATTTCAGTGTTTTTTTCACATGTCTTATCTGATAAGAAGCTAAAACAAGGAAAAAAAAAACATTATGCGTGACACTGTAGTTATTAAACTAGATTCAGTATTCTGCTAATGGATACCTGGTGCTATCAGATCAGGCTGTCTGAAGATACTGGCTCCTGATTAAAAATGCACCAAACATCTATGTTATTGTTTTTGCCTTTCTCTTTGCAAAACTTTGTCATGCTCTGCAGAGTTATAAACAAAAACATCAATTTTCCTCTACAAAACAACCAAACTAAGCACCATGAATAAATATTTGAAGATATAAAGAACTTGAAGAATAAAAACTGTGACTAAACCAACAAAGTCTCCTGTTCTGCACACATATCCAGATTTAATTTTCCTACATCCATCATATTATTATATTGTCAAAGTTCACTACTCCAAATTCAACTTGGTCTCTAAAAAACAGGCTTCTTATTCAAATCAGTAGCATGACATTTGCATATAAGTTTACAAGAAATCTCATTACTTAACGAGATCAACAACATATAAATTGAAGCAGTAGCCATTTTTTCTTTATCCTTTTTGTCTTCTACAACATACTGTATACATCACAAAATCAGGTTTGTACCAATTTTTAAGGCATATTAAAGAATTCTTTGCATGAAATAACCGATTCTCTATTGTTTCTATCAACATATGTTTTATCCCTAATATCGTAGCGAGGCAAAGCTGGATATAATCGACCAACATTTTCGGAATCTTGTAGGTTATTTTTCTTAACTTTAATATTGACAACATATGGGTAAGTTACTTGCATTTTTTTTTTTAATTTGTCTTCTTTTTTTTTTTTTTTTTTTTTTTACACGGTGGTCACCACTTATCAAGGCCCGGAAGCCACTCAGGGATAAGGGTTAATTCCAAGTACAGTACGTTAGTGTGGAGATTAGATGAAATGTTTACTTAAGGGGGCGGTTCATTAGGAATTTGTTAACGTTGGACTTGAAGACATCCAAGTTGTAGTCAGGTGGGAAGCAGGCAGAGTTCCACAGGCGTGCAGTTCTAAGAAAGAAGCTTTGTTCATGGAATCCACATTTTGATTTAAGCACAGATAAAGAGTGGGGGAAATTTTTCACAGTGGATTCAGCTAGACGGGTGTTTTTCGTGAAAGATTGGCGAGGGTGGGACTAGAGATTGGAGTTCAGACGAGCACCTGCCATGGAAATAACGATTTCACTTCATATCAAAAATGAAATACGTATGCCCAATCTGTCGTTAAAGTTGCTGGAAAAAATGGCAGATTATTCAAACACCCCATATATTCACATTGAAAGAATGGATGAGAGTTTCTTGAGCTAGTAGGTGTAGAACAGTTGAGGTAGTAGGGTTATTTGACTGGCGAGGGTCAAGCAAACCATTGGAGGAAGTGATAGGGATGGATTTCAAAGAAAGAGGGATAAATAAAGACCTGGACAGAGATAAACAAAATGCGAAACCAGCACAATACTCATTAAACTGTTGATTTCTAATGGATATTTAAAAAAACATTAACAGTATTCGTATTATTTGGATTCATCGGACTACTGTTTTCATCTTGAGTGTGATTTTCACAATGTTTCGGTCGATGTAACCTCCGACCTTCTTCAGGTGTCTCTTGTCGAACTTGGGAATGTTTCTGTCGAACTCGGAATTGCGAATTACTTAGGACCTCTATCCAGCCATGACTGACAAAACAAGAGCACGCTACCTCCATGAAGTAAATAAAGGTTTCTGCTCGAAATTCCATCCAAATTCCTAAGTTTGACAGAAACATTCTCGAGTTTGACAAGATACATCTGAAGAAGGTTGGATGTTACATCGACAGAAACGTTGTGAAAATCACACTCAAGATGAGAACAGTAGTCCAATGAATCCAAATGATTTGAATAACCAATCCTCATCTCAAAAATTCAGAAACGTCATTAACAGTGGTAGTTATTTTAAAGGTAGTTATGCAGAATACAAATCGAGGTGCTCACCGTATGTTTTTATTCAATTGGTAGGCAAAATACAGACTGGTTTTAAGTAGGATTTCAGTCCATATATAGGTACCGAAAAAATTAGTGACAAAGATAGTAGTAGTAGTAGTACTCTATAATTACTAAAACAAAGTCAGTTTTTCTCATCTGTAAAAAGACATTATAAGAATGGAACAGTGGTGTAGCAACTATTTTTGCCACCCAGTGTGGTTGTAAATTTGCTACCACCACCCCAACCCCTGCTGGCCGTTGATAATCCGTTAACCTTCAAAATTCCAGAAAGTCTTCAAAATATTTATTTTCATGGAATTACAATCAAAGATCTCAAATCCGTTTAAAAACAGTATTACACACATAAAACACAAAAAAATCATATTGTTAAAGAGCATCTCTCCCCCCTCTCTGGCTTTCTTACTCTTTCTATTTTCTCTCTGTGTGTCTCTATTAGAGAATAGAGAAAGAGAGAGGGAGAGGGAGAGAGAGAGAGAGAGAGAGGTGAATAACGTGGACAGTGGACACGTTTGCAAAAGAAGGGTCAGCTGACCAGATGACGTGGTATCATGTGATGAGGTTAGCTGATTCTTTCTTGGCAGTTGGGTTTTCGGGTGCTGAATAAGACAGACGGCTTTTCAGCTGTCCCCCCCCCCTGGGCTGGGGAGGACGCTGACGTGTATCATCAAACAAGCAAGGTTCACCTCCATTCTGTGTCGACCTTTGGAAGGTGAATAAAAACTATAAAACCATTTCATCGTCTTGGAGTGAATTCTTCATCCAACAGGCCAGCTCCCCTCCAAGAGACAATGAAAACCAGAGGAACAACCGACGACACATGAATAAAGGTATGTTAAGAAATGCATGTCCACAAACACACACCCACGAAGACATCAAAAATAAAACCATTAGAAACTAGACGATCACGTATACGAATCTCCTTGACAAAATCTCCTTTATGACACCCCCCGAATATATAACATATTCGTTTTGGTGCTCGTGACTAAGTTCACATCATCGATGTGAAGTCGAACCTGTGTTTAAGAAATACGACGTGGAAACAGGCCCTTAAAAGGGAAAGGAGATTTTAAGACAAGAAAAAAACAAAAACAAAAAAAAAAAAAACTATACAACACAATAAAATGTCTGGAAGAAAAAAAAAAAGAGAAAGAACATTATTAGAAAAAAAGAAGAAATACAAATCAATACACACACAACGATGGTCCGTTAAAACACTAAGTAATAAGGAAAAATAATAGTAAAGAGAAAAAAAGAAAAGAAAAGAAAAAAAAATTTCTGTGAGAAAAACAGTAGAATAACTTGGAAAAAAAAACAGCTATAACGAAAGACAAACTGATAAAATATTGTTAATTTTGAATTAAACAGCAAGTGTAAAACAGAAGGACAGAAAGAAAGAAAAAGAAAAAGAAAATAGAACATATGACTTGTTAGCTACAACGTGTGTGTCAGAAATGAGCCTGTCACCTTACTAAAAAAAAAAAAACATGTCAATCACGAAAGGTTTGTTGTAATAATAATTTTTGTTGCAATTTTGGACTGCGAAACTTCATGTGCTTTTAGTGAAAAGACAATGATCATGTCCTGTAAAATGATTTTTTTTCTTTTTCGCTGATTGTGCGATTTTTTTCGTAGGAATTTTTTTTTGCTGACGTGGACAAAATTTTGTTGTTTGGATTTTATTTATTGCTAAGATGGGACTTTCTGAATGCTTATAGGATATTTTTGTATTTTTTTCATTTATTTTCTTTATGTAATTGATGTGTTCTAAAATGGTATTGTGCAGGATTTTCTTACTCTGTGACATGTATTTTTTTTTCGCAGAATGGGGAGGTGGAATCTTGCTTGTGGGGTCTATGGAAAGAAGGATTAATAAAAGAAAAAATGTGTTTTTAATTAATTAAATAGTAATAATAAAATAGGGAGAAAGAAATAAGATTTAAACAGTGTAATAAATGATTTAAAAAAAAAAAAAAAAAGTTTCGGAAGAGTCAAAGGTTCAGTCGGTATTAATTTCAATTTTCGAAAAGTAGAATAAATGTTCTATTCGACATGAGTGACGTTTTGACCACATAAGTAAGGTAAAAAAAAAAAAAAAAAAAAAAGGATAAATATAGGGTTAAATAAACTATATGAAGAAATGAAAGAAAAAAGTGGGGCGTGAATGGAATTTAATTTCTGTGGCAAGCATGTTAGAATTTTGGAGAGGTGTTGAATTACATGGGTAGTTATTAATTTCATTATTCTCGGGAAATGATTCGAATTTTATTTTTTTTTATCGTGATTTCTGTTGATTTCGAGTAGAATCAACATGGAGCAAGTTTGAGTACTTCATGTGTGGAAATCCGATGTTTTCCGTGAAGCTATGTGTCTTCAAGGCAGGTTGCGCTTACCGACTTTGGAAAAAGAAAGTTTTTTCTGACATAGCAGTGAACGGAATGTATTCTGTCCAGTGTGAGCGGATCTAGTTGTAATCAACTTCAGGGAGCAAATGAAATGCCCTCTGACATGGTGTAAGGGGCAGAGGGGGTGCAATGGCTGACGTGGCCATTATGTTACGAATCGCTCAAGAGAAGATGAATGAAATATGTATGCAAGTACTTAGGAAAATAAAATGTTACCATATTGTGAATTAAAGGTACCAAAATTAAAAAAAAACCATGCTGGGTGAATTTAATTGGTATTATTAAATTAAATTATTTTGGAATAGATTTGGTTGGTTTAGTTATATTTTAGGGACGTTTAGCGCGTAGTTGCATTTTTTTTCATGAGAATTACAAGGCGATTAGGCTGTAGAAAGCAGTTTTTTCTGTTGTTTTATTTTTTTTTTATAAGCCACGGTATTGTCACAAATTAGAAAATTTGGCAGGGGAAATACTATTTTAGAGTAATGAGAACCCTGTTAAAACAATACTAGTGGTTCCAGTGAGTTGGAAGATGCCACGTAGGCCCAAGCAACGGCAATAAGTCTTGTCCAACAAAAGTCTGGCGTGCGAGGTCGCGATAATTCCTCAGGGTACGGAGCGACTGGACAGTCGGTACCAAGCCTAATCACGGGGAGATAGAAGAAAGGGAAAGATGCAGATTACGTAAGGGACAAGATAGAGCCTTATTATTTTTTTATTTTTTTAGAGGAATGTGTGAGGGATATCTGGGTTGGAATCTTGGGACTTGCTGGGAATGCGGAAAAATCACAAAGGGAAAACTACTTAGTTAGAAATTGATGGCGCATTAGTTAGGGAGTGATGATTCCGTATCTTGTCGGGTTCCAGGAACTCAAACAGGCTCCGAGTGAATCAGTGTGAAGGCGTATCTTGACTTAGACCAACCAAGGGAGTTAGTAGAAGAGCTTTGTGAAGTCCCGAAGTAGTAGATAGAATAGAACAAAGCTCCAGTAATAGGACCACTCAGAGAAAGACGTCAGGGCATTACAGTAAAGGAAAAAAAAACTGGGACTTAGGCCTATGCTGAAAGTCGAGAACGCGAGTGGGATGGTTGGGTCGGTAGAGCATCAGACTTTTAATCTGAGGGTCTGGGGTTCGAGTCCCCATGCGATAAAGCTACCACCAACATGGAGCATCCGACGTTCTGGTCGTAATTGCGATATGCTGGCCCCATTTCGAAAAAGTGATCGAAAATGGAGTCTCCATTTGTTTGGCCAAGTGGTCCAAATAAAGAGCAGAGTCAGTGGAAAATATCCAACAATGCGACCGCCTAGACAAGATGTATATCTGCAAAGCTGTATCTTTGTCTAACTTGGAAGCAAGTTAATGTCTAGGAGGGACTTTTGAGAAGCAGCAGAAGGGTTGATAGTGTTGTAGAAGAGTACTGGTGCCTGATCTTTCTTGGAAAAGGGGTGAGTCCGGAAAGTGAAAAAATAAAGATGTACTTCGGACATAATTATTTTTTTTTAGTTAGTTAGTTATTAAAAATGTATGGCTTGCCATACATTTTGATAAAAAAGGGGTGGAGGAATGTTAAAGAGCATCTCTCCCCCCTCTCTGGCTTTCTTACTCTTTCTATTTTCTCTCTGTGTGTCTCTATTAGAGAATAGAGAAAGAGAGAGGGAGAGGGAGAGAGAGAGAGAGAGAGAGAGGTGAATAACGTGGACAGTGGACACGTTTGCAAAAGAAGGGTCAGCTGACCAGATGACGTGGTATCATGTGATGAGGTTAGCTGATTCTTTCTTGGCAGTTGGGTTTTCGGGTGTTGAATAAGACAGATGGCTTTTCAGCTGTCCCCCCCCCCCTGGGCTGGGGAGGACGCTGACGTGTATCATCAAACAAGCAAGGTTCACCTCCATTCTGTGTCGACCTTTGGAAGGTGAATAAAAACTATAAAACCATTTCATCGTCTTGGAGTGAATTCTTCATCCAACAGGCCAGCTCCCCTCCAAGAGACAATGAAAACCAGAGGAACAACCGACGACACATGAATAAAGGTATGTTAAGAAATGCATGTCCACAAACACACACCCACGAAGACATCAAAAATAAAACCATTAGAAACTAGACGATCACGTATACGAATCTCCTTGACAAAATCTCCTTTATGACTCCCCCGAATATATAACAATATTACGACCTTAAAAACTCACTTTGGTATAAAATTTCAGATTTTTTTGTTGTTAGCTTTTTATTATTTTAATTTTTTCTATTTTCACCCCTGCAAAATTCCGCTTCCTGGCACCTCCCGCCCTCCTCCCTTTATTATGCCACTGGAAAGGAAACACTGCGGCCACACGTTAATCTAAAATGGCCACACTAGCTGCCAATACCTAATGTGTGTTTTGTGGTCATTATCAATCGATTTTATTCAATATACTAAATTCCTAATGATTCCAAGGAAAATCGCTCTGCCAAACAAGTCATACTTAGAGGTGGTAGCAAAATGCTTCCTCATTCATTGTTATTTCCTCCTTCTACTCCAGTTTACACCATTACCAAATATTTCATAGGGTTCAATTATTACATGCATCTGTGATTATTTCATTTTAGCATTTATTTATTTATTAATGCTCATCTAATACTCATTAAATCTGTAAATAATGAACGCTCTCTGTCGTTTCCATTTTTCGGCTTCAAGCAATTTAATTGGCTGCTCAGATTTGTTTCACGGTTTAATAGATTGCATTTTTGAACACTTTCAAAATGATGGAGCTAAATTTCAGTATGGCTTCTCGGCTTAACTCGCTTCGACAAAAAACATAAAAACTTCTGCTTACCACACATAACACTATGACACAGACTTCCAGACTGCTTACCACGAATAATACACAGAGTTTTATTAGTTTACAACTGGTAATCATTACTCAGATGTGACTTTCCTCAGGGCATTCATTGTAAGCCATAAACAACAGTTTTTTCTATTAAAATTTCTTTATTTTGGAGATTTTACTCTTTGCCATTAAACAGACTGCCATTTATCATTGAGAAACTTTTTTATTTCCTTCACAAACCATTAAAAAACTAATACATTTATAAAATAATATCTAACACGCATTCACACGGGGGGGGGAAAAAAACACGTTCAGCAATCACCAACAAGCAGCATGTGTCCAGCCTGCTGCTGCTGCTTCTTTGCATTCTTATTCATCATTTTAGGGAGATGGAGTCAAGGACTTCCATTCAGTTCATTCCCACGTTTCCAAGTTTCGAGCATTACAAAAGATAAATATCCTATTTCAGTCACAAAACATTCTTTCATATATGGTATATATTACAAATTTTTCTTTCTTTTTATATGTGATATATTCAAGCGCTTATCAGTTAATATATGCATACTTATGCACAATACTAACCGTGATGAAATAATATTATCTATAATATAAAGGGCAAAAATCTGTTTGAATATATGTATGTTTGTATGTCTGCCTAAAACTTTTGACAGAGGCGACAGATTTTCACGAGATTGGTATCATTTTGAAGACGACAAATGAAAAATTGTCCAAAAACATTAATTCCTTCACCCTCAACTGGGTACTTTTCTACAGGGAGGGTCGATTTTTCCGCTGACATTTTTTGCAAGTCATTCAACCCTCGCATTCACGACATCACTTAAAACACATAATTTCGACCGCCCGTGACATCACAACCATGATAGGCACATCAGTAAAACAGTTTGTTTTTTTCACCTCTTTTTCCTCTAGTGCGTTACGGGTTCGAGCCTGTATACTACTCCTATTTTTTTTTCTTTTGCGCTCGCAATTTTCTTTCTTTGTTTTTTCTTTTTTGTTCAACCAACACCCTTACACCTTCACTTTCTTTTCCGCCTTTGCGTCATGGGTTCAAGCCTGCCTGCCTAATACAACTTTTTCTTTTTTTGCTCAACATACACCTCCAAACACCCGGGCAAGCAGTACTTATAAACCTATTCTTAACATGGGAGGCACTAACAATTTAATAAACAATAAATATTGAATAACTTGAACAGTGTACACAAGTGAACGTGAGTAAACACCAATACCTGCAAGTAACTGCCTCAATACAGCAGTACTCTCCACTGCCATCAAATGAAAGTAACCACCTTTAAAAAGCTTTAACTTCCAGTTACCCCCATAACAGTCATAATCACCATTAAACGAAAGTACTTGCCACTGGATGACAGTACCTGACAATTGAAAACAGGTGATTTCATTTTCGAGTAGTCTAATGGACGTCAAAAATAGTTGTGATTGATAGTGACTGACAATGCCTGATAGTTGTAGAGGCAGTCAGTGACCACCAAACACCTCAAAACACCACTAAGCACCAGTGGCCACCAGTGCTCTCTACAGCCATTGAAAACAGGCAATTTAATTTCAGAGCAGTCGTAAGTAATCACCCTAAACCAACACTAATCACCAGTAACTGCTAGTGTCGACAATTGAAGACAGGTGATTTCATTTTGGCACAGTCAAGATGCAGACAATGGTCATGATCAACACTGACCGACAATGACCAATATTTGCAGAGGCAGCTAGTGCCCATTAAGTAAATGCAATGAATTTCAAATTATAAAATCGAGTTTGATTTTCTTTTGTATTGATAATTTTAGAAAATGAGAACAAATTACTAAAAAAAATCATTCCACCTAAAAATGGATACCTGTTTTTGGATAAACACCATTTGTCAATTTACGATTACAAAACTGAAAGCCATCAAGTAGATACCAGAATAAAGAGTGTAAATAGCAACATCAGAGTGACAGAGATTCGGGAAATGGGACAGTAACATGAGGGGAAAGGAGGAAACTATACAGTAACACCAGAGAATAGGCTAAATGTGGGGTAACACCAGAGAAAAGGCTAAATGTGGGGTAACACCAGAGAAAAGGCTAAATGTGGGGTAACACCAGAGAAAAGGCTAAATGGGGGGTAACACCAGAGAAAAGGCTAAATGTGGGGTAACACCAGAGAAAAGGCTAAATGTGGGGTAACACCAGAGAAAAGGCTAAATGGGGGGTAACACCAGAGAAAAGGCTAAATGGGGGGTAACCAGAGAAAAGGCTAAATGGGGGGTAACACCAGAGAAAAGGCTAAATGGGGGGTAACACCAGAGAAAAGGCTAAATGGGGGGTAACACCAGAGAAAAGGCTAAATGTGGGGTAACATCAGAGAACATTAGAGAAAAGGCTAAATGGGCGGTAACATCAGAGAAAAGGCTAAACGGGGGGGGGGGGTAACAGAAAAGGCTAAATGGTAACACCAGAGAAAAGGCTAAATGAGGAGTAACACCCGAGAAAAGGCTAAATGGGGGGTAACCAGAGAAAAGGCTAAATGGGGGGTAACACCGGAGAAAAGGCTAAATGGGGGGTAACACCAGAGAAAAGGCTAAATGGGGGGTAACACTAAAGAAAAGGCTAAATGGGGGGGGGGTAACCAGAGAAAAGGCTAAATGGGGGTGTAACCAGAGAAAAAGCTAAATGGGGGATAACCAGAGAAAAGGCCAAATGTAACATCAGAGAAAAGGCTAAATGGGGGGTAACAGAAAAGGCCAAATGGGGAGGTAACATCAGAGAAAAGGCTAAATGGTAACATCAGAGAAAAAGCTAAATGGTAACACCAGAGAAAAGGCTAAATGGTAACATCAGAGAAAAGGCTAAATGGTAACACTAGAGAAAAGGCTAAATGGGGGGTAACACCAGAGAAAAGGCTAAATGGGGGGTAACACTAGAGAAAAGGCTAAATGGGCGGTAACATCAGAGAAAAGGCTAAACGGGGGGGGGGTAACAGAAAAGGCTAAATGGTAACACCAGAGAAAAGGCTAAATGGGGAGTAACACCCGAGAAAAGGCTAAATGGGGGGTAACCAGAGAAAAGGCTAAATGGGGGGTAACACCGGAGAAAAGGCTAAATGGGGGTAACACCAGAGAAAAGGCTAAATGGGGATAACACTAGAGAAAAGGCTAAATGGGGGGGGGTAACCAGAGAAAAGGCTAAATGGGGGTGTAACATCAGAGAAAAAGCTAAATGGGGGATAACCAAATGTTACCATTTAGCCTTTTCTCTGATGTAACATCAGAGAAAAGGCTAAATGGTAACACCAGAGAAAAGGCTAAATGGTAACATCAGAGAAAAAGCTAAATGGTAACATCAGAGAAAAAGCTAAATGGTAACATCAGAGAAAAGGCTAAATGGTAACACCAGAGAAAAGGCTAAATGGGGGGTAACACTAGAGAAAAGGCTAAATGGGGGGTAACACCAGAGAAAAGGCTAAATGGGGGGTAACACTAGAGAAAAGGCTAAATGGGGGGTAACACCAGAGAAAAGGCTAAATGGGGGGTAACACTAGAGAAAAGGCTAAATGGGGGGGGGTAACCAGAGAAAAGGCTAAATGGGGGGTAACAGAAAAGGCCAAATGGGGAGGTAACACCAGAGAAAAGGCTAAATGTGGGGTAACACCAGAGAAAAGGCTAAATGTGGGGTAACACCAGAGAAAAGGCTAAATGGGAGGGTAACACCAGAGAAAAAGCTAAATGGGGGGGGTAACATTAGATAAAAGGCTAAATGGGGAGGTAACCAGAAAATATTTCTCTGGTTACCTCCCCATTTAGTAACCAGAGAAAAGGCTAAATGGGGGGGGGTTAACCAGAAAAGGCTAAATGGGGGGTAACCAGGGAAAAGGCTAAATGGGGGGTAACATCCGATAAAAGGCTAAATGGTAACACCAGAGAAAAAGGTAAATGGAGGGGTAACCAGAGAAAAGGCTAAATGGGGGTAACACCAGAGAAAAGGTTAAATGGGGGGTGGTAACTAGATAAAAGGCTAAATGGGTAACATCTGAGAAAAGGCTAAATGGGGTGTAACATCTGAGAAAAGGCTAAAAGGGGTGTAACATCAGAGAAAAGGCTAAATGGCGGGGTAACACCAGAGAAAAGGCTAAATGGGGGGGGGTAACACCAGAGAAAAGGCTAAATGGGTGTTAACACCAGAGAAAAGGCTAAATGGGGGGGGGTAAGATCAGAGAAAAGACTAAATGGGGGATAACACCAGAGAAAAGGCTAAATGGGGGTAACAGAGAAATGTTAAATGGGATAGTAACATCAGAGAAAAAGAAAAAATGGGTTATTAACACCAAGGAAAGAGAGGAAATGGAACAGTAACATCTATAATATTAAAGTGAAAATATGTTTTGTATGCCCGGCAAAGGATTCGAGAGGGCGGGGTACCATTTCTTACAAATTTTTATATATATACTCCCTAGATTATGATATCTCCGATTTACAAAAGGAGGTTGTGTCTATCTTTTATTTGAGCGACTTTTATGTAACAAAATTCACGCTATTTCTTCCTCTCGTATGTTCATTCATGCTTTGTTGTATATAAAAGCGAAACTATAAAAGTGAGATCATGTTCTTGGCCTTTCATACTCACACGTCCATTAAGCAATCAGCTTTGATCAATCTGGTAGAAACCCCTCATATCAGACAATTGCTATTCATTTGGACACTCCCCTTTTATGGGGAGCTGGTTTTCCCCAACACCTTGGGGAAACAAACAAATAGGGCAGCTGTCTTAAAGCCAGAATTAACTGCATGATTTAATTTCTCTATGGCGTGATGTTTGTCCTAGAAAAGCAGACATTCATTTATGCACCTGCGTTTTTTTAAGCATTTAATTTGAACGATTCTCATTTCCTCTGCCCTCTTAGCGTAGAAGTAACATGTCATGCTTTCTTTTCTGACTTCACCTCAAGGCTTCGGGTTCCAGCTTACCTGCCTACCAAAACTTTTTTTTCTTTCACTTTTTTTCCCCTACACACACACCCACAAACACCCGAGCAACGCCGGGCACCTTCGCTAGTCTATATATATAAAAGGCAAAATGTGTGTGCACATTTTTTGTATGTCTGGCAAAGGCTTTTTTCGGGGGTTCTCTGTGAGGTTACTATTTCTTCAAACTTTTTATATGCCGTGTAGATTGTAATATCTACGATTTGCGAACGTGCATCGCATCTAGATTCATTTACATCGACTTTTACAAACCCTTTATATCTTACAATTGCTATTCATTTATGGGGAGCTGGTTTCTCCCCACCCCAATATCTTAGGGAAACAAAACTAGCAAAAGTTGGGTAAACAAACCCCCAAAAAAACTGCCTTGCAGTAAAAGTTAACTGCAGGATTTCTATGGCGTGATATTTGATCTCATTAAATACACACACCTGTCAGTTCAGTTTTTAATCCTTAAATAAATTCAAACATTCGTCTGTTATTCTCCCTTGCTGGCCGAGCGGTAACATGTCAGGTTTTTTTCACACTTTATTTTCCACCTTTGTCTCAAGGTTTCTGGTTCGATCCTTCCTACCTACCAAAACTTTTTTTTTTTTGTTATCATTTTTTTTTTATATATTTCTTTTTATCTACCCCCTCTCAACACACACAGCTCCAAACACCCAGGCAACGCAGGGCACCTCTGCTACTCTATTATGGGCGCGAGCATTTGTGTATGTCCATGAAAGGCTTTTTGCATCAAGCTTTTCACGTCGGTTGATTTTGTGAGAAGTTTTCGCATACTTCCAAGATCGTAATATCTTGCATTCGTAAATGGATATCCTTTCTTTCATTTTTTTTGATCGATTTAAAAAAAATTCCTACCGTGCCATCGTTTCCAGTGTGTTTGTCTTTTTCATATAAATAAAGCGAAACTATTCGAATGCAAACGCCTGACCTTCAGGCCGGGTAGTATCTGTTCTGTAATTGGTCCTTGGTCAATGTAGGGGAAACCCTTCATACTAAGACAATTACTATTTATTTGGATACTGTCAGAGTGCCCCCTTTTGGGGGAGAGCTGGTTTTCCCCCCCACATTAAAAACGATCTTGTGTCTAATTTGCTTTCGTGGGAGGTTTAAAAGCAAGTCATCTTTTGTTTTTGATTGACTTCGTTAAATTTGAATGATTTAAACTTCCGGTCACGTCATGGAGTAACGGTAAGTCATCAGATTTTCTTTCACTTTATTTTCCACCTTTGCATCATAAGTTCAAGCCGGCCTCCCTACTACCACTTTTTTTTTTTTTGCTCAACACACACCTCCAAACACCCGGGCAACACCGAGCACCCAGGCTAGTCTATATATATATATAAAGAGCAAAATGTGTGTGTTTGTATGTCGGCCAAAATCTTTTGACAAATGCGATGGATCCTCACGAGATCAGTATCGTTTTAAAGCTCAATCCTTAAAATAGATAGAAAAATTGGCCAAAAACATACATTCCTTCACCCTCAACTGGGCAGTTTTTTTTACAAGGAAGGGTCGGTTTTGCATTGACATTTTCACAAGTCATTGTCTCCGTTGGATTGGCTACGCTTAATTTCAACACTCACAACTTCTGATTGTGCCATGGAGGCATCAGCTAAGACGTTATGTTTTTTTAACCTTTTTTTTCTCCTTCGCATTACGAGTTCAACCTTGTATGCCTACTACCACTTTTTTTTTAATACCTCTCTCCACCCAGGCTTCTGTTGTTTTGATGTCCCCCTCCCTGCTACTACCACTTTTTACCCCCCCCACACACACACACACCCGGGCAATGCCCCCAGTTTATATATCTATAACATAAAGCTGAACGTCTGTGTGTGTGTCTGGTCACGAATAGGATCCTATATGGTTGACTATTATAGAAAATTGATCACATATAATGATAGAAGATGTATCAAGACACAGGAATGGGTATGTTTGATCTGGCATAATGATTATTCATTAAAATTGTGGGGTATGCGTACGAGACTGGTCCACAAAGTATGGAAATAAAAAATTTAAAAAATTATAAAAAAATGTTTACAAGTGTTTTTGATATAGATGTACATAATAATACTTTGATAAGTATGTTTTAACTTAAATAGGAATGGTATAATAAAATTGTGGGGTCTGCGTTCGCGCCTGGCCTCCATAGAATGGAAATAGGCACAAACTTTAATAAAGACTTTTCATATCTATCTGTGTAAATATACTTTGATAATTATGTTTCAGTTTGAAGAAATATGCTATAATAAAATTATGGGGTGTTCGTTCGCACCTGACCTCCATAGAATGGAAATATGTCACAAAGTTTAACAAGGTTTTTTAATATAGATCCACAGAATATTGTGATAAGTGTTTCAGTGTGAACAGGTATGGTATAATAAATTATGGGGTTTATCTATTTTATTTTTATTCATCATATTTTGCTTTGGTTTTGATACCCCCAAATTCGAAGCTATCTCTTTACAACCCTTCCTTTTCATAACCTATCATACTTTCATAAATCAGAGTCCATGTTCTGTAGGCTGTTTTTGAATCCAGTCAGCGGTGGGTACTTTTGCTAGTATATATATAAAGCAAACTGTGTGTTTGTGTGTTTCCCAAAAACTTTCAACACACACAATGAACACTGACAAAATTGGTATCGTTAGGAAGATCCATCTCTTGGGCGAGAATTATCCAAAAATTGGCCAAAAACATTAATTCTTTGACTGTCAACTAGGCCATTTTTTGATAGGAGGGGTCAGTTTTAGCGTCAACATTTTTGTAGTCATGCATCTACCAATCTTGATGTACATATAAAAGATGTTACTTTGAAGGCCCGTGACGTTACAAGTCGTGTGGGTGAGGCAATTAAAATGTTTGCTTTTTTCACCTCCTTTTCATCTTAGCATTACAGGTTCGAGCTAGGCTATTGCGGCTAATTTTTTTTTTTTTTTTTTTCCTCACGCGGGTACTCGCTGCTATTTTGAGTGAAACATTGGGAGGAGGGGGTGCTGGATTGCTCAATAGCCTTACTTTACCACGTCTCCACACCGGACAGCACCGGGTATCCCTGCTAGTTAGAAAGAAAGGATGAAATGGGACAGTAATATCAGAGCAAAAAAGAAATGGGATGTAACATCAGAGAAAAAGAGAAAAAAATAGGATAGTAACATTAGAGAGAGAAGGGGGAAATGGGACAGTAACATCAGATAGGATGAAATGGGACAGTAAAATCAGGGGAAAATGCAAAAGTAATATTAGATAAAATGAGGAACAAGAAATAGAGAGGAAATGGGACAGTAATATCATAGAGAAAGCAGAAATGGGATTAACATGAAAGAGATTTGGGAAATGAGATGGTAACATCATAAGAAAAGAGAAAATGGGACAGTTTAATATCAAAGAGAGACAGGGAAATAGCACAGTAACATGAGAAATAAAGAGGAAATCGGACAATAATATCCAAGAGGAAAAGGGTCAGCAACATTACGAATGAAGAACTATCAGGATGGAAGGAAACAAATAGGTATTACCTTAACTTCAGAGAAAATGAGGAAATAGAGTAGTGATACCTTAAAGAATATAAATTTCCCTTTTTTGAACAGTAAAATTGCTTTTCATGGCAAAATAGTGCAATGTATTGTTTTTAATCAGAAATTTTTTGGTGCATTTCTGTTTTTTGAATTTTGCTATTTTAGCGTAGTTGCGTTAAGAAGAAAAACTAAGGCAAATAAGAACAAATAAAAAATAATGAAGGAATTAAAAAGAAAATGAAAAAAAGAAAGAAAAATGAAGAAAATTTCTTCATTCTTTGTTTTTATTCAATTATTTTTTATCTTTAGGCTGATGTCAATGGGCAATGTTGATATTGCTACAAAAAATAAAAAGCATCGAGATTTGCAAAGAAAATTAAGAAAAACATGGAATCAATAGTGCAATGCATTGTTTTTAATAAGAAAATTTTTGGTGCATTCCTGGAATAAATAACCAGCGTATTTACAGCATTTTATTTTAAGTGTCTGAGAATAATTTCTGAATTTTGTCTAATCCTTTAAAATTTGTTCTTTTTTTTTTCTCTATAACAGTATACCCGTGCATCAAGTGCCCTGTCTGTAGGAGGCATCCGTCACCAGTTTTCCCTTTCAGAAAATATTCGTCTATCCATGTTTACAACAAATTTCCTTAAGAATATCAAACAACACTTAAGTGTATTAGGTAAGAAAATAACTTTTTTGCTATATGTTTCTATGTAATTTTTTTTTTTTCTGATGAAAAATTAAAATTGGACTCCCAATTATTATGACAGCTGTGAAAATGTGTCCTGGAGTTGTGCTAGATTGACTCAAAGAATTTTTAAAGTATTTCAAAAGGCGACATTTTTTTTTTTTTTTTAGTGAAAAATAAATAAATAGCTGTAATTTTCAACGTCTGATCTCTCTCGGCTGTAAAAAAAACCTTCTAAGTGGCTTTCCCATTAGTCGTTTTTCACAGCTGTCACTGTCTTCATATGCAAATTAATGCCACATGTATATTAACGAGTCATCTACAAAGCGAAGGTTTTTCCTTTCTCTTCCCTTCTTTGTTTCTGTCACCCGACAAGATAGACAGAGGCGCCGTCACTTGTGTAAGTCACTTTCTGCATTATCTTCACCACAGCTCTTAAATTTAAAACATCGTGGAGTTAATCTTAAATTTAAAACATCATGGAGTTAATTTTAAATTTAAAACATCATGGAGTTAATCTTAAATTTAAGACATCATGGAGTTAATCTTAAATTTTAAGACATCATGGAGTTAATCTTAAATTTAAGACATCATGGAGTTAATCTTAAAAATTTAAGACATCATGGAGTTAATCTTAAATTTAAAACATCATGGAGTTAATCTTAAATTTAAAACATCATGGAGTTAATCTTAAATTTAAGACATCATGGAGTTAATCTTAAATTTAAGACATCATGGAGTTAATCTTAAATTTAAGACATCATGGAGTTGATCTTAAATTTAAGACATCATGGAGTTGATCTTAAATTTAAGACATCATGGAGGTTGATCTTAAATTTAAGACATCATGGAGTTGATCTTAAATTTAAGACATCATGGAGTTGATCTTAAATTTAAGACATCATGGAGTTGATCTTAAATTTAAGACATCATGGAGTTAATCTTAAATTTAAGACATCATGGAGTTAATCTTAAATTTGAGACATCATGGAGTTAATCTTAAATTTGAGATTACAGTTTCATTAGTCTTTCTTCTATTCATTAATTATAACTCTTTCCTTGTTCAGGAATCAGACATTTTCTAATATTATACAAGTTCACTCTCCACATCTCATGATTCAGCAGTCTCCAAATTCCACTCTGTGCAATTTTGTCCAATCATTTTCCTCCAAGTTTTCCTTCGCCAGCCAACCTTCCTGTGATTTAGAAAATCCATGCTTCTGCAGTGGCTTATGTATGGGGATAATCACATTGACACATCAGTTCTCATTAGCTTACCAAATTTAAGCAATGTTTGAGCCCTGGCCAGTACCATTGGGAATACCAGGTGTTGCATGTAGAGGATGTCAGCATCTCTCTGCAAAAACTGTAAAACTTAACATTGTCACTTACCCTTGACTGAGATATACATGCGACTGGGGATCGCTTGTGAATTTGATATTCTCTAGAAACTTCCTCCTTCAGAGGAAGCCAGTTCAACCCACCTATGGTGAATGCCACTTGTATATCTATATAATTATAAAATTCTGTGGACCGTCCGATCACCCTTGCTTGCATCTTGTCTATCCAAAAACATTGTTGTCATGGAAACTAGCTTGTATTCAATAAAATTCATACTCCTTTCCACAGTCCAACCATATTGAGTACAAACTTCAGTCTCTGCTTAACTTGTAGACATAGTTTCATGATTGAAACCATGTTTTGTTATGTTTTGGTTTTGGTTTCGATTCTAGCTGATGGTATGCAAATTATATATATTTTTTCTTTTACTTTTGAAACTCATGACTATATATTAGGTACAATATATAATATGAAAATAATTGACTCTATTATAATAAATACGAAATCTGTGTAAAATAAAATTTCATATTAAAGCATATTTTACAACCTGGCAATGCCTGGCGCTCCTGCTAGTTATATTATAATTGTTTATCCAGGAGGATGAATATTCCACATGACGATAGCAGTGCAATCAATTCATCCTTAGGTTAACCTTCCATGCTGGGCAAGTGTAGTGCTTTTTAACAAATCCTCTGACTTGATATATTTGGTTTGATCAGATTTTACATTTCAACTGCATCTGTTCATAAATCTGTCATTGCGCTGAAAAATAAGACTGAACAAGAGCCCAACTTTCATTACCATATATCATGATCCTCCTGACACAGCTGTTATACAACTAACTGCAGACGTAGAGAGCGACAAAACGTGATGTCGGAGACAACAACTCACAAAATTTTGCCCAAGCTGCCTTCATTATTGTAACCATATTGAATTCATGTCAATCACCTATACACAGCATATCTTCTAGACACCAGAAAGAATCTACTACATCCAGGATATTGTAATCTAGTGTAATTTCTTTGTGGGGATGACCATCAATAGGATGTGCCTGTCTTATGCGTCTCCTACAATTCAAAGTTGATTTGTTACGCTTAAATTTGGAAATAGAAATTTCAATGGTTTACAATTGTTCCTATTTACAATGCCTTCCCACGGGACAGAGTTAGACACCAGGGTCGTTTTTTTACTGTGGGGAAAAGGAACAAAAATAGAAATTGTCTCAGTTGTGAAGATCATGTTTAAAATTAAGTTTGCAACATGAGACGATTCCAATATTTTCCTGATTCCAATGCAATATTTAACTACAGAGTTGTTATTTGTCCCCGATTAGCTTAAAAATACATGTTGAATGTGCATATATTTTCTCAACCGTAAAAACACACTTTCAAAAGATAATCTAAAGATTTTAGTTTTACTGGTTGTTTAAAAATCAATAAATATTTATTATTTTTACATTATTACCAACAGTGGAAGATTTTGTTTTTTCTAAAACAAAAATGAACTTAAAAAAAAAAGACAATTAAAAGAATCGTTTTTGAGATTAAAAAAAAAAAAAAAAAGTAGGCACAAATTTTTCTGATTCCGATACCTCAAAAACATTTTGATTTTTTCCGATTCCAGGTTCCAATTAATTGTCCCTAACACTAACAACAACGGAAAACTGAATACTTGTAATTCGAACTGAAGATTAAAATTCAAATTTCTGCATAACAATTATTTCAAATTTTAATCGAAAGACAATGGATACTCCCTGTAAGGATAGCTGCACATGTAATTGTGAAGCAAGGATTACGCAATCCCTCAACCACACCTCCTGAATCGGCACTGCTTGAGTTCAGTGGTAAGGGGAAGCACTAGACGATTGGAAACAATGCTGAGATAAGCAAGGAGTGCATACAGCATTTGGAATTTCCTAGTGGCCACTCATTTCAGTACTGACCAGGCTCAACATTGCTTAAAATTTTGAAAGAAAAAGAAAACTTTCTGAAAGTTAATAATAAACAATTTTGTTGTGTCTAGCATATCAACTCTTTTTAGGTTATTTACTGTTCTCTCTCTTTCTTTCAAGACATGGATCCTCCTGACATCCAGTTCAATCCACAGGGGTACCTCTTCTTGGCATCTCCAGAAGGTGCCGAACAGCTTGTTCTTAATGCCAAGATGCAACGGTAAGTAATTCAAACCTTTTTATTCATGGCGATTAAAGCAAGAGGTAGGGGTCAATCATCTGAGATGGAATGATCGTATCAACAGAAGAAAGTTATCTTGCTTCGAATGCCTTAGACATTAGTGTCGCTGTGATAGTACAGTTGACCAATTCTTTTCAGCTGACTAGCATCGTCTCATTGACAAAAAGTCAAAACATAGCTGTCATGTTGAAGTGTTGTAAGTAGTCAGCTTAATAAGTAGTTGCAACAGTTGTCATAGACATATTAATTTTTTCTTTTTTTTTTCTCTCTATGGTGTTGTAATAATGAAAATATTTAAAAAGAACAACAATAACTCCATCATTTGCTCTGGTCTGCATCTCCTTTAATTATTTGATTTTCTTTTTGCAGCAAAGTTCAGCTAGATGATTGTATCATCTTCACAATCATCGCCATAATGGGTGGTGGAAAAGCTTGAAAAAAAAGATGCCTGTTCACTTTGATAGCAAACATCCAAGAGACAGAATCTGTTTTGTCTCATCACCACATCCACTTCTAGCCATGACGTAACTTCCTGTACGCACGTAACTTCCTGTAGCTTAATTTCTGATATATTTTTTTTTAATCTACTTTACATGGCAAATTATGTTTCAACAAAACACTCACAATTAAATATTGATATATCACAACATCTACTTATAAACTCTATTCATTGGAAGTGGAAGTGAGTTGTTATAAAATGCTACACCATCCTCATCATTGCTATTCTTCTTATAGTCATGGCAAGTGCAATCTATTCCCACCCTGTAAAACATTCACAAGAACACTCATCTAGCTACAACAACTGTCAATAATTTCCCCTACTCTCTGTTTGTGCTAAGGTTAAACAAAAGTTCTATGAGCAAAGTTTCTTTCCTAGAACTGCCCACCCGCAGAACACAATACCATGAAACTGTTTCTCAGCTGATTATTACATGGTCGTTTTCAAGTCCAACATAAACAACACTCATTAACCTTTATACTCAAATGGCCTTAGGGTCTTGATAAGCGGTGACTCTCTAGTAATAAAATTTTTTTTAAACTTCTTGAACAACTGATTACCAGCCGTTCGTAGTTGCACCAAAACAGTTAGTGTTACTTGACTTGAACTTTGAAAGGATCATGAAAGACATTTTTTTTTTAATTTTTGGTAATCTTGTTTGTCAACTTCATTGATTCTGATCAAATTAAGTTTTTTCTATTTTACATGGGTAAAAGACAAAGTTCTTTGTTGCTAAAATGAGAAACATTTTAACCCATTAAAAACGAGGGGAAAGCTGTAACCCATTGACTTAGAATAAGTGCTTTATATCAAATTGGTGGTTGAATAAAGTTCAATTTGCCTTCATTCAAACCCCATTAATCCCTACATCAGATACCATAATACTTAGTTCACTTCACCTCATAATATAAATATATATAATAACAAAGATCCATACAAAATTTCAGCCAGATCAACCCAGTGGTTCCCGAGAAAACTTCTAGACTAAATGTGGTATTGTGGTGACTAAACGCTATTAATCCCTAACTGTGCATAGAATGGATAGTATAATACTTAGTTTCATGGACCTTATCATAACAAAAGTACCTACAAAATTTCAGCCAGACCAGTAGTTTCCAAGAAAAAGTGCAACAGACAGACACACTAAGAGAAATAAAATATAGATATAGTATTCAACATTTTTCATTTAAGCATAGCAGTAATATCTTCTTTTCTTTTTTTGATTCCATTTTCACTGCAAGCAAGGCACAGTGCCACTTTGATGTAGAGGGCTGCTATCAGGGACCGAAGTTGCAGAGATATTATGTAGGGAGTTGAGCAGCAAGATGTCTATTCACATTACACTTGAACTTCTGCACGTCAGTGCAGTTGGGAAAACATGAACCCGGAAGGGAGTTCCAGAGTCTAGTAGTTCTGGAGAAGAAACTATTAGAGTAGAAAACCTTCTTACATCTACGGAGCTCTACTGTGTAGGGGTGGGATTTTGCTGCTTGTTGAGTTTGTCAGGGGTATTTAGCATCCATTATTAAAATACTTGTAAAACAGGCAGAGGGATGCAACATCGATACACCATATTGAAATTTCACACTTGCTTTTTGAATAAAAATTAAATGAAATCGTGACACAAAAGCATATTAATATTAATTAGTGTTATTTGAATTATTCCCATCACTTTTCACATCTTGGATATTATTCTGACAACCGTTTGGTCAATATAATCCCCAAGCTTTCTTCAAGTGCATCTTGTCAAACTTCTAACTGAATCATTTTATTTAATTTATACGCTATGCTAGTTCTCATTCTGTCAGCCATGACTGAGTAGAAAGAAGTCTTAAGTTGTAATTATATTCTTAGTATCACTCATATTGAGGATTGAACCTTCAACCACCAAAAGATTGTCATTTAGAACATTTATGCTGATGACACCTCTATTCTGGTATTGCTTTTTTTTCCATATTTCTCGGATCAGTTGAAATATGCAGGTGATCTAGAAGTTGATTTGGGTTTTATAATGAATTTGGGTAAGAAATGGCTTGTTTTGTTTAATCCTGTCAAGACTCAGCTATTGTCTTTCAATCGTAGCCATGTCTCTTTTCTTCCTGAGATTCTTATGGATGGTTCTGCTCGTGATGAGAAATTGATTCTAAAACTTCTTGGTCTTTCTTTCTCATTAGATCTTGCTTGCAGTCCATATTTTAAATCCATTGCTCTTTTTGCTTCTTGTAAAATCGGTTCTCTGTATCGCTCTAAACACTTTCTCACACCCGAGGCTATTCTTTATCTTTACGAATCTACTATCAGACCATGTATGGAGTATTGTTGTCATATTTGGGCTGGTGAGTCTATGTCCGATTTGAAGATTCTTGATGAATTGCAGAAACGTATCTGTAATTTGATTGGCCCAATACTTTCGTCTTCACTGCAACCACTTTCTCACAGACGTGATGTTGCTAGTCTCAGTCTTTTCTACAAATATTGTGATGACATGTGTTCCTCAGAATTGTCTGATTTATTCCCTGCTTCCTTTGTTCCAGCTCATTTAACTCGTTGGTCTAGAGGTCTCCATCAATTTGTTGTTTTAATACCTCACTGTAATATGTCTTCCTATTCCAGTAGCTTTTTTCCAAGAACTTCAAGGTTGTGGAACTCTCTTCCTGCTCACTGTTTTCCTTCCACCTACAGCCTTGGTATTTTCAAGACTAAGGTCAATAGGCATCTCGTGTCTCCGCAATAAGCATATTTCGTTATCGTTAAGTGACTTTATGCCTTGTCTCAAGCGATTTCCATGAAAAAAAAAAAAATTATTACTTAACATGTCAGAAAGATCAGACGTTACATTTACTAAAACGTTATGAGAATGACATCCAAGATAAAAATGGTAGTCCAAATAATACAAATTATCAGTCTTTTACTTTAATGAAATGCGCTCTGATGAACTCTTAGCACTTGTGTCCCCTTCATGTACATACTCATGACTAACCCGATAAACAATAAAATCCCATCCCTTCATTGTTTAGGTCCCTACATACCAGAAAGCCTTCTATTCTGATAGTTTCTTTCTTTGGATTGCTAGACTATGGAACTCCTTCCCTGTTTCCTGCTTCCCTAGTTGTACTAGCCTGCAGAAGTTTAAATGTAATGTGAACAGACATCTTGTTGCTCAACTCTCTACAGTTCTCTGTTAGACATGATCCCAAATACTAGCCGCTTACATTCCAAGTGTCAACCTGCCCTGTTTTAAAAAATCCTCATTTCAACAATTGCTATTAGAACCAAAAATGTTTGGCTATAATTATAAAAAGGATTCCCCCCCCCCATTTTAAATTTATTTATGTTAATTTAAAGGAATTTTCTTATTTTTAGGGAAATAGGAGCAAAAGTGGAAGTTATGAGTCGAGAAAGACTTGCACATAAATTCCCATGGTTAAATTTACAAGGAATTGAAGTTGGAACTTATGGTAAGCATTTTTTTTGTATTTTTGTTTGAAAGTGTCAGCATATAGTTCTTCTTCAGCTGCAGTTGTTTTACCTGGATGATTGACAGGGTCAGGTAGACCCATCACCCACCCAACCCCATATGAAAAGTAGATTGTTTAGCTTTATGTTGTAGCATACAAATGATTTGAAACTAAGTTTAGTTGCTGCCATAACTTCAACTACACCATGTTGTATTTCATTAATGTTCATAAATACGTAACGGTTTTTTATAGGTGAATAAATCCTCTCTAAACAATTGCCTCAGGAATGAAGGAAATTAAAAACTATTAAATGTCGTGCTCACATGAATACAAGGACAATCTAGAATGTTTGCATGAGTGGAAGTTGTGAACATTGCATAGACACTAGTTGATTGCCTTAGTTATAATTTCACAGACAGTGCCCATCCTTAAGTATTCTTAAAGGGGCGTGATAATTATAATTATTATTCATTTATAGCTATGGACACTAGTGATTTATGCTTACAGTGTAGAGTAACAATTCCTGCCGGTATATACATTGTCATGTTCAGCTTCGTTGGGAACTATGGCAGCATGCACGTGACAATGATAATAAACAAAAATAAAAAGATATCCAGGATCGGCTTGTAGGTCCTTGAGTTTCAAGTTAACAACAGAACAGGACACCATTTATAGAAAGGAAGAACAGAACGAGCATGCGAGATTACCAAAGTATAATTAAAATATTTATTTAACAGCAAATAGGAGGAGGAATATTTTACCGAACAAAAAAATTTTTAAAGAATAGAGAGATATAACTGGGCAATGAGGTGGGGGGGGAGCATCTATGTCGAAACAAGCAGAAGAAAAACAGTTTCATTCAATCTGAAAAAAAAACAGTTTACAAAGTAAGGGATTTGAATTACATGATGCCAATGGTGATATGAGTAAATTTGGAGTAAAGTCCGATGGGTAGGTATTAGTGTTGGCACGATTAATCAGAATCAGGAATTGCAAAAACCGGAACTTTGCGGGTATCAGAATTATACCAATTCTGATACCCCCCAAAGTTCTGCTTTTTTTCCGAAATCGGAAAAATTAGTGCCTGTTTTCCAATGCCAAAAAACAATTTCTTAATTATCTTTTTTTATATACGACTTCGAGTAAAATAAATAATGGTTCTCTGTATACAGGGGAGAACGATAAAATTGTCACCCTACAGCTTTAATTTTAAACTTTTATTGAAAAAATCAATTCAGATAATTTGATTATGTAGTAGAGCTGACATCTATTCAATGTAGCTGCATTCAGCCTCAATCACTACCTTGATATGGGTTCAGAACTGGGAGCATGCCTTTTCTACAAGTGGGGGGCTAGTGAGAGAAGAGTACAAAGTCGTCGCAATCCTTCTGAAGCCAAGCGTGGGTCTCTTTGGATTTGTGGGTCAACACCGAGTCCTGTTGCCATACCCAGGGTCCTCTAGTGGCCACCTGATTGCACCAGGGGATCACCACACTCTTCAGCACATCCAGGTACTTTGGTGTTGACTTTCAAACCAACTTTGAAGATGTGAGGTGGCATGATGTAGCCCTCACTTGAAACCACACCAAAAACCATAACCATGACTGGAAACTTTGTTTTCATCACCCTGGGCATGTCCCTGTTATTCGTGACAATCCAGCCATGCATTCTGAGGGTGCTGGCAATGGTCCTGTTTTCATAACTTGGATTGGTACAGAGTATGAGTTGTTTGTACAGCGGCATATCACCGATCTCACTCGTTGAACATTGTGTCATTTTTAGACATGATAGATGGCTTCTATCGCTCTTGGGATTTATACACAACTGGCCAACTAGTAAATGGTCTGCAACAAAAAAAGAAAACTGGTTTTTATCAAATGGAAATGGAATCATGTCGTCTTTTCTAGGGCGAGTTTTGAAATTTTCTGATATAATTTAAAATCTTTTTTGCTTTCTTTACATACAGGTTTGGAAGGTGAAGGTTGGTGTGATCCGTGGACTTTAATACGAGCCTTTAAACATAAGAACTTGGCGCTTGGTGTCAAATACGTGAATGGTGAAGTTGTTGGCTTTGATAAACAAACATACAAAGTGGCTGGTAGTAACGGATATGAAGAGCGATATAGCATCAATTCAGCTCAGGTAAATCAACATTTCTTAATCGATGAAGGTGGGCTCTCTATGCCATGCTAGAAAATTACCCCAACTAGAGAGTATTCTATATCTCTACAAAGCCATAATTCACTCATGCATGGAGCATTGTTGCCACATCTGGTAGTCTGGTTCATTTGCCACTAGTTTCCGATTCTTAAACAGTGTTCAAAAAGGAGTCTCAAATATAATAGGTCCCACACTATCAACCAAGCTCTAACCTCTGTCCCATCACTATAATGTTGCATCCCTGTGTCTGTTTTACAAGTATTTTAATGGAATGTACTCTGATGAACTCCTAGCATTTGTGCTCCCTTGATGTGCATACTCTGTCAAGCAGTAAAATCCCACCTCTTCACTGTTGGCATCCCTACATCCAGGAAAGCTTGCTTTCTCTAATAATTTCTTCCCTTGGCCTGCTAGGCTTTGGAATTCTCTTCCTGTTTTCTGCTTCCTTAACTATACTAACCTGCAGAAGTTTAAATGTAATGTGAATAGACATCTTGATGTTCAACTTCCCACAGTTCCCATCATTTATCTCTCTTCCATATTGAGAAGATATGACACCGGTGACTGAAAAGCCGTCACTCTCAAAGAGGAGCACTGGCCTGCAAAATATGCTTGAACAGCCTGATTAGCCTCAGCCAATTAACAATAAACTAATCGCTTCTTAAAGAGAAGTTCTTTCCCAGAACTATCCACCTGTGGAATGCTGTTTTGCTGGCCTGCTTCCCGGTTGAATACAAGATGGTAGCCTTCAAGCCCAATGTAAACAAGTTCTTGTTGAGTCATCCCCATAAATAATCAAATTCTACTTGATTTTACTGCACTGCCACCTTACATTCATCAACCCTTATCCTCAAGTGGTCTTCGAGCCTTGATAAGTGGGAACTCCCAAGTAAAAAAAAAAAGAGAGAGAAAAAAAGTTAAAGCCTGAGAGGGTGGAAAAACTGTACAGGACAACCACAGTCAACAGAGAAAAGACCATTTCAGAAACTGCATAGACATGATATCAAATATGTTCAAGTGGTAATATTCCTTGTTTGGGGGAAGGGGGGGGTAAAAAAAAAAAAGAACATTAACACTTCCAGGAAATGTGTTCATCAAATCGCTATCATGTGTCCAAACGCAACATGAAGATTATATTTTCTTCTTACCGAGTAGATGTAATTTTAGGTGCAACTTTACTATAGTGTGTCGTTCAACCCAACCATGTATTTTTGAACAGATGTATTTCAGAGAAAAATATTATTACATGCTTTCATGTCATATTAAAATTAATATAAATTCCAAAAATTACGAAAAATGGTCCAGTAGAAGATGTGCTAGAGTTAATTTTTGGGGGAAAAAAAAAAAACAGTCCAGTTTCTCAAGATAAAGTAAGATGACCGCCCTGAAAAATAGGATATCGATTATCTCCCCTTGTTTCAAGTTTCTGAAGGGTTAATTTATAACGAAAAATTGCAACTTTGAAAAAATCTGTTTTTACTTATAATTATTTTTCTATTGGATTATTTTTTTGTAATTTTTAGAATTTATACTAATTTCAGCATGACACATAAGTGCATAATAATGTTTTTCTCTGAAATGCATTTCTTCAAAGACAAACTATAGTAAAGTTGCACTGTAATATTTTTATCTCGGATTTGACGATTTTATAAGAGCTAAGAATGGATTAAGTTCAGGAAACTCTTTACATTATGAATCCTCAAAGAAGTGGTAATAGAAAAATGACCAAAAAAGATGTCCAAAGAAATAACTACAGCAGCTAACAACAAGCACATATCACCTGTTTTAAAAAAGAAATAAGATTTTAGCTGTTTCACTATTTTCAATCAATTACAACAAAAAGGTTTGAGAAAAATATTTAAAAAGATCTATTCATGAAATATATGCCTACCCCCCCACCCCCACCAAGTGTATTTTTTATGTTTGTGAAAATATATGCAGACATAACATGGAGGTTTTACAGTAATTCAAAAAACAAAAAAATAAAAAACAAATATCCAATTAAATATTTAGAAATTTAAAAAGAATCAGAATCGGTAATTGTATCAGAATCGGGAAAAATTTTGGAATTATCCTATCACTACTATATATATATATATATATATTAGCAGATGTATCTGGCATTGGCCAATATTAAATGTAATGTTAAATTCCATTAAATAAAGCAGTTCACTTCTTGTAAGTTAAAAAAAAAAATACTAGCCAAGATCAAAACCAAAACCTAACAACATTGAGTCAAGTACGATAACCATTAGACCAGCTTATCCAACTGTGAATATCAGATGTAGTTGTTCCAAGCAAAATTTAACAATATCAATCCAGTCAGGGAAGCTTTGAATTGTAAAGAATTCCAGGTAAAAAAGTTTGGTAGTATTAATCTAGTCAGGATCACCAGAGTATAGTTCCCTTCTTATATCAAGATGAAAAGCTATGACTTAACAATTCAAAAAGATTCAGTATATTTTATATGGTTATTGTGGTATCTGATTGGTTTGTTCTTATCATCCCCTGGCTATATATATAATCATTCAAATTTTTGTGATTGTACCCTTATAGTATGCCAAAAATATTGCAACATCGTGGAAACTCTGAAATCTAACAATTGACTTTGTAAATAACCACAAAATTATCAACCATCTTGCCAACAACATCTCGGAGCACCGTTTTGATGTCCATGTGTCTAACACACACCGACACAAAGTCGTAAAACAATTCACCTGCCGAGACTTTCCAACAACATTATTTCATGCTCAGATTTGCTTAAACATGTAACAAATTGCATCAGTTGTGGTTGCTATGACAGTGCCTCTTTTAAGACTCTCATACTCCCCCAAAATTTGTCAAAATTACATCTGATGCCCCCCTCCATATATATGCACACATATGCATGCACTTTTGATGAGTTTTAGTGCACCTATTGAGCACTGTATGCACAATGATTTCATTATAATTATTATACAAGACTGTTTTCCCCATTAAAAACGGGCAAAAGTTATAGCTCATTGACTTAGAACGGGTGCTTTATGCCAAATTGATGGTTGAATATGGTTAAATTTGTGCTCATTTTTGCATTAAATACTAACCTTTATTAATTCCCAACTGTGCAGCAAGTAGATATCATAATACTTAGTTCACTGCACCGTATAACAAAGATCCATACAATATTTCAGTTAAATTGGCCCAGTAGTTTCTAAAAAGAATTTCTGGAATGAATGTGGTATTGTGGTGACTAAACGCTATTAATTTCTAACTGTGCATCGAATGGATTCAATTATACTTAGTTCACTGCACCTTGTCATGACAAAGGTCTATACAAAATTTCAGCCAAATTGGCCCAGTAGTTTCTGAAAAAGTTTCTTGAGTGAATGTGATATTGTGGTGCCTAAACGCTATTAATCTGTAACTGTGCATCGAACGGATACCATAATACTTACTGCATCAGTTCACTGCATCTTGTCGCGACAAAGGTCTATACAAAATTTCAGGCAAATCGGCCCGGTAGTTTCTGAGAAAAAGTGTAAAAGACATATAGACTAAGAGAAACAAAGAGAAGAAAATTCTAAGATTTCAATTTAAAACAAAAATTTCTGATTGTCAATAATAATTAAATTAAAGTTTTTTTGTAGGTCAAATCTGAAGGCACTATTTATCAATCGCAGTTTGCTTTAGTGATCAACTGCGCTGGACCATGGGCTGGAGATGTGGCCAAGCTAGCTGGAATTGGAACTGGTGAAAAGATTTTATCTGTACCCCTGCCTGTAGAACCGAGGTGAGTTGCTTTGTTTTCATTTTTATTGCTTTTAAGTTTCACAAATTCTTGGGTTATTTTGCATATTTACCCATACAAACAACATCTTGTCGAACTCGAGTGAAACATGGAACAAACTGCCTGCGTCAATTGCATCCTTCAAAACTCTCGTGCTTCCCAAAATTTGCTCCAACTGCACCTGATATCCCCACCCTGTGTATGTGATACTGTAGTCGTTAAGTACTAAGAAGTAAGAGAAAAAAGACAAAAGAAAAAAATGAGAAATAGATTAAAAAAAAACTGTACATGAGGTGGAACCGAACAATGGATAGCGATATATTTAGTTTTTACAATGTTTGGGGTGTGGCTATGAGTAAGCAACAGAATATATATATATGTGATATCCCTGTCAAGTGCTAGGAAGTAGAACAAAAAAGGATAGATAACAAAAGAAATAGAAAATAGGGTTTCTTAGCAGACAATAAGTAGGAAGATAGACAAAAGAAACTGTACATGCGATTGTCAGTTCAATTGTGACAAATGACTGGGCTGAACAATGATTAGGGATATATTTAGTTTTATTGGGGAGTGGCTCTGAGTAAGTGACAATAAAAACTATTGATTGTGACAATGTTGGACTTAACAACAGTGTCTGATTGGAAATGTTTTATGACAGTAGGGAGTTAAATTTTTTACAACAGTATATTTAACGACAGTCCAGTTGGCAACAGTCCGGTTTTAGACAGCCAGAGTTGAGTTGGACGTTTACAACAGTTCAAGGATGGGGACAGTTGAAGACAGGTTGTGGTTTGGGCTAGGTTGAAAAGGCTTTGGAAGATCGAGATGAACTGACGACAACAGACAAAATCAGCCTCTACGGGACAGAGATGTGAACCTTACCATAGAGATACATGAATCCAGAGTCCAATCAATATATATATATGAAGCATCAGCGTCTGCGTTTTTCTTGTGTTTTATTTTTTTCTACTTGTGAGCTTGTGTGTACCCTCCTCGACAGCCGCCCGTATGAAAAACTATGATGATACAACCATAAGAAGATTAGAAGACGCAGGAGAAATCCACGGTACACAATGGTTGGGGTTGGCAGACTATCAGTAGGGTAGCACATGGTGTCACATATACACATGCACATCATAACTCATACACTGTTCATTTTACTTAGTACTTTATCCATTACGTCACAGGTCCTTTAGAAACATAACAAATTCACACATGTACTTTATCTTATGTACTTCAGTATTTCAGTAATAAATTACGATCACTTAATAAAAGGGAATTACTTTCACACACACTTTGAATACGATAATAGTATTGTTGAAGGACAATGCAAAAAGATTTGTTTGGTTTTATATTAAAAATACCACGGAAAGAAGATCTCTTAATTATTCACAAATATGTGGAGAATTTTATCCTCGAAAGAAAGTTGAGTTCTTCTATTAGGTTGGTGCAAAAACAATATCGTTTTCTCACATATGTTACTTTTATATATGATTTCTGAATTATTTCATTGATTTATATAGCCATGTTATATATCATTTTGAAGCATGTTTTTCGCTCTATCCAACTGTGTTATTCGTTACCATTTTCAATCTCTTCATTCATTTTTATGCAAGCTTTTCAACAGCATGGACAAAACTCAAATATGCACAATTTTCTTGTTCCAGTTCGAACTAGGCCGAAAAGCTGCTGTGACAGCTCGTGATATCAATGATGCATTTGGCTCAGGAACCACTAACAAACATGTGGCACAATGGTGGTTCAAGAAATTTCGCAATGGTGATGAGAGCCTTGAAGATGCGGCCAGCCAACTGTAGTTGATAACGAACATTTGAAAGCCTTAATTGAAGCCGATCCTTGCAAAACCACACGAGAAGTTGCTGTTGAACTCGAGGTCAACCACTCAACAGTCATTCGCCATTTAAAGCAAATAAAGAAGCCCAAAAAGTTGAATAAATGGGTGCTGTATCAAAAAAATTGTTGTTTTGAGGTGTCTTCTACGCTCCTTCTGCGCAACAAAAATGACCCACTTCTTGAGCAGATTGTTCTGTGTGATGAGAAGTGGATCCTCTACGATAACCAGCAACGTTCGGTATGGTGGTTGGATGCTGGAGAAGTTCCACAACACTTTCCAAAGCCGAAATTGCACCAAGAAAAGGTTATCGTGACTGTTTGATGGTTGCAGCCAGTCTCGTCCATCACAGCTTCTTGAATCTGGGCAAAATGATTACGGCGGAGAATTTCTGCTGGCAAATTGATGAAATGCACCAGAAGCTCCAACGTATGTCTCCGAGATTGGTTAATATGAAGAGACCAATTCTCCTCTACGACAATGCTTGCCTACATGTTGCTCAACTGACTCTGCAGAAGCTGATCAAATTGGCCTACGAGACTCTGTCTCATCCGCCATATTCACCAGACCTCTCAACCACCGATTATCACTTTTTCAAGCATCTTGACAACTTCCTGCTCAAAAAATGCTTCAAAAGCCGAGATGATGCCAAATCAGCCTTCAATGAATTCATAGCTTCAAGAACTACAGATTTATATTCTAATGGGAGAAATAAACTTGTTTATCATTGACAAAAAATGTGTCGATTCTAATGGTTCTTATTTTGATTAATAAAGTTTATTATGAAAGGAGTTATGGTCTTTTGAAGTTGAATGTCAAAAAACGACATTATTTTTACACCAACCTGAATACAAAAGGAAAAAGGAAATGGTATTCGAAGATAAGCAACTGAAAGCTGAATTGGAACAACAGCTTTCAAAACAAAAGGAACAACAACCATGTATATTAATTGAGAAATTTCACTTTCGCAAGTAATAAAGAATGTCAAAAATAGAAGATTAGAGAAGTGTAAAAAGTTGCAATGGAGCTGCTAATAAATTCCTTGTGCGATTGTTTGTTCTTCAGCCATAGAAGGAAGGGCTTGCGACAGCTATCTGATGTTCATGTCATAAGGCAATCAACCATTAACGTCAACCATTAAGGTTAACCACAATAGTGAATATGGAAAAAAAGGTGGAAACTATAAACATTTAAGTTTATGTATAGTTCGGCTCACATGATCCGTCATTTTATTTATTAGTTTGTATGAACCAAATGATTCTTTTATTGGCATTGGTATCTCTGATATCTTTTTAGTTAGAATTATTTTCAGAAAGACATTGGGTACTTACAGGAAGGCTCACGTGAAGGTTGCTAATATTCTAAGTGAAAGTGTTTTTGTGAAACTGGACTCAAAGCTGGCATATCCAGGTAGCTAGTTCGTATTGTTAATCATCGAGTTACCATCCCACATGATTGCTAAGGGATCAGTGATTAGGTTTACCTTTTGGCCAGTCCACATAAGGGACAAGGAACCAGACACACTGAGCAATCTATGTGTGTTTTATAAATGTTGACACATGAGATGGTGTACTATAACTCAAGTCTCACAATGTATACCTGCTACTATATATAAAACTCAATTATTTTTCATTTTGATCTTAACTGTAAAATCAAGTCATGTAACAGATGAAATTTTTATTTTTTTTATTCTTGTTCACCCCAAACAAGGCAGATGGATGTAAAGGACTACTATTTAGGATCATATTTGGAGATGGGTGTGATGTCTGCTCACAAATACATTGAAGATATTGCCAAGGCTGCTGTAAAGAAGATGGGCTCTCTCTACCGTGCTAGAAAATTACTCACACCTGAGAGTATCCTATATTTCTACAAAGCCACCATTCACCCCTGTATGCAGTATTGTTTGCCACATCTGGGTTGGTGCATCTACCATTGATCTCTCCCTCTTGGACATAGTCCAAAATAAAGTCTCCAATCTAATAGGTCCTGCACTATCAACCAAACTCCAACCCCTGTCCCATCACCACAGGTTTTCATCCCTGTGCCTGTTTTATAAGTATTTTAATGGAATGTGCTCTGATGATCTCATAGCACTTGTACCTCCTTGATGTACACATCTCGTTTAGCAACTAAAAACCCACCCTTTCACTGGAGAGGTCCCTAGATGCTGGAAAGCCTTTTACTCTAATAGCGTCTGCCCTTGGACTGCTAGACTTTGTAATTCCCTCCCTGTTACCCGTTTCCCTAACAGTACTGACACAGAAGTTTAAATGTAATGTAAACCAACATCTTGCTCATCTCCTTGCATAGTCCTCTACAAACATGATCCCAAATTGTAGCCCTTTACGTCTAAGTGGTGATATTCATAGTTTGGGATGAAAATGAGTAAAAAAAATAAAAAAATTTAAACTTCTACATGTTAATACAGTCAGAGAAGCCGGAAACAGAGAAGGAATTCTAAAATCTAGCAGTCTGAGGGAAGAAGTTGTTAGAGTAAAAGGCTTTCTGGCATCTAGGGACTACTACAGTAAAGGTGTGGGATTTTGCTGCTAGATAAGTTTGTCGGGGGTGGGTATATATACATCGAAGGGGTACATGCTATGAGTTTACAAGAGCACATTCCGTTAAAATACTTGTAAAATAGGCACAGGGATGCAACATTGTAGTGATGGGACAGGGCTTTGAGTTTGATTGATAATGCGGGACCTATTAGATATGAGACGCTTTTTTGGACCTTATCTAAAAGAGAGAGATGAGTAGTAGATGCACATGGCTGGAACATTATTTGCCGCAGTCTTTGCAATGTCCTTAATGTATTTGTTCTAGGTCTCGCGTAGGTGTTATTAGTCATGCCAGTTATCATGGTTTTATTCTATCAGGTTGACAAGAAAGTTCTTGCAGTTTTTAACGTTTACATTCAGATAACCATATCTCGGCTCAAACAAAAACTTATTGATCGAAATAAGCACTATCAGAATCAACATACGTTTGCCAACACAAAACAAGTGTATTTATGCCAGTAATTTAAAAATCTTGCGTTCTGGTGACAATGAAGTCGCTGAAGGCGTTTTTGATATCACTTGGGTTTTGAAGTATTTCCCACACAGAAAGTTGTCGAGATGCTTGAAAAAGTGGTAGTCGGTAGGTGAGAGGTCTGGCGAGTATGGCGGATGAGACAGTTTCGTAGCCCAATTTGTTCAACTTCTGCAGGGTGAGTTTAACAATGTAAGATCGGGCATTGTTGTGGAGGAGAATTGTTTTTTTTCTGTTTACTAATGCTGGGTGTTGTTGTCGAAGTTTCTGATGCATTTCATCAATTTGTTAACAGAACTTTTTTGCTGTAATGATTTCGCTTGCATTCGAAAAACTGTAATGGATGAGACTGGTTGTAGACCACCTAACAGTCAGCATGACCTTCTTTTGGTGCAACTCTGGCTTTGGGAATTGTTGTGGAGCTTCATTGACGTCTAACCACTGAGCTGAGCATTGCCAATTGTCATAAAGAACCCACTTTTCATCATAAGTCACAACCTGGTCGAGAAACAGGTTGTTCTTGTTGCATAAAAGAAGGGAAGATGACACTTCATAATGGCGTTTCTTTTGTTGTCGTTCAATTTGTGAGGCACCCATTTATCAAGTTCTTTTGTCTTTCCAATCTCTCCCAAGTGGTTAGAAATCATCGTATATGCTATGTCTAAGTCAGAAGCAAGTTCTCGAACAGTTGTCTTGACTGTGGATTGGCTTCGACTAAGGCTCTTAATTGATTGTTGTCAACATTCGATGGCCGACCACTGCACTCATCATCTTCAAGACTCTCGTCATGAAATTTCTTAAACTACCATTGTGCTGTGCATTTAGTAGTGGTCTGCTTCATTGATATTGCTAGCTGTTTCAGCAGCTTTTCGATCTAGTTTGAATTGAAATAAGAAAATTAGGCAAATTTCCTTTTTTTTTTTTTGTCATCTTGTAGTCAACGTTCAGAAAAGAAGACATAATTGTTTTAAAACGATTGTAATTTAAATGATTAGATAGGGTGAAAAACGCTCTTTAAAATAATATACACAGTAAAGGTATTATAATTCAAAATTCAAAATTCCTCAAGAACTTTCTTCTCCACCTAATATTTTTGATAGGAAATAGCTTGTCTCTGTGTTCTCTAAATTGTTGTAAAAATTCCAATCCAAAGTACACTCTTTAATGTAACCATGTCTACTGTCTTAATATTTTTTGTTTCTTTTTTCCAGAAAACGTTATGTTTATGTGTTTCATTGTCCGAAGGGTCCTGGCATCGAATCTCCTCTTCTTATTGACCCATCTGGATTCTACTTCAGGCGTGAAGGAATTGGTAACCACTTTATTTGTGGGATGTCTCCCACCGAGGTAAAGACTGTCATTTATTTTTTTTTTTTCAGGTAACCTATCACTGACATTTTCTGATCTAAAGAGGCAAATATTTTCTCTCTCCCCCCCCCCTCGAAAAGGTGTTTTCACTACAAAGGGTTTATAATGAAGTTTTTGTGATCGATATTTTACTGAATCTCTTTCTTTTGATCTTACTATTAATAAGTCTTAAATCAAGCTAGCCTCCTTTTTACTACAAATGTTCAGTCAAAATGAATGTTTCTCTTTTTTTTGATAATCTCGTAGGATTGAATTTCACTCCAGATTTAAAATAGAATTATATCCAATCTATCACGATAGTTGCCGAAAAAAAAACCCACAAATGATGGACTTAGTAATTTCTTTTTTTTTTTTTGCATGGTGCAGAACTCAGATTCACATATGTTAAGACTTAAAACTGCACCATTCGTTCATTTTCACCAGGATTTGAGTTGACATCCCCTGGGGACTTTTGGGGCTAAATGGGTGAGGGAGGGGGGTGGACAATGCTGAACTTAGTCATTTTTTTTTTATGCCTCGTTCACTGTGCACTCATGGGGGACCATGCATGCTTCACTTGTTATTTTAATAAATTGTGTGCTTTTGCCTTGGTTTTAGCACAACTGAGTTACTTCCCTTGTTATTATGTCACGTGTTCTCAAAGAAATAAGGCTTTTCTACGATAAAGATTGAAAACTTGTGTTGTTTTTTAAATAATGCAGTAATATTTAAGTACTTCTGACATGCCAATTAAGTAGATATCATTGCTTTGAGTTGAAACTGACACAAAAAGTCAGTAGGTATTATTTTTTTTTTTTAGATTTTATTTTTTGTTTCCTGAATTTCACTATATCCAGCTCCCTAGAAATGGACATTCAGTAATATTACATACATTTGCACACACTTTAACATATAAACACCCCAAGACTCAGCACATTGTAGACTCGGTCGCAAAGGAGACAAAGAATAGGAAAGAACTTCAACTCCTCTTTCAAGTTTTAAGAAAATACCTTTATTTCTCATTCTCCCACTACACATGACTTCTCAATATGGCTGTGACGTCACTCACGTCTCTAAGATGATTATCTTTTCTAATGTGTTCATTGGTCTGTGTGCACACATTCTTTTTATAGTCTTCTTTTTTTCCTTGTCATGACTCCACTTCACACACAGCTTGGCATTTGCATACAGCCACCGTATGCTTGTTCGCGCTTGGTTACAATTCTGGATGGATTTCTCCATATAAGAGTCAGATATATCCTAAGATGAAATACTGCTTCCACATTCAGGATGGGTACTGCTCAAAGCACTCTTTCTTGTGTAAGACGGAGTTCAAAATCAACCTTGAAATCTAGTGGGGATGACCGCTTCTATTCTCTACAATGTGTTCACACAGAAGAGATGTTACTAGTCTTTCTCTACTCTATTGTTATTTTCAGGAAAATTGTTTGACCGAGTTTAATTTCTGGTTCTCTCCTTGTATGAGATATACAGCGAGAACTTGTCTTCCTACTACCACTACAAAGACCTTTCCTTTCTTCCTACACATGTCTAACATCAAATGAAATTTCCAAAAGCAGCATTTCCTTCCAAAAGCTTCCCATCTGCAGAATATGTTGCCATGGGACTGCTTCCATATTGTCTACAACATGGTCGCCTTCAAAATCAATGTGAAGAAGTACTTGTTGTAAACCGTCCTAATAACTAATCAGTTTTTGTTCATCCCATTCATCATTTTCAATCTTCTCTTAATATTCTTCATCATTCAGCTGATAATCTTACTAACCCTTATCTTCAAGTGGCTTTTAGCCTTAATAAGTGTTGACTCATTAGTAACTAATTTTTTTTAAAATTCTCCTCCATCCCACCAGTATACGCTCTCGTTTATTTATCAGCCAACTTGAGAAAGAAGAAAAATTGGGAGTTTATTATAAAACAGTTGCACATTTATGGACCTGCATATTTCAAAGTCCGTAATTGTACCCCCCCCCTTTTTTTTCTCTTTTCCTTTATAATGTACTTTCTATTGAGAGTGTTTCTGGATTGGCTTTTTGGTCCTTAATTTCTGGACGATTTTAGTTGGAGACAGCAACCCCAAGTCCCGGCGGCTATCTCAGGGCAACATGGATTCTTTTGTTTATATTGATAATTTCTGTAGCTCACTTCTCCTCTTTGCATACAGAAACTCTAAATCAATTACCTTTCTTTCTCTTTCGTCTTTTTCAAATCGGAAAGATGTTTGTGTTCCCAGATTCTAGAAAATACCTTTTGACAGTGTTGTCTATCACACTGTTTACTGACCCACACCTGTTATTTGAATATCTCCATTTCGACAAATAATTATCTTTGCATTCCTTGTTATTTTAATAAATTTTTAGGCTTCTTTTCCCTTTTCAATCCAACAATATTGTCACGCATCAGAATATACCAGCAAGTCCACCTAGCATTGGCCGGGGCACAAGTACCACTAAAAGCGAAAATGTATGTATGTTTGTATGTGTGTTCACTTTTTCTGTATGTCTATAAAAGGCTTTTTTCAGAGAAGCGGTCGGTCAGTTCACAACTTTTTAAAACTTTTTATATCACATATAAATCGTAATATCTCAGAGTTAACAACGAAGCTCGCCTATCTATTTAATTTGCTCGATTTCGGGAGGATAAATATTCAACATTTGTCGCTCGCCGCATGTGGGTTAGTCTTTTTCCTATAACATCTTGGGAAAATAAAAATAAAAGCGTTCCGCAGTAAATGAAATACTATCCCGCAGTCAAACTTGACCTCATTAACTCATTAAAATGGGCACCTGCCAAATCCAAGTAATTAAATAAATTCAAACATGTTTCCGTTAGCATCTCGCGGTGGGGCAATCGTTAGCATCGCACGTTTTTTTTTTTTTCACACTTTAATTTACAACTTTGCCTCAACAGTTCGGGTTCGATCCTCATACTTACCTACCAAAACGTGTTTTAACCCCCACCCCCACCCCCAGAGTTTCCACACACACACCTCCAAACACCCGGGCAACGCCAGGTACTCCTCGTTAGTATCATTATATAATTATAATTCTAGAGTTGTATGAATTATTATTATGAAGAATTTGTTACCGATTTAAGTTAAAATTTACTTTGGCACCAGTTCTGTTGAATGACGCATTAATTGGGGACGAATATTGTCTCCAATTAATTAACTTGCAATTGTACTTGTGTTCAGTTGATCATACTAAAGCAACATTCACCCTAGGTGAGTTGAACCAGCTTCCTCCAAAGAAGGAAGTTTTATGGGAATATCAAATTCACAAGCAGTCCCAAGTTGCTTGCATATCCCCAGTCAGAAGAGACTTTAGGTTATTGCAGTTCTTGTCAACATCCTCCTACAGATAGTGCCTAAAATTTTATTGCAGTTTTTACAGGGAGATGTCGACATCTTCCCATATACAACACCTGGTATTCCCAAGTGGTCACTCATCTGTTATTGACCAGGTTCAATGTTGCTTAACTTAGGGGATCTAACAAGAACTGGTATGACAACATGATTATGCTGTATATAATAGATCATACCGACTTAATTGTAGACAACAGCATTTAAATAAACCAAAATGAGTTGATACGATACGACACAAAATAAATTTGATATTGGTGACAGAATTTTAAAAAAATAAAACATTTTGTTGTTTTCTTTCTTTTTTTTATTTCCCAGGAAGAGGAGCCATCGATAGACAATTTAGAAGTTGATTACGACTATTTTCAAAACAAAGTTTGGCCGTTGATGGCACACAGAATTCCAAAGTTTGAATCATTAAAGGTAAATATTACTTTGATTTTATCCGTCCGCTGTTTTTCATCTTTTTATTTACATGCTTTACCTTATTTACATATTTTGTGGGCACCTTTTATATATATATATATATATATATATATATATGAACAAATGATTAATAAAACATGTTAAAAGACATCTTGAAAAAGAGTTAAAAACATATTTAATTTTAAAAAAGGAAACACAAGATAAGTGGATAGTCCTTAATCCGCGGAGTTTCGAAGAAATACTCTCCTTCTCATCAGAGGGCAGGAATTAGCAAAAATGCAGGATAGGATTTTGCATATAAAAGTATTTAATGAAACTACAAGTAAGTCACAGATCTTACTTGATTAAAGAAAAAAGGGTGAGGTAAGGGGAACAGGAGGCAAAAGAAAAATGATAAAAAGATTTCACATGAATGGATAGTCCGGTGAAGGGTAAAAATCCAAAAATGGTCAAATCCAAAACAGTCGAATTTAAAATTTCAATCCAATGGGTAAATTCCAAATGGTCAAAATAATCCAAAAGGCAGAGTTCCTTGGAAAAAAGCGCAAATGGAATGAATTCCAAATCATTAAAAGAAAAGCACTGGAGAGAATATTTAAAAACACGTCTGTCAAGGCTGGATGAATTAAAAAAAAAAAAAAAAAATATATATATATATATATATATATATATATATATACAGGGTGCCCACAAAGTCTGGCTACATAATCTACAGGATGCTTCCACAAAGTCTGGCTACATAATGTAGCCAGACTTTGTGGGCACCCTGTATATGGTAAAAGATGTAAAAGTAACAGATATAAATAAAAACATGTAAAAAATGGAATTATTATAAAATCATCATCATCATCATATATGAATGTTAAACTGATTATGACGTTGATGATGCTTCTTTTACATTATACTAGCAGACTGCCCGGCAGTGCTCAGGCGTAAAATATGCATAAATATTATATTTCAATTCATGCAAATTTCTTATTATTATGAAGCTAATTTTCAATATATAATAATGATTTCAAGTTATAAAAAATATGACTTCAGTACCATTTGCTAGAATCGAAACCAGAATGTTTAGTGCTGCAGTCTTAGCTGTTATTTATCTTTCCAGTATCATTATCATGTGAGCTTCCAACAGATGAATGTGAAAGGTTAAAACTAAAGTGACTTTGAGCTATGAATATTGTGTTGTAATTCGGCTTTCAAACGTATTTCATATTTACTAGCATTTCAGTCCGGCGTTGCCCGGATGTTTGGATGTGTATGTTGAGCAAAAAAAAAAAAAGTGGTAGTAGGAAGGCAGGCTCGAACCCGTACCACAAAGGAGGAAAAGAACGGGGTAAAACCTAACGTTTATGCTGTTACGACCACCGCCAAACTGGAAGCGACATTTTTTTAAAATTAAGGCTAGACAATCTAAAGGAGAGGATAACTTTAAAAAATATCGGCGAAAAATGTGCCCCCCCCCCCTGTAGAAAAGTGCCTAGTTGAAGGGAAAGATATTAATGTTTTTAGCCAATTTTTTGATATTTGTCGTATGAAAGGTTGAACTTTAAAACGATACTGATCTTGGTAAAATCCGTCGCCTCTATTGAAAATTGAAGGCAGACATGCAAACAGACATACATACATACATTTATATATTGGTAACTAAAAATTTTCGGCCCAAACTGATGAAAAAGCTTGCCCTATCTCTGAATACCCTTTATGTAAAATTTCAAATATTTAGACCAGAAATTGTCTGAGTAATTTGGAAGAGACCGCAGAAGTCAATTTTTTTTTAACTTTGACCCCTATTATGACCCCTTAACATTTATTGATTTGGACTCAAATCAAGTTATTAAGTTAGATCCATGTCCAAGGAACCTATATCTAAAATTTCAAATGTGTAGACCCAAAATTGTCGGAGGAGTTTGGTAGAGTTCTTAAAGGTCAAATCGTTGAACTTTGACCCCTTAACAGCCAAATTTCTGGCCAAAAACGGATCACATCGATTTTCCCAAACCTCAGTACCCTGTATATCAAATTTCAAGTCTGTAGACTAAAAATTGACAGAGTTATTGCGTAGGGAAATGTACACACACACACACAGACATGTTCACTTTTATATATATATAGATTTCAATTTAAAATTCAAATTCAATCAACACTTCTAACATGGAAAACACTACCTGAAGAGAAATTTTTGATGATGGGCTGTGTGACTACTCTTAGTGAGAATAATAATAATAATAATAATAATTTCTTTTTGGCTACAGAGCTCTTCTAAGATTTTAGTCTCTTTGTGTTTCTTGTTTTGGTCATTACTAGGGCTAAGACAACAGCATATTCTTTTCATTGTTTTGACTCTCGAGTGTAGATCCGTTGATATCTTATATGCTTTTATATAGAGTGATGTGGTTCTCGGTTGATTAACTGTGTCTTTGTTGGATATATACTCGAGAGTCAAAACAATGAAAAAAATATGCTGTTGTCACAGCCCTAGTCATTACATTGGTAACTCTCCATACTTGTTGTCCTTTAACGTATCAATAGTGACATTAGCGTGCTAAGACAATTTTGCACCTATACTTTTCAAGAGTTAAGGGTTCCTTTTTATTCTGGGTGATGACCTGTCAGCTTTTATTTAAGGGGTTTAGTCATATTTACATAATAGTTATTCCTCATTGTCCACAGCTTTTTATTGATTATTAAAAACTGTTCTCAAGAGAGGGGAGAAACGTGTTGGATACCTTGAGAATATTTTTTACATAGGAGTCCCCACTTATCAAGGCCCAGAGGCCACTCGAGGATAAGGATTAATGGGAGTACAGTAGTCGGTGGGATTATAGTGTAGTAATTGTAAGTAGTGGGAATTTTGTAAATTGGATTACTTAGAGGGACGGTTCATCAAGAATTTGTTTACGTTGGACTTGAAGTCAGCTGGGAAGCAAGCAAACGGAAGAGAGTTCCGCAGGCGTGCAGTTCTAAGAAAGAAGCTTTATTCATGGAATCTACATTTAGGTTTAGGCACAGATGAAGACTGGCTCACCTCTTTGAATATTTGGTCAGTGCTGACTTCTAACTGGACGCATCCTCATTTCAGAGAGTCTTGATAAATTCATCTACAGAGAAACTGGTCACAGCTTTGACCAAAAGTTTTGCAACTCCATAAAAAATTCGAACCACAATTATTTTTGTTCTACCCTATTAAAATAATAATTAAAACCATTTTCAAGTGAAAAAAATTAGTTACATTTAGATTTTTATGAATCAAATACTTTTTGTGTCTTCCTTTATTTGTCAGTGTGAGTTTTATTCGTTTTGGCATTGGATAGTGCTTTTCCATAAATGATAGTAGGTAATTTTTTTAGCATATTCAAATACCATCCAGTGTTCATTAATGTACTTTGGGGTGAAATCTCCAACACCATGAAAGGAGAAACACCCCCAAATATGCACAAAATCTGGATGATTGACTGAGGACACTTTACGATTGGGATGGAATCTTTTTCTGACCCACTATTGGCGAAGCAGCTAAAATGTGGTTCATCGGAGAAAATCATTTTTTTGCAGTTTTTCATACTATATCCTTTATGAATCTGATGGAAATTTTGAATATTTTTTTGTGTCAAAAGTGGCTTTCTTGCAAGAATACTGTGGGATTTGAGGCTTCCAACAGTCCATCCTTTCGATAATTGTTGACTACTTTTTGGATGACCAGTTAGTATTCTGTAGATGGGCCTCTCTTAAGCCATGGTAGGCAATCCATCTAGTAATGGCATGATGATAAAAAAATACCCCTGATATCCCTGGCAAAGCATCAAGTATTCAGCTACACACAAGATTTGAATTACAACTCATGTAGTGAGTTCAATTTTGGCTGCAGTCGTATGTTAGGTTTTTTTACATTTACGTTTACGTTAACATTCTAGGTTCAACTTTTTCTTCCATTTCTGGACTATTCTATTGACTGGTGATGCACGAACCTTATCTTGTTTGGCAATTTGGCAGCAACAACTAAGGTCAGCTTTGTGCAAAGCTACGATTGCGGAACGTTTTTCAGCAGTACAATGATCCTTGCACATATATATGATAATTGAAATTAGAAAATAAAATACTGACAGCGTTTTTACTTTTATGGTGTGGAATGACCATTGTTCACTGAGTTAAGTTCATATTATTGGTGTCAAAATGGTCATTTTGTTTTTTACTAAATTATTTTTTCCATTGTATTAGTTTATAAAAACAAAAAGATTAAGGGAGAAAAAAAGAGAAAGAAATTAAAAGAAAGAAAAGAAAAAAGAAAGAAAAGAAAAGCATAATAAGAAAAAAAAGAAAGATAGAAAGGAAAGGGAATAAAAGAAAATAAAAAGAAAGAAAAGAAAAATGCACAAAAGAAAGAAAAAAGAAAAAGAAAGAGGGAAGTAAAAAAAAAAACATTAAAGATAAAAAAAATATTGGACAACAAAAAGAAAAAAGAAAGAACTATGGACTAAACGAAATAAAATATTATTTTATGGTATAACAATAGGAAAAGTAATGCTATTAATGCATCTTTTTTATTGATTAGTAATGGTTTTACTCACTTGCCATATCCAAAAAATATCTGAAACTATGCTTTTACAAGTGTTGCAAAACTGTTGGTTAGAGCTGTAATATGCTTTCAAACTCTTTTATATATGTTGGTTGACTGAACCGAACTTCTACAGAGAGTCCACAAGGATTGTTTCTCAAGATTATCTTGTTCTTTATCACTATTCGTTTTGCCTGCAGAATGGCTCAGTAGTTGCATACAAAGTCAGGGAAGGTTCCCTAAAACTTCAAAAAGAATGGCAATTGCACAATGCACCATGTGCAATATAGTTATCCTCACACCATGAAGTTGCAGTTCCACATCTGACATGTCCTTTCTTGCCATAAGGCATAAAATACCAGAGGATAACAGATCTTAATGCTGACTCCTAAATTTTCACTGGATCCTTGCTAGTCAGGTTACTTTGACATTACCATGTTGTCACCACCTATACGACATGAAGAAGAATTGAATTCAAAAGAAAGGGGGCTGTAGAGTAGAAAAACAAAATCTTAATTCTATGTTTATCACATCAAGTGGCTTCATATCTTGTCTGGAGCTATTTTCATACTCTCCCTTCCTAAAATAAAGAAAAACGGTCATACTAATGCAGTATTAGTGTTAATAATAATACAGGATGACTGCCACCAAAGAATGCCACTCATGAAAATGCCAATAAATAATTTAATAATTGGATATTTCAGGTTTATGAAGAAGAAACATTGCAAGAAAGACTGAAATAGTTTTTTTAAAAATGGCATTGAATGAGTATCTATGTTGCCCTTAATATTCAAGTTTATTGTTTCATGGACTCCGAATGTGTGGATCCAACTGTGCATGAGTATTTTGTCTGAATATTGACATCATCAAGATCTTCTCTTCTATGCGAGCTTACAAGACAACCAATGATTTTGTCTTTTCTCAAACGATCCAAAAATATTTTTAAACTGTAAGGAGTTAACACGAATGAAATATGATTATCACAAAGACAGGAGATACCTATTGGCCTTAGTTTTGAAAACAATAAGGTTATATGTAGGAGGAAAACAACAGAAAGGGAAATCCACAAGTCTGCAGTTCTGGGAAATAAACTACTGGAATAGGAAATTATTTTTTTTTAATTACAATTTTCACCCCAGACAAGGCACAGTGCCACTTTGATTACAACAAAATATCAAAACATTAAATTGATAGAGACTATTTGCTCAATGAACCAAACCAGCTGGAACAAAGGAAGCAGGGAATAGATCAGACAATTCTGAAGAACACATGCCTTAATAGTATTAAAAAAAAAGACCGAGACTAACAATATCACATCTATGAGAGAGATTGCAGAGAAGAAGAAAGGGTGTTGCCAGTCAAATTATAGACACGTTTGTGCACCTTATCAAGAACCCTCAAATAGAACAGAGATTTACTGGCCCAAATATGACAACTGTACTCCATACATGGTCTGATTGTAGATTTGTAGAGATAGAAAATAGTTTCAGGTGTGAAAAAGTGTTTAGAACGATAGAGAGAACTGACTTTACAAGAGCATGATTATTGCAGAAAGAGCAATAATAGTATTTTTATGTATGTGAGAGAGATGGTGCAGAGAAAAAAGGGTGAGAGCCAATCAAGTTATAACTACATTTCTGCACTTTGTCAAAAACCAATCAAATTACAGATTACGTTTCTGCACTTTATCAAGGACCAATCAAATTTCAGATACATTTCTACGCCTTATCAGTAACCAATTAAATTAAATACATGTTTGTATTTTATCAACAACCAATCTTCGTAGCCTAGTGGGGGATGCCCTTTTCTCTTCCCTGCAACCTCTTTCCCACAGAAGAGACGTTGCAAACCTGTCTATGCTTTATCGTTATTTTCATGGCAAGTGTTCGTCTGAGCTCTAATCTATGGACCCCCCTTGTCCTAACTTTCACGAAAAACACTCGTCTAGCTGAAACCATTATCGATAATCTGCCCCATTCTTTATATGTGTCTAACTAAACCTGAACGTAGATTCCATGAACAAAACTTCTTTCTAAGAACTGTACGCCTGTGAAACTCTGTTCCGTTTTCCTGCTTTCCAACTGATAACAATATGGTTGTCTTGAAGTCCAATGTAAACAAATTCTTGATGAGCCATCCCCTTAAGTAATTCAATTTATCAAATTTCCAATTTCCACTATTCTAGAAGTGCAAGCCATGTTTAGTTTTAGAACAGTTTCTGATGGTTAGTTGTTCTACACAAGTCTTGGGGGTGACTGGTTCGCAGTAGACAGTTCTCGAGTTGGAATCCACAGAGCAAAAGATTCTTCCCGTGTTGACACAAAGAAAACATATGCGAAGTTGCTACAGAAAGATTTGATATTTATGGAGCAATTCTGGTTTCTGATTGGTTGGTAGCAGAACATGAATTAATTCGATTCGTCAGTTCCTAGCAGCATCGTTTATAAATAGAACCTCCCGACTGTGCAGGATCATACCATATTACAGTGCAAAAATATTGCAACAATAACAATATGGTTGTCTTCAAGTCCAACGTAAACAAATTCTTGATGAGCCATCCCCTTAAGTAATCCAATCTACCAAATTTCCACTACTAACGATTACTACGATATTGTTCCCTCTTGGGCTTTGATAAGTGGTGACTCTTGCGTAAAAAAAAAAAAAATCAAATTGTAGATACATTTCTGCACTTTGTCAAAAACCAATCAAATGAGACAGAGATTCGCTATTTCTGCTACTATTATTAATTATTTTTTCTGTTTATTCTAATAATAACCAAGTTTAATGTATTTTCTTTTATTTTTTTAGATGATGAGTGCTTGGTCAGGTTTTTATGATTACAACTATGCAGATCAGAATCTCGTTATTGGAAACCATCCCTACTTACGTAATTTTTTCTTCGCCAATGGTCTTAGTGGACATGGATTCCAGCATGCACCGGCGATTGGTCGAGCACTCATGGAGTACATTATCGATGGCGAATTTGAAACAATTGATTTATCAAGGTTTACATTTGAAAGATTCCTAAACAATGAACTGCTTTACGAAGTCGGAATTATCTGATCATTCAGTTGTAGATATTTTTTTTTTTTGCCAAGAATTTTGAGCAAATTTTATGTAATATATATTGTTAAAGATGAATATATAGAGATAAAGAAAAATGAAAAGAACATAAGTTGTTGTAAAAGATTTGTTTCTCTAACATTTGCTTTTTTGAGATATAAGACTTCCGAATTGTGTTCTATCAAAGTCTCAAGTTTCATTGGATATTTTGGTGTGTGAGATCCAGGATGATAAAATATAAGATATTATCTTTATCTCCAGATAATTGTCTCTGACAGAAAGAATTTAAATTAACCCATTAAGTCCCAAGGTATCTCATTTTTTTTATTCAAGTCTGGAATTCAACTTAATTAAAAAAAAAAAAACTACAAAACAAATCTTGACATTGTACATACCCATCATTAAACAAAAATGTCATATTACAAAAATCAGGTAAATTGATCAAGCAGTTCTATTTTTAACTAAAATTTTTTAAAAAAATCAAATTTTATGAGTAAACAAAAAAGAACCGTCTCACATCACCTTCTTGAAAAAAAAAAAAGGGATGACAGTTAACTGCACAATAATTCAAACTTGCATGATCAATCTTGTAATGCTAACGATTTCACATTAATTACTTGTTTAAAAATGTTTTTCTTTATAAAAATAAAAACTGCTTGATCAATTTACATAATTTTTGGAATATGGCATTTTCGTTCCTTGGTGGGTACATACATCACAAAAATATTCTTTAATGATGTTGAATTCTAGATAAAACCAACTTTTTTACTATTGGGTTGAAATTTTGTGTAATGATTAAAAATAGGTTAGAATACACAAGTTGAAAGGAAAATTTTATTTTATTTAGAAAGCAAAAATATTGAATCTCCTATAAGTAGGACACTGGGTACATGTGATATATTTTATCAATCAAGAGGCTATATATGTAAGGTAAAAATTTACAAATTATGTAAAGGAGCAAAGCAGTTCACACAAAGAGTTGCATTGCTCTTTTGGCAATAAGTTAGTGATTTACTATTGAAGAACTCTTTTATATTGTTACTGAACAAATAGAATTTTAGCACAAATTGCACAAGAATTTTTAAGACGATTTCAACAACTCTTGGAAAGCAGTTAATGAATATAGATAAATTTTAACCTTTCTTCAGAATAATTATGCAGTAAGCAGTAGTATTATATATTACATTATTGAAAAGAAATTATTTGGTGTCCTATTTATAGGATGGTGGGACCTAATAGGCTAAGAGGACATGATTGTTTGTTTCAGGTGTTGTACATCAAGAGACTTTTTATTTTATAAGGTTGTGAAAACACAAGAAGGAAGTTTGAGGGGGGGGGATGTTAAAAGACAGTAAGACAATACATTTAGAGTTTAGACTAATACAATCTAATATTTCAAGGCATTGTCTCCTTATCAAAGATGACGGAGATCTTGCACGTTTCCCCAGGCACCATTTTGATGGGGAGGCGATGCTTTGAAATATTAAACTGTACCAGTCAATACGTAAATTAAGGAAAAAAATACCAAGTGATAAAATAAAATCATTACCCATAGTGCCAAAACATTATACACTTTCTGGTGTTTCCTTTATTTTGCAGTTTTCCCGGTGCCCACAATTTCCTGCATTGTCAAAAAATTGTCTAAAATATAAAAATTTAATTATATTATTATAGTTGTGGGGAGGGTGGGTAAAAAGTGTGATTGGTCAAACAAAAGATTGTGTGAGGTTAGAAAGTTCTTTTTAAATAGTCGGTTCTGCTTATCCAAAATGAGCGTACAAGTGGTCATGTTGGATGTTTTTCCACCATGTGTTGAAGTTTATTCGTTGACATTTAAGTGATGACTTATTTCACTTCTATAACAGTTACTACACATTGATTTTATGGTACACATACTACATTGTCTGAGATCCATAATGTTGAAATTTTTTTTTTCTAATTGTTTCAATGTTTTGTTTTTTTTATGTTCACTATGAACCTAATTTTTATTTAATAAGACCAAAACAAGATGTTAGGAAAAAGAATGCAAAAAACATTTCAAGAATCAACAACTCTTACTAAAAGAATATCACTTATTTCAATTAGCTGATTTTTCTTTTAAGGTGACAATGTAAGAATTTCTCTATAGTAATCTATAGAAAATAACATGGTACAATAATAGTAACTGACAGTTGGTTAGTCAGAATCAAAAATGCTATTTTGGTCCAACTTTTAAAATCCAGGCAACATAATTTTATAGCATAAATAAAAAACAAATGCATTTGTGTCTTTATGAAACTTTTTAAGCTGCAGCTGATATGATGTTGTTTAAGACAATGATGTCAACAATGACCACTATGTTGATATCATCCATGTTCATGTCAGTGGTGTCCATCACGTTTATCTAACGTAATAAAGGTGAAATCACCATTGACCAAAATGTCCTCATTGGATGAAATCACTTAAAACCTATTCAATTTTGGGTTGGGACAGCATATATATATACATACATATATATATATGTATGTATGAAATTTTTTAAAAGCCAGGAGCAATGCAGAAAGGGCCAAAGCCACAAGAAAAAAGAAAGGAAAAACAAATAGACGGGTATGTTCAGGTAGAGAAATGTCTAATTATTTATTCATTTATCACTCCTCCTCTCATTACATAATTATTTGCAATCAAGTTATTGGTATGTCTAGTGTATATAAAGTCCACTGGTGGTATGGAACTTTGATTAATTTTGGGAGAAAGCACCTCCCCTTTTCAAAAAGAAAACAAGAGTATATTCAAGATGGCGAAAGAGATTAGGACAGCAGCAAGAGGGTAGAACCGCAGTAAGATGTGTTAGTTAAATATGTAGGTAACTCGGGATAATTTTTTTGTTATTAATATTTATTGGCTATATTTTATTATTTTTAATCTTGTTTATTTCATTATTTTTTTTTTATATTAGGAAATATTCTTATGTTTAAATTTATTATCTCATTATGATAATGTATGTTTATTTATTGTTTTTTTATTATTATGTTGTTTCAAACCAGTGACGTAGCCAAGATTTTATATATATTGCGTATTACCAGACAACCTACTTACATACAAAAACAACAAAACATCCACACCTATGGTATTTCACTTCAATAACACCAAACATTTCTACAACCCATGAAACAGATGTTCAAACAATTACAACAGGACCCCATACTCAATACAATATACAATAAACCCCCCATTTGTGCCAAACAACAGTTCCCCAACTTACATTCCTTACATCCACTCGGATTAACCGCACCCTCACATCTCAATGAAAGAAACCTTTGCAATAGGCTCAGATGTCTAATATGTACACACATTCACCCCTCCTAGCACCAACATCAATCTCAAACTCTAAATTGCAATAGTGGGGGAAACAGGCCTGGAGTTCTGCATATGCCTTAATAACCACAAATATACCATTAGAGACAAATCCACACAGCATCCAGTAGATATCCACTATAATTTAACTAACCATACAATAGACAACATCAGATACATCCTCATAGCATCCAATTTTATTACACAACACCAGAGACGAAAATATGAAAAAATTAATTCTAAAACTCAACACGCACACTTCAGGCCTTAACAAAAACCTAGGACTACTCAGCAACTACAATTTTTATAACAACAAAGATTTTCCATAAACATTTTCCTTAGGACTGAAATACATGGTGAGATGGGGTAAACTTTTTTTTTTTTCCCCCCTCTCTTGCTTACTCTTTCCGAAACCTTCACATTTCCCTAATTTTTTCCTTCTTTATACTCTTGTACACATTTGTCTATGTATGTGTATGTGTGTGCATATTATGTATGCATATATGTATTTATGCGAGTATATATATATATGTGTATGTATGTATATGTTTTTTCAAAACACATTTTCTTTAAGTGTTAATTTTCTTCATATTACCATATATGTATATATACATGTATTTCTCGCACACCTATACCTCTTTTCCCATCCCTCTCTTCCTACATTCGCTTATGTACACTTGTGTTTATATGTGTAGCTGTCTCTACGTGTAAATATATGCGCAAACATTTCTGTATGTGCATTTGTTAGTATATGTATTGTGCATGCGTTTATGTGTGTATATATGTATATATTTGTACATGTGAGTGTTTGTATACGTATGTGTATGTACATATTATGTAAATTCATAAAAAAGGAGCATTTCATTTCTGTCTCTAAACAGTAGAATTTGGAAACAACATAGCGTCTCTCCTCATAACATCTTATATCCTTTAAATTCTTGTTCTCTTGGAATAAATAATATCATTAGAATTCAAAATATTGGACAGTTAAAGGCACGTTTCCTCATTTTTATTTTTCATTTATATGTGTATATGTATTGTGTGTACTTATGTGTATATATATAAAACTGACGTAGCAGCTTCTCATTGGCTATACCTCCCCCTCCTCCTCCTTCCTTTTCCCCGTGTATACTCATCACTTTTACTACACCGATGAAGACTGAAAGATCAGTCGAAAATTATGTACTTGCAAAAAAAGTTTAATTTTTTTCATATTATTTTGCATCCCTGCACGTCAACAATTGAAAATGAATAAAGAAAAGTTTTTAAAAGCTTTTATACTTTTCATATTTTTTTATACATTTCCATATATATATATAGTGTTCCAACCCAAAATTGAATAGGTGTTAAGTAATTTCATCTAATATGGGCATTTAAATAAGCATTTTTTTAATATCACTATAAACATGTTTTAAATATCGATGAATGTTGCTGTTTCAAGCACAATTGCTCCATGATACTTGAGTTTTTCATTTTAAACTTAAATTCATTATCACCGCACAAGCAATAAGGCCAGTCATAAAAAAAAAAAAATCAACATTATGTTTTTTGATGTGACAGCGGTGCATTCAAAATGAATGTTTTCGCTTAGAGCACAATTGAAGCATGATACTTGATTTTACATTTTAAACTTTGTATATCAAAAAATAATTTTATAAAATCAACAGTAGGATCTCTACAGTGCAATGTAGACTAAAATGTATTGTGGACAAAATCACTGCAGAAAGGAATGTAAAAAATGGGCGATTTCAATGACAATAGAAATATGCAAGTGTAAAACATTCATTGATCATTAAATCCCAGGCAACATCAGGTCCCCTTGCTGGTTTATATACATACATATAAAGGAAAAAAATAAAAATAAAAATTAGTTATGTATTCATCAATGTTTCGTCTCTATTTCAAGACTTCCCCAAACCGATTGATTTGAAGAAATAAAATACAAGTACAATATTTGGTGCGTTTAATGTAAAAAGGATGTTTTTGTACTTTTTTCAAATGAAACAGCTGTTAATATTCAAAATATGTAATGCATTTATGACATGAAATGATTTTTTTTTTTATCAAAAGACATCGCTGTTACAATTCAAAAAATGCGCTGAGGTTTTGATCTAAAAAGAATGTTTTTGTTATTTTTGTATTTTTGATTTTTTTTTTTTTTTTCGAACAAACAATAGTTGTTAGAATTCAAAATGTTTGTGTTTATGAAATGTGATGCGTGTTTTGGGTTTTTTGTTTGTTTTTTATATTATTTGTGGTGTAAAATAGCCAACCTTGATCTCAATTCAAGTTTTGTTAATTTCATTTTGCTGATTAAAAAACGTTTGTAAAAAGCTGTGTTACGTTGTTTGTGTTAGAGTTTATAATGAGTGTTAATTCAAGAAGTTTTCGCCAAGATTTATTCGAAATAAATTTAATGAGTCAAGCTTGTTTAAGGTATGATCATGTTGTAATGCACGACAGAATAGTGCATTCAGAGAATTGTTATTTTTTATATCTCTTATGTTTACTAACCCTTTTCTTTAGTTCCCATTAAGTTTCACCAACATTTAGCTGATGACAATTATTACACAAGACAGTATGTATACCTGCATTAAAAGTGAGGATTTTTCGAAAATGTTTTGTCCCTTTTAATAGTTGTATTGTTGAAATTCCTAATTTATTTAAAGAGTTAAAATTATTGTATTATTGGCGTGGGCAGGTTAAAGTCTGTGTGTGTACATGATTTTTGCTTGTTTCAGAATTTGCAGTCCACAATATTCAGATTAAGAATTCAAATACATCACAAATTCCCTGAAAACACTGATTATACCCCACATAATTTTATTATTAAATGTAAAGAAAAAAGCTCTACAAATATTTTCCAGACAAAAAAAAAAAATTAAAAAACAAGCATTAAAAGCAGCAAAATTTTTTTTCGAAAAGCCTTTACTTCAAATGGTGCATTCAGAGAATCATTCATGCAAAAAGAAAAAAGAAAAAAAAAAGAAGACAATTTTTTTTTTTAAATAGTTTATTAGAAAAGTTTTCTCAGTCAGCCCCTTGCGACCGGTTCTTTTTCTTTTTGCCAAATTGCTTCTTGTTCCTCCTGGATCCAGATTTTGGATCATTCGGATCTCGAGGTTTGTGTTTTTTCTTCTGTTTCGCTTTTATTCTTTGCTGTAAATCGTTTGCTTTGTTTATTCTGAAAATAGTATTGAAATGTTGAAGTGCATTTTATTAAAAAAAATATGTTAAGCATTTCAGCAAATAAAATATCTCATCGAAAACAGATAAAAGCTATTTTTCTTCAAGTAAAAATTTGTTAAAATAATAAATAAAATAAAATCTGTTATTTATAAAAGTGACTGGTGTATCAATAGACGAGAGGTAACAGTGTGGGTAGATGCAAGTTCTTTAGCCACCAGTGTGGTCGTGGAGAGCAATGGTTCCGTGACAGAAGACAGAAACTGGCTCTGATCAATACAGGAAGAGAATCACATCAACGACACTGTTCTGTGAGGCATAAACCTTGCATTGCAATCGAAGAAAATGACGTAGCAGCTTCTCATTGGCTATACCTCCCCCTGAAATGAAAAAGATTCATTTACAGACTGGGTAGTTGATACTTTGTCTGGAAAGTTGCGCACCAAAGGAGCATCCAAAATATTGATCAAACAGTGGTTTACAACACTCCGAGAGTTGGTCTCTGAATATGAACGCAGATGACTGTGAGGCTCGTCAAATCCCAAAATAACCAAATCGATTAGCTCTCAAGGGTACCACAGTGGTGGCTGCAAGAAGTCTGCATGTTGACAAAAATCATAGAACCTGTGTGCACTGGCTGAAGAATGAAATGTTACATCCACCGATCCAATGAGTATCCTGGTGTTAAGAGAATGTTGTACTTTGTGAAGTAGACCAACCCGGGGATAACTAAAGCTGAGGTGTGATCAGTGGTTAGAGATTGCAGAGAATGCCAGTCAATCTAGCCCCCGATGCATTGGAAGCCTAACTGGCTTGATGTTACAGAGCTTCTTACGAACAATGCAGAGTGAGATTTGCTGAGTTTGCACAGTTATGGGGTTGTACATGTTCAATTTCAGTGCACCCATATACCATCAGGAAATGGGATAGTCAAGCAATCCTATTGCACGATTAAAAGAATTGCTACAAGAATACGATGCTCAGTTTTGGAGGCAGTATATTGGCACAATGTCACGTCAAAAGATGACAAAACAGATTCAACTGCCCCAGTTAATGTAACTAAGCTACACTTATAAAATTTGGTTACGGATATAGACACAGCATTTTTTCCTGATGCTGTAGTTTCCAATTCATACATGGCAGGAGATGTATCTGAGTCAAGAATCCACACAGAAGATGTAGGATGCAGTTCAGCAAGACAAAAATTCATAACCCACACTCAATAGCTTCTATTAATAGAATACTGCACCACATAAAAGATGTGTCCGCCATGCAGAGAGGATTGTTCCATCAATAGTACATGGTTTCCTCAGATGACGTATGAAAGATCAGGTAAAGAAGGTTCTTCAGAGAGTGATGCACCTGACGAGCCAGGGCAGGATGTGTTGAGTGACACGTCTGAAAAGAACACCACGGAAGAGATATCTGGGACCGTATCATTAAGACGGAGCACCAGACAGAAACGGCTTCCCCGCATTGCTATATGTGTTATGTTGAGATTAGAAAAGGGTGTGACGAGCATGCCTGAGAACAGTGTGTGTGTGTGTGTGTTCTTGCTGGACACTCCTTGGGGTATAAGAATGCCCTCGCCCAGGTGCAATATAAGGATGACTCTGAAGTCATTTGATAATGGCAATGTAGATCACTTATAGTTGGTGTGGCGGACTGCGTTATAAGGAGTTGGTGTGACAGAATGAAGTGCGGAGTTGGTAAAAAGTTCCAACACTTTATTTTTTTCTCTAATAATGTTTATTTGCATTTGATGTGACATGTAACTGATAAACTTAATTAAATATTCTTTCTGAACTGCGAAAAAGCGCAGTCATGCTTTAAGACATTTTCTTCCTTCCATTCTTCTTATAGGTTATAGGTTGGGGTATTATATATATTGTACAATATAAATAAAGTAGACATTTGTCCGTTTTTAACGGGCAAAATTTATATCTCATTGACAGAATGAGTGCTTTATATCAAATTGATGGTTCAATAATATGGTTAAATTTGTGCTCACCCCTATAAATCCCTAACAGTGCATTGAACAGATACCATAATACTTGGTTTGTTGCACTTTATTGTAGCAAAAGTCTATACAAAACTTCAACCAGATCAGCTCGGTAGTTTCCAAGAAAACTTCTAGAGTAAATGTGGTATTGCGGTGACTAACCCCTATTAATTCCTAACTGTGCAACAAACAGATACCATAATACTTAGTTCGCTGCACCTTATCATGAGAAAAAGTCAAGCAGACAGACAAACTAAGAGAAATATAATATAGATACTCCAAAAGCATTATTAAATCTGTTGTACTGTAACTTTTAATAACTTTTACAATTACAACCACTGTTAAGAATAAGGAAATGATTGCAACAAGAAGAAAAGAGAAAGAAACAGAGACATCACTATCTACTAAGCTACCAATCAAGATTTGTGCTGTGTAATACAAGAAGCTGGCCAGAGATATTTTGAAATTAAAGAATTAGTTCACTGTAACACTACAATCAGAATTGCAGGTAAAAACACAACAGAAACATGAACAATATCAGATTACAGGAAATAGTGGATATTTGCAGCACATGTCAGATCTATTGAGTTCCTCTCTTGGGAAAAATATCCATCAACATTTCTTTCTTGTCAAAATCACAACCGAATTTTATTTGTAAGATCCTTCATATTCATAGCTGGAGTTACAACTGAAATTTGGCTGATGTGCATCTCAAAAAGCTATTAGTGTTTGATAAATACCGCCTATGCTGAATTTTGCAGGTCTGCTGGCAACATTTTGTCTCCAATATCCAAGTTAGGGCACAATAAATAAAATAAAGTTTGTTCAGACAATTTAAATAATGCAGTTTCTTTTTTGGGGGAGGAGGAGAGCTGATAAAAAAGAAAAAACTAGTTTGGGAGACTTGCCATTTAACACTGCTTTAGTTGAGACCCCCATTGATGTTTCAAGATCCATTTAAATGACACTCACTACACCTAAAATTTATCCACAACAATAAACCAATAAATACCCAAAGAAACAAACCTGTGACGAAGTTTTTCTTCATGGAATTTTCGTTTCTTTGCATTTTCTTCGTTTTCTTCTTCAGAGTCTTCTATTTTCTTCTCATCAAGTTTATTCACAATTGAACCCTGGATTAAATAAAAAAGAAAAAAAAGTATTAATATTTCTTTTTAATAAATAATGTTAAGCAGCTTTCTCTATATTTAAGGTTAAATTTAAGCAAAGACAGATTTTATTTAAAAAAAAAAGTTTTTTTTTTTTTTAGATGGATGCTTGTCTAGCCTTCCCTCATATTAAAAATCTGTGACGGAAAGAAAATATTCAATTATTTCAACAGCCAAACAACGTCACAGCTCACAAGAGTCATGACAGCCAACAAACCAGAAGCCCAAAACTTGAGTTTTGCCCTCATTTTTGGTTCATCAGTTGAACACATCCGAACTTAGGATTCAAAACCCGAGCCTTTTGCATGCAAGGCGAGCACCTTACCAACTAAGCAACCCGCCACACACAAGAAAGTCTATTAACTAATACAGATCAAGCAAACCATGACGATAATCCAACAGTGGGATGAACCTACTTTGTCTCGAACAAGGGATGTCTTACAAGTAGGAATTTTATACTCGCTAAGGATGCCATCACGGCGAGCTTACCTAGCGAGCAATCAGCAATAGAACCTTCAGAATGTGAGAGAATAGAAAATTATTTCCACAGTCAAAAATATTGTATTCCAAAAATCATGTCATATATAGACAAACAAGAAAAATTGATAATGTAAATATAAACTGATTAAATTACAATAGTTATCAAACATTCAAACAAGAAATTATAATATTACAATTAAAAATTTCATTTAACATATATAAATTCTTAATGCTTCAATACTAACTTATAAACTTATTATATTTTTTACTAGAATATCTTGTTTTTTTGTTTTCCAGTTTTAACAACTAGTCGTTTTACTTTTCTAAGCTTAATCTTAACCATATCACTTTTTATGCTTGCATTTTTCTATGTAATCCATGATTTTTCCAGGCTTTGCTTTGAAATAATATTTTCTTTATTGTGTTCAATATGATGCGCATTGTCAACAATCCATAAAAATGTATTACCAACTTCTTAAATTAAGCAAAAAAAAAAATCAAATAAAATGTAATTAAGTAAATAAATGGAAAGGGACAAAAAATAGAAAAAGAGATACAGAATTAGTGATGTCATAAACAAAATATCAGCCCTAGCATGGCAAAGAGCATCACTTTTGTTAACTCTCTCTATATAACCCAAATAAGATGGCATGCAAGCGACATTCCCACTATGACTTATGAAGCTAATCAGAAGAAACCGGCTTTCACGTTCCTTACTAATTCTGAGGACTTTTGAACACCAGTAATTTTATTATAACTTTTGTTTTAATGAACGAAAACTGAAAATTTTTATTTCAAAATATAGCTGAGAAGGTGTAAAAATTGTTTGAAATTTGGTCGCAAAATGAGAGAAAGCAGTGAAGCTTTGAGTAAAACTAACATTTAAGCACACATTCAAACACGGATTTCGAAGATAAGCTCTTTTTAGTCATATTTACCCTCTGATGAAAAGTGTATCGTTGACAATCCATGCATTAAGGATTTTTTTTTAATTATAATTTCTTGGATTAATAGATATTTCAATTTATTCAATTTTTATTTTCATCATCAATTTTTCTTGTTTAATTTCTCTATTTAGTATATTCAGCTTCCTTTTACTCAATTAAAATCTAATTGAAAGATATTTATTGTTGCAATTTTACTTATATACATATATATATGAAACATCTTAGTATATTGAACTCCCTATTATATATATTAGTGTTGGGACAATTAATCGGAATCGAGAATATCGGAAGATTTAGGGGTATCGAAATCAGAAAAATTGATGCCTATTTTCTGATGCCAAAACGATTCTTTTAATTTTCTTTTTTTTATTTGATTTTGTTTAAAGCAACATCTTCACATTGCTGGTAATAATAAAATAATAAACATTTATTGATTTAAAAATATCAGTAAAGTATATTTTGACATTTAGGAAAATATCTGCATATTTAACAAGTGTTTTTTTTTTACGAAAATCAGAGAAAATAACAATCTTATAGTTAAATAATTAGAGATTTATAAAGAATCAGAATTGGGAATTTAGCACGGAATCGGTAATTGTATCAGAATCAGGAAAAATTTTGGAATCGTCCCATCACAATATATTTATCCCCCAACTAAATGTATGTATATCCTTATTAAATAAATGACTCATTCTATATTTTCCAATATATAGTTTTTGTGAATTCATTTTCAACTTATATATATATATATATATATATATGCATAAAAATATCGTCCGAAATTTATTTCAATAATTGGAACAATGAAAATATCAAATAATAAAACATGTATATAAATGCACAGCAATTGTTAGCGGCCCTACTCATCTAAATATACACTTTTCCATTATATATATATATATATATATATATATATATATATATATATATATATATATATATATATATACACACACACACACACACACACATATATATATATGAATTATCTCTATCTCATCACTCAACGGTTAGGGAGTAAACAAAGCGGATCAAGTTTTAAAGAGAAGCAAAAAAGCAAATCAGGCAACCGATATCATCCAAAATGAATTTAGAAAGAAATCCTCAATACTAAATAAAAAGTCAATGTTTAATATTTTTTGTTATTGTTTGGGTCATCAAAAAAAATTATATATTTTTTTCTATAAATATTAGTGTGAATACTGATGAAGCATTATTTTTGTTTCTGTCATTTTTATTTTTTTTTTTTTTTTGCAAAAGAGTGTAAACTAGTTAAGCTATATTTTGGCATATATTTTTAAGAAAGAAACCTTAGAGAAACAAATGCTGAGTGACTCAGCTTTAGCATGATAATATCCTGGATTGACACTGGTGCTATCAGATCAGGCTAGCTAAAGATACTGGCCTTCTAATCTAAAATGCACCAAACATTGATGTTATTTTTTTTTTTTGTTTTTTTAGAAACCCTTTTTTATGGAAATCATTCGTAATAAGGCATAAACCCACTTCATGTAAGGAGCGAACAAGAATGAAAGCTGGTTATTGCAAAAACAAGAGATGCCTATTGACCTTAATCTTGAAAATACCAAGGCTGTAAGTAGCAGGAAAACAGTGAGTAGGAAGAGAGTTCCACAACCTTGCAGTTTTTGGAAAAAAAAAACTACTGAAATAGGAAGCTGTATGACAATAAAACATCAAAACAGCTAATTGATGGAGACCACTAGACCAACAAGTCAAACAAGTTGGAACAAAAGAGACAGGCAATAGAGCAGACAATTCTGAGGAACACGTGCGATAATAGTATTTGTAGAAAAGAAAGACTAGCAGCATCACATCTGTGAAAGAGGGTCACAGTGAAGAAGAATGAGGCCAACCAAATTAGATACGTTTCTGCAATTCATCAAAAACCTTTAAATGGGACAGAGGTTCACCAGACAAAATATTACAACAGTATTCCATACATAGTCTGATAGTAGATTTGTAAGATAAAGAATAGCCTCAGGCGTGAGAAAGTGTTTAGAGCAGTAGAGGGATCCGATTTTATGAGAAGCAGAAAGCACAACGGATTTAATATATGAACTCCAACAAAGATTTGATGAAAAAGACAGACTAAGATGTTCTACAAATTCAAAATTAAAAACAATCTTCGTTTACAAAACAACCAAACCAAACTCGAAAGAAACTTAAAGCATAAAAACATCTTCCAAAATTACTGGATTCAGTACTAAGTGACCTGAAAATGGTTGATATGCAGTAAAACAAAACAACCAAACCAAACCCCATGTATAAATATTTGAAGATATAAACAACTTGAAATAAAAAAATTTTTTTCAAAAATTATTAGATTCAGCATTAAAAAAATTGTAAAACAAAAAACAACTAAACTGGATTGATACAATTACAAGGATAAAATAATTCAGGTTTTTTTGTAAGGACTCAAACAAATTGTTACCTTATTGACACCCAAGCGCAAGCCATCCTGACCAGTGATATCAATCTCAGATACATCAGTCACTGTGACAGTGTGTTGTTCGAGATCGAATACTTTCGGGTCAACAAGGTGTTTAATTTCAGGGGCTTCTTTATAATTCTGCATCATTGTTCGATAAATTTCTCGTTTCTAAAATTGAAAAAGCAAAATATAAGACATCATTAATTAATTTTCCTTTTTATTTTCATCATTGCATGAAATGATTTGTACTTACCAGAAATGTTAAAAAGTATGGTAGTTAACTTATAAAAAAGTTTGCATATATGTATGATCTCCACACAATAAAGGAAATTAATGAATAAAGACTGTTTATAAAGACATATTTTAATCAATACTGAAACCATAGGTTCTGTTGTTTTTGCATTGAATGAAAAATCCTTATAGACTGAGGTAATTTTTGTTTTTCTGAAGTAACCGGTAATGACCAGGAATGGAAACTTGCACATCCGGGTTGGTAGGCCATGTAAAGAAGAATAAAATATGTGTAATGGGGAAGCGAGACACAGGAGGAAGAGGAGCAGGAAAAGTGTGATAAAAAAAGAAGAAAAAAATTCAGAATTTTTCATCGGAAAAGTGAAGGTTATTTATAATTTACGTGACTAAAAAATGTATTTAGACAATTCCTATTTCAGTCTCGCGTAAATTATTTCAAGTTGAAGAAAAAATATATATATATAAAATAAAAGATATACTTTTATTGATGCAAGAAGCAAGGACATGTGGCATCAAGGTATCCAGGAAACGAGGCAAGAGGTCAGCACCACTCTCCTCACATAAACTAGAGGAGATGCTCCCTGTGATAAAGGTAAAGATTAACGGGCTAAATCGGATAGTGTTGGTGAATTCTGGCTGCTCATCATCAGCTGTAAGTGGGTCATTATGTCAACCCAAAATACGGAAGAATATTGCAATTCTGACGGTAGGACAGAAGTGTCTGTTAAGCCATGGTGTTGGCAGCATAACATTAACATTAGCTAACAGGAATCTTCTGAAGACTGACTTGCTGGTGGTAAGCAGCAAGCCATTGAGGTTTGACTTCCTTCTGGGGATGGACGTTATCAAGAAATTTGGCGGCGTGCATATTGATAAGGGAGGCAAGGAATATTTTGTTAGGACAGCTTTTTCTTTGGGTGCAACCATTCAGCTGGAAAAACCCAACTTTCGCGCGGAATGAAGATCAAAAATTCAGAGAGGATTTTGGGAGAGAATTTCTACACACACACACACACACACAGATAAGGTCACTATATATAACATGAAGCTAGAACCATTTTATCCTAAATGCTACACAATTATGCACAGTGTAGAAAATATGCATAAATAGAACTGAGCATAAAAGTTAAATGAAACCAAACATCCCAAAAGAAACCATAGAAAATGAATAATTAAAGTTCGTTTTTCAAAGAATATGCAAATTAGTTAACCTTTTAGTTTCTCACATAAAAATGTCTGAGTATATTAAGTTTGTTATAATAATTTAATAGAAAAAGTAGGCTTTTAATATCAATATCAGAGCAAGTAAAAACTCAACTTAATAGGTATCTAGATAATACCCCCCAAAACAAGACACACACATAATACCCCCAAAACAAGACACACACATAATACCCCCAAAAACAAGACACACACATAATACCCCCAAAAACAAGACACACACATAAGACCTCCAAAACAAGACACGTACATAAGACCCCCCTCAAAACAACACATACATAAGACCCCAGCCAAAAAAACAATACATACATAATAACCCCCAAAACAATACATACATAATAACCCCCAAAACAAGACACATACATAATACCCCGCAAAACAAGACACATACATAATATCCCCCGCAAAATACATATATAAACCTCCTCTAAAATAAACAAGACACATATATAATACCCACCTAAAAACAAGACACATGCATAATACTCCTCCAAAACAAGACACATGCATAATACTCCACAAAACAATACATATATAATACCCTCCAAAAACAAGACACATAATACCCCCAAAACAAAACACATACATAATACCCCTGCAAAACAAAACACATGCATAATACTCCCCCAAAACAAGACACATACATAATACCCCTGAAAAGCAAGACACATACATAATACCCCTGAAAAACAAGACACATACATAATACCCCTGAAAAACAAGACACATATATAATACTCCCCCAAAACAAGACACATACATAATACTCCCCCCAAAACAAGACATATACATAATACCCCCAAAAAACAATACACATACATAATACTCCCCCCAAAACAATACACATACATAATACTCCCCCCAAAACAAGACACATACATAATACCCCCCCCAAAACAAGACACATACATAATACCCCTGCAAAACAAGACACATATATAATACTCCCCCCAAAAAAAGACACATACATAATACTCCCCCAAAACAAGACACATACATAATACCCCCCAAAAAACAATACACATACATAATACTCCCCCCCCAAAACAATACACATACATAATACCCCCCAAAACAATACACATACATAATGCTCCCCCAAAAACAATACACATACATAATACTCCCCCAAAAATAATACACATACATAATACTCCCCCCAAAAACAAAACAAATGCATAATACCCCTGCAAAACAAAACACATGCATAATACCCCTGCAAAACAAGACACATACATAATACTCCTCCCAAAACAAGACACATGCATAATACTCCCCCCAAAACAAGACACATACATAATACCCCCCAAAAACAATACAGATACATAATACTCCCCCAAAAAACAATACATATACATAATACCCCTGCAAAAACAATACAGATACATAATACTCCCCCAAAACAAGACACATACATAATACTCCCCCAAAACAAGACACATGCATAATATCCCTGCAAAACAAGACACATACATAATATCCCGGCAAAACAAGACACATACATAATATCCCGGCAAAACAAGACACATACATAATACTCCCCCCAAAACAAGACACATACATAATACTCCCCCCAAAACAAGACACATACATAATACTCCCCCCAAAACAAGACACATACATAATACTCCCCCCAAAACAAGACACATACATAATACTCCCCCCAAAACAAGACACATACATAATACTCCCCCCAAAACAAGACACATACATAATACTCCCCCCAAAACAAGACACATACATAATACTCCCCCCAAAACAAGACACATACATAATACTGCCCCCAAAACAAGACACATACATAATACCCCTGCAAAACAAGACACATACATAATACTCCCCCCAAAACAAGACACATACATAATACCCCCCAAAAACAATACAGATACATAATACTCCCCAAAGAAACAATACACATACATATTACTCCCCCCAAAACAAGACACATACATAATACCCCCCAAAAACAATACAGATACATAATACTTCCCCAAAAAACAAGACACATACATAATACTCCTCCCAAAACAAGACACACACATAATACCCCTGCAAAACAAGACACATACATTAGCCTATCCATCAAATGTTACTTAAGACTTTCTGTCTGTGAAAGAAACTCCGGATATGCAACCCTTATTTTAAACTTAACTTCTAATAGAAATTTCCCTTTTTTTTATGAAAATTTTTGTTTTTAACTTGGCCAGCTACAAGTTAATTGCAGACAATCTGCGATATACCTTTGTAAAAAGTAAATTTTTAAAATAGAAGGTGGGTTCTCTCTACCATGCTAGAAAGTTACTTATGCCTGAAAGTATCCTGTATCTCTACAAAGCAACCATTCGCCCATGTATGGAGTACTGCTGTCACATTTAGGCTGTTGCATCTGCTACTAGTCTCTCACTCCTGGACAGAATCCAAAAGAGAGTCGTCAACCTGACAGGTTCTGAACTGTAATCTAGGCTTTAGCCCTTGTCCTATCGACGAAATGCTGCATCCCTCTGCCTGTTTTACAAGTATTTTAATGGTGGATGCTCTGACGAACTACAAGCCCTTGTATCCCCTCAACAAAAATACCCACGACAAACCTGACAAGCAGCTAAATCCCACCCCTACACAGTCGAGATCCCTAGATGCAAGAAAGCCTTTTACTCTAATAGCTTCTTCCCCAGAACTGCTGGACTTTGGAATTCTCTTCCGGTTTCCTGCTTCCCCAGCTGTACTGACACGCAGAAGTTAAAGTGCAATGTGAACAGACATCTTGCTGCTAAACTCCCTGCATAGTACCCCTGCAACTTAGGTCCCTGATAGTAGCCCCCTACAGCAAAGTGGCAATGTAACTTGATTGGGGTGAAAATGTAATAAAAAATTTTTTTTTTTTTTTAAATCTTTAATGAATGATTTTACATTTCATTTTAATAAATAACAATGATCAATGTTCTAAAGAAAAATTTTCAATATATAATTCTAATATTCTAAGAAACTTGTAGCAGAGTTGGGGTCTATGAACCATTGAAATTGGGAGGATAGACAAATAGGGTTAATATGGCAATTGGAAGAGGCGGATAAAAGCAATAAACCTAATACATCACATTACGAAGTTTTGAATTTTGTAAATTATGTAAAGTTTTAATGGAAACAAAAAATCTTTTTACTAAAAATAAAAATAAAAATGGAATTAAAGTTAGCCCCCCCTCCTCCTCAATTATACATTGTGATGGTTGTATTGAGTCAGACATAAGGATTGCAAATTTTTTTCAGGGCAGGAGAGGGGATAGGTGCAGCCACTGACTAAAGGGAAGTAACTAATTATTTTTCAAAGAGTTATGCTAATGCATTCCTCAAGGAATCTATAAAAATGTGCACATGACTAGAAAGACTGGCCAGAAATAATACAATAATTTCACGCCTTCAATTAATCAAGTTTTATAAAGGAGATAATTTCAAATTCTAAAACGAACCTCTTTCCGAATTTCTCGTCGTTCATCTTTCAGCTTTTCTTCTAGTTTTTGTTTTGCTTTTCTTTTTCGATCAAGCTTGCGTTTCCGGAAACCTGTAAGATATTCTCTGCAATAATTAAAAAAAAGAAAAAAAGTCAATGAATTAATAATAAAAAAAAAATTTTTTTTTAATTTAAAAAAAAATGGAAAAAATCACTTATTTTCACTTGATAACAAAACGAGTCATAAATATCTGGGCTGTGGAGTCAGAAAAAGTTTCAGGATCTAATTTTTTTTTTTTTTTTTTAGTGAACAAAAATATAAAACAATGGAAACAAGAACTTAAATTTTAATGCGACTGGGACCGCCTTGGAATTTAATATTCCCTTGGAATTTCCTCCTTTGGAAGAAGCTGGTTCAACCTGCTTAGGGTGAATGCTATACAACAACAACTCAAATGTAGAGAAAGTTTATTTGGATGACGAGGCTATTGGAGTTGTTCAAAAGTTTTGTTACATTGGTGATACCATCGAAGCACAGTGGGGGTGGGGTGCTGGTGTGACAGCAAAAGTTACAAGTTGATGCAATAAGTTCAGATAACTTCTGCCATTGCTAACCAGCAGAGTGTTACTGCTGTTTGTCTGTTGAGTATCATTTATGATGATTTTTGTTGACATTCGTTTTCCCCAATATCTTTCCCATTAAGAATTCTTTCTAGAAGGATATCGGGTACTTATATGAAGGTTGCAAACGTTCCTAAGTGAAAGTGTTTCTGTGGAACGAACTGGGCTCGAACTTGACACACCCAAGTTGTCGGCTCGGATTGTTAACCACTTAGCCACTATTACCTCCCCGTTACTGATGTTGACCAACAGAAGAGGCTATCAGGCATGTGTACAAAATGTAATGATGTATGGAAATTCTTTCATTTTGTGCATCTTTTAATCATGTGGTCGTACAAGAGTTTCCCCCCCTTTTTTGTCTTTTTTTTTTTTTAACACAGTGATTTGCATTATTACTATACTCTACAAGATCTTTCAAGCTGCACTGGCTGGACAGCAAAGGACAGACAAGGCAGTGTTGCATCATATAATCCTCTCCATGTTCATAGATAATTTTGGTCAGTTTCGTAGCTCCATCTAGTCATAGCAACTTTTGATTGCCCCATTCCCATTATCAGCCAGCTCAGTGTTTTTCACTGAACCTAGGTTGCATCTGAGCCAGGAGGGCCTCAGGAAAGTATTCTTATTTCTGGTCCACAGCTGTAGTTGATAGAGGATCGACATAACTGAGGAGACTTCATTTTTTAGGCCTTTGATTCACTACCATGAAGGAGATGGTGTTTATCACTGGTAGTCTTTGTGATATCTACTTAACTAGCAGCTTCCTGTTTCATATCGGCTGACACAATGCCAGTGAAGAGGTGCAGGTTGTTCAGGAAGCCAGTGATTAAACGGCAGGTGTTGTTCAATTCTCAGTTTGATCTTTCCCAAACTGAACACACACACTCCAGATAGGAATAACACTAAAGAGTACATCTTAGCATGTATCCTGTGGTTCACCATTAAGAGTTGATCAGTTTTCATAGAATGTTGTTCTGGAAGCTGACTTTAATTTTTATCTTTTTTATATGTACTGTGAAGAAGAGATTGTGATTGAGGTAAACAAGGTTGGTGGATTCTTTGGCTGTATTCCCGATCATGTCATGTTTAAGGGTCAGTTGGCCTTTGGTTCCAGATGAAACGAACAGACTGGAGTTTTCATATAGTCTGCATGCAGGTGGTCACTCTTATAGCACGAGGGGTGTGCAATAAGTAATGCCCCTGACCAACGAAACTTGGCATAGGAACCACCCAGAGTTATGCATTTCTCCCATCGTTTGATGCAGCTCTGGAGACCGTTTTTATAGAAAACCCCAGGTTGGTCCTCCAACCACGACGTGACTCCAGAAATCAAGGCTGCATCGTTTGGGAAACGCTTTCCTTTCAAAAACAACTTCATGGCTGGGAAGAGGTGAAAGTCACAGGGTGCAAGGTCAGGAGAGTAGGGAGGATGAGGGAGGATTTCATAACCACATGCCCGTGCTTCTGATCTGGCGACATGCGAGTTGTGGACCGGGGTGTTGTCCGGAGAGTACCTTTGCTGATCTTGCCCCGCCTCTTGATTTTGATAGCTTCCCTTAATTTCCTCAAAAGTGAAGCATAATAGGCTCTTGTAATTGTGGTACCCTTTGCCAGGAAATCTGTCATCACTACTCCGTCCTGGTCCCAGAAGACTGTGAGCATGACCTTGCCAATGGAAGGCTGCACCCTTGCCTTCTTTGGACGTGGGGAGTCCAAGTGCTTCCACTGCATTGACTGGGCTTGGTCTTTGGATCATAGTGATAGACCCACGTTTCATCCTGTGTAATCAGTCTTTTGAAACACTTTGACTCATCTTCTTGGCACATCTCCAAATTCATCCTCAGGCACTCGACGTGTTCTTGCTTCTGGAATGGTGTGAACAACCTGGGAATCCATCTGGCAGAAACCTTATGCATATGCAAATGGTCATGAATGATAGTTTCCACAGACCCTGTACTAATCTTGACATCTTGGCCTATTTGGCAAATAGTAATACGCCGATCTTCCAAAATGGCAGCCTCAACTTGACGGACAGATGCCTCATCAATGGCAGAGGGGGGGGGGGCGACCAGGTCTGGGAGCTGTTTCCACAGACTTCTGGCCATGTTTGAATTCACGATGCCAGCGTTTTACAAGATCATATGATGGTGCATTATCACCATAAGTTTCTTTCATTTCATCAAAAGTCTCTTGTGGTATGCGTCCTTTCAAATACAAAAACCAGATCACTGCTCGACATTCAACAGGCTCTATTTCACACCTGACTCAGTTCAAACACCTGTAAAACAGAAACCACAATTAGTTCAGAGCTGTAATTTGCCACATAACCCGTAGAGATATAAATCATTGCACATGCAAAATTTCAGCTAGATCAGACAACTGGAAGTGGGTCAGAGGCATTACTTATTACACGCCCCTCGTAGAGGTGTAGTTTATCTAGTGGCTGAGTCAAGCTTTGATTCTACTGCTTCAAACGTATTCTCTTGAAATGTTAAAGAGGTCATTAACATAGTTAAACTGCTCCATGTTCCGATCTTTTGGTTGGCCATTCGCACAGATGACATACAGTAATGGAGCCAACAAACTATATTAGTGTTAACCATTCTTTTTTCGGTGCCAACGACTTTGTTATTTAGAGTAACATAAAAGCACCCGTCTTTTAAGATGGAGGTGATGAGACCTGTAAGTTTTAGGTTATTTATCAGCTCCAAGATCTTTTTCACGTTGCAATCTCTGTCAAGTAATATCTACTATTACTTGCAAATTCTACCAAATACTCTGAAGCAAGCTAAAAAGAAAAAGTAATATCCATAAGCTGAATAATTGTTAGTATTTATTGAAGTGGAACCTATCCAATGAGGATATGTGTTGCATGGAGAGACATGGCATGAAAATGATATAAATGTGTAACATGTTGAAATCTAAATGTAATGTGAACAAACATCTTGCTGCTCAAATCTTTATGTAGTCTTTGGAGATATGGTTCCAAACACTAGTCACTTATATCCAAGTGGCAATATGCGTTGTTTGAGGTGAATAAGAAAAAGTATATTATATATATATATATACACACACACACACACACACACGGTTTAAACGTTTCAGCAAGCAAGCTAATCTGAGTTTTTATATATATATATATATATATATCATTAAACTCAGATCAGCTTGCTTGCTGGAGCGTTTAAACCGCCCAACCGGTTTGTGACTTCCGGTTTGAAAATTTTCATGGCCACCCTGTCTTAAGTCCAATATTAAAAGCCACTGCTGCTATTGAAAGCATACACAAAGACAATATTTTTTTTGTTTTAATTTATTTTAATGTGTTTACTAACAAATAAAGGTAATTTTTAACCCCATTGAGTTAAAAAAAAAAAAAAAAAAAGCAAAAAAAAATAAAACTGAATTAAATATAAATATATAACTATAATCACATTTATAACCATACTAGACCACCCGTGAGCCGTTGGGTCAGTATGTTATATTAGCTATGGAATTAATGCATGCACGTGACACTTGTGACGTAAAGAAAATAGTTTTTTGTGACATAACAGAAACATTTCTATGAAAGTATATTAAAATGAAAAAAGAATATAGATAGATTTCTATGAGTCGTTCTGTTTATAACTGTTTATGGGAAAAAAAAACTTACAGCCATTGAATTATAAGTGGTTTGCCATACTTATAGGTAAATGTACACTGAACGGATACCATTATACTTAAAGTTAAATTCAAATTTTGATATATTTTTAATTTCAATGCAAAAAAAAAAACACAAAAAAGACAATTGGAACGCTGAAAACGTACACAGTAAAACAATACATTTTATTGGTAATAGTCTGTATTTTTGAGATGAGGTGTTTTCATTGATTGAGATTGTCGGACTGACTTCCTCATCTTGGTTGTTATTGTCACAACGTTTTGGCCGTTTTGCCCTCCGGCCTTCGTCAGGTGTTTTGTATCGAACTGGGGAACTGTTTGTTAGGAGTCTCAAACCCAACCCTTTATTATCATTACGGGAGTACCGTGTTCGGACTCCAGCTAGGCTTTGGGACATAGTTTCTAATTCTCTGTTTTTTAATGTTACTTTTTCACTGCCTTCGTTCAGGATTGAACTCAGCACCTTTGGGTAACTGTAAACTTTGATACAACGTCTAGGACCACTCGGCCGTATGTCACTAGGACAATTCTTAGTTGGTTTTTGTTAATGTTAAACTTATGTTGTTATTCAAGGTTTTCTCTCTCTACCAGAGGTGTCCAAATTGCATTCAGCTCTATGCTTGGTTTTCTCAGTAGGTTGTTATGTCCGAGCATGTGAGCTGTTTCTTTAAGTTTTCTCACTTTCCAGTGGGTCTCTCTGTTTATTATTTTTTTTTTTCCGTTTTTTTAACGGTTCCCCAGTTCGATACAAAACACCTGACGAAGGCCGGAGGGCAAAACGGCCGAAAAGTTGTGATAATAACAACCAAGATGAGGAAGTCAGTCCGACAATCTCAATCAATACATTTTATTGTCGCGTTATTTGTAACGCAAATTAAAAAAACATATTTTCGGGGTTATTTATTTATGTTGGTATTGTGGAAGAAAATGTATGAATGTTTTTTAAGAAAGGTGTATTAAAAAATGAAGAATAAATTTAAAAAAAAAAAAACAATTAAGGTGGTGGGTAAATCGCCGTTGTAAAATGCTCTCATGGTTGTCAACGGGTTAAAGTAGATTTATTTTTAAGAAAATTGCGTTAAAATAACTTAAACGTAATACGGAAATGAACTATGTAAAAAAAAAAAAAAGAAAAATGCAGAAAGTATTAACAATTGTTTATTTGGATAATTTAAACTTGAAAAAAACAAAAAAAAACAATTGAGACGCTGAAAATGTACTCAGTAAAACAATACGTTTTATTGTCGCGTTGATTAATTTTTTATATGCGCAACCAGAAGTTGTAAACTGGATGTTGGATTACAACACTCGTTACAAGGTCATTTGAGGTTTATAATTATATAGATTTACTGCTTTTAGTAGCACTTTTGTGAATTGTATTGTATTTTAATATGCATGTGTCAATTCAACATGCGAGAAAAAGAAGATGAAATCATTCAATGTTTTGTAAGAACGTGGAAATGTTCTTGAAAAGAGTGTCCTGGAATTAAATGTTATGTTTTTAGAACTATGTGTAGTCGCTAGGACTTTATATATTTTTCTTTGTCTGGAATAAAAATTGTAACAAAAAGGCGAAAACAGAAATCCTTCCTCGACTGAGGCAGAATATTTTCCTTAGGAGATGAAGTAGGAAAAGTTAAAATTCTGGGTAATATAAACCAGTTCTTTTCAGAAATAATTGAAAACATAAAATTTAACAAAAAAGTCATCCTGGCTGGTGAAGTAATGTTCTTTTAAATGAAATTAAAACAATTAGAAAAACAGATAAGGGTAAAAATCTATTTCCACGTGGAGAATTAAATGACGGGTGCGCACGAGTTTAATGTCAAAAGGACAGAGTCAATGTTGTTTGTTTACGGCATGCTGGGCTCGACTGCCTATTTTTGATGCGTGGTGAGTTTATAAGAGCCTCGACTGGATTGTAGAGTCAGAAAAATAATTCACAAAAATGCATCTTTTTCGAGCACCAATTGGAAGAAAAATCCACACCGCTGTCACGTGGGGTGCCTTAAATACCATCTGCGACAATTACCAAGTTTTGTTATTCATGGTCGAATATTTGCGTGGGTGTAGAAAGGCAAATGTGCGTGCAACCGAAATTCCCTTTATACAGCTGCGCGTGCGCACTGGGTTCTACACATTTTGTCCAGAGGAGTCAAGGTGTTGACAATCAGTTGGCGGGCACACATGCGTTGCGCGATGTCATTGTTTTAGTTGAGTAGCCCTCACTGTTGTTTGCTATCGTGACGGTGGAGCAACGATACGAATTCTCACACTAAATCATCCCCTATCCAAAGTAAGGTAGAAGTGGGAACAAGCAGCAATTATTTGCTAGTTTCTGTTGCATGGGCAAATTAGTGCATTCGGGGTTGATTTGGGCACCATTTCTGACGATGTTCAAACGTGGTGGGGAAATATAGTCAAAACGCTTACAATCACAGGATACATGTTATTCACATACACACAATAAAAACACTTAAAACCATTGCCATCTTTCTAAACAAATTCAAAACAAAAAACTACACTTTGTGCTAAATTGTTTGAAGAAAAACAAAAACTATTGAACAAAACAATCCTTTCCTATATCTTATAGACAATTCCCCCAACAGAAACGGTCATAAAATCAAACGTAATCACCTAAAAATGTAGAATATCAATAGAAAAAAAAAAAAAAATGGGTTAACTGCCTTAAAAACGTTGGAATAGCATGGAAATTGATGATTTTGCAGTAAATTTATACGCAAAAATGATCGCTCACTCTAAAATATTTTTTCTTACAGCACAATTTTTCAGATTGTTCCCACATAATTGCATTAAAAAAAAAAAAAAAAAAAAAAAAATGGAAACTTTAAACAGTTGTTCTGGTCGGTTAATGTCGGCGCATTACGGAAAAGCGGTTAATTAAACTGCAAAAGCACCTGTTAAAGACTATACAAGTTCTATAATTGAATACTCTCCCTAAAATTGAATAAAAAAAAAACCGGTGTTAGTGCACTTACTGATCCACGCTATTTTTAAATCGTATTTCCAAGTTTAATTAAACTTTTATGTTTTTTATTCAATTGTAACGAAATCAAACGTTTATTCAACGTCATTTCTAGCTAATTCCACAAAAATAATCACTTTCAAGAATTCAAATTCAAGAAGATTCAGTCAATGTGTACTGGTTGTCCAACTTGTTTATTTCGGAAGCCATTCTTAACATGAGGAAAAATAAAAATATGCCTTTCGAAATAAACACCCCCTAACCTCCCTATGTTAAGAACAGCTTTCGGAATAAACAACCCCCAATTTGCCCCATATTAAAAATGGCTTTCGAAATTGCGCTGAAAAAAACGGTATTTTTTTTTACGACCAGCCCCGCCCCAGCATAGTATAAACACCTAACGATACTAGTGCAGTTATTGATCCGTGCTGAAATAATAACGTTATTATTTAAAAAAAGCTATTCTTAACATGGGGAGGGAAGGGTGTTTTGTACCTAATCTGTACTTTAACCTTACAATTGACTAAAAAAAAAAAAAAAAAACATCATAAAACTTTAATTAAACTTGGAAATACGATTTAAAAAATAGCGCGGATCAGTAAGTGCACTGGTAGGTGTATCAGAATTTTTGTAGGAATTTTTGACACCCCTAACACGAAACTGTGAATAAAATATAAAAATCTCGTAATTTCTCTGTTAAAAGTGGGTTATTTATTTTCTTTATAGATTATACTTCCAAAATAAACTATTAAAGTTGTTTTAAAAGTAATAGAAATTTTTTTTTTTTTTAAAACAGTAATGAATTTTCCGAACTCAATATTTTTCAATTTTTAAACTTTAAAAATCTATCAAAATTTTTCTATTGATTCTATTTTTACGATATTTTCAGGGTCAATGTGAAATTTTATGTTCTTTCCAATAAACCGAATATAATATTTTAGACAAACGTTTTTTTTTTTTTTTTAATTCACCCCCCCCCCATTTTCAAGTTTCTATTAAAAAGTAAATAATTAATTTACTCACCGAAAAGTAAATAATTAATTTACTCACAAATTGAAGAGAAAAGGTCAATAAATAATATATTCAAATTTAAAACAAAAAAACGTAGTGTTTTTTAGAATTTTACCTGTAAAGTTTGAAGTTTAAAACCTTTTTTTTTTAAACCACGTAATTTTTTTTTTTTTTAATGGAACCTTGGTTCTCGCTCCTTTAATTGAAAAAAAATTAGGGCTTGAATTACATTTTTCGATGAGTTATAAGCTTGGAAAGACAGGGGCTCGAATAATTCACGTCTCCCATTTCGAAATGTCTATTAAAACGTAAATAATTAATTTATGTACCAAAGTCTTATATATCACAAATTGAAGAGAAAAGGTCAATAAATAATATATTCAAATTTAAAACAAAAAAAAAAGAAGTTTTTTTTTTAGAAATTTACCTGTAAAGTCCGAAGTTTAAAACCGTTTTAAAAAAAAACAAACTTTTTTTTAATGAAACCTTGGTCCTTGCTCCTTTAATTGAAAAAAAAATTAGGGCTTGAATTACATTTTTCGAGGAGTTATAAGCTTGGAAAGATGGGGTGGAATTATTCACTATTTTCACGAAATTTCTGACACACCTAGTGTACTGACGCTTATACAGCTTAGTCAAGACATTAAAAACTGTAAATATTGAAAAAAAAAAAAAAAAAAAAAAAAAGTTATATTGTACTTACTCGTTTTAGTCTGGAGTTCTTTGAAATAAAAATTCACTTAATTTCATCAAGTAGTTTTTATTTTACAGCAAAATAACAATTTGTTATGATACCGAGCAAAAGATTCGATTTTTAGGAAGAAAAGCTAGTAATAAAGATGGGGAGGGAGTGTCGGCGTTTTAACTGGAGTTATCTCCCTTTGGCGTGTTCAACAAATTTCGTAATGGCTGACTTCAACGCGCTCTCATAAAAACGTGTTTTTCTGCTGTAAAATAAAAACTACTCGATCAAATTAAATGAAATTTTTTCGGAGATCTTCAGTCCAAAACAGATACGTAATAACCTTTTTTTGATATTTTTATTTTTTTTTAATGTCTTGACTAAACTGTACAAGTACCAGTGCAGTGCAGTAGTGCAGTGCACAGTGCACTAGTACCCACCTAACCACCCCATGTTAAAAACGGCTTTCTGAATAAGCATCCCCCCCAACCTCCCTATCCCTACGGCTTTCGAAGTTGGGGGGGGGGGATTCCGAGAGCTGTTTTTAACATGTGATGGTTGGGGGGGGGGGGGTTATAACACGCTAGGGCACGTCGTAAAAATTTACCAAAAAAGCAAAAAAAAAAAAAAACGAGTTTGCCGCTTTCATATGCCGCCCGTTCAAACATGGCCGCCAGTGATTTACATTGCAAATTACAGGTATTTATATCTCGAAAACGGGGTTGTATTACTGTACACAAATTCGAAAAAGTTGTCAAAAAATAAATATATAACAAATAAATGTTATCAAAGGCAAGATAAGTTAATTTTCAACCTAACTGGATAATTATTTTGTGTTTTTATTTAATGTAAAATGTTTATTCAGCTCGAAAAACATCCAGTGTTTACCGATGTGATGTATGTACTGGAAAATTCAAAATGGCGCCGAGCCGAACTCCCTGTGAACACCGTAGGTTTGGGAAAATGAGTTAAAAATAAAAAAAAATATACCACATACTGTTAAAACCCACCGAATATATGTCAGCGTATGTCACGGTAACATATATTGCGCTAGTTTCTAACAGTATTTGTATATTTTTTTATTTTTAACTCATTTTCCCAAACTTACCGTGTTCAGCAGAGAGTTTGGAGGCATTTTGAATTTTCCAACACATCGGTAAACACTGTATGTTTGTTGAGCTGAATAAACATGTTACATGAAATAAAAACACTAAAAAATTATCAAGTTGGGTAGAAAAGTAACTTCTCTTGCCTTTGATAACCTTTATTTGTTATATATTTGCTTTTTTGACAATGTTTTCGAATCTATGTGTACAGTAAAACAAACCCCTCGAAAATTATTTGTCTGCGCTAATTTTCCCTGCGATATTTGTTTTCAGCATACCTGAAAACCTATCTAAGCCGTCGATTTATCGAAAAATGTTGAGGCCACTTCAGTTAGCGTCGGAGAGCACATTGATCTTTTATTTATTTATTTTTGTCTAAAACAATTGTATTTTCATTTTTAAGTGAAAAACAAATCGTTATATTAAAAACAAAGTCAACATCGCAACCGCATATTTCAGTTTAAATAAGCAAACTTTTATAACTAATTTTGGTTAAATTTATTGTATTTCCACTTCTAAAAGTAAAAATGATCAGAGTCAAAAGATTTGGAAACTGAAATTACGAAAATTTTTAAAGTAGAAACATTCTCCAATGTCGCAATGATGAACACGTGGTTTGGTTTGGTTGGAATGAGACAATAGTCAAAATACATTCGCACAATTCTGGACACATAGTACGAAAATATTTATTACCTTCTTGCATTTTCGTCAAAACTGATAAATAATTTGGTTTGTCTGTTCTTGGCACATTTTTTTATTTTTTTCTGGGGTCCGGGGTTCTTTTTTTGTTGCGGTGACATGTTTCTAATGCGAACGGTCGCGAACGCGTTACAACAATCGTTTAAGTTGGACGAACTCTCCCAAACATTGGTAACAACTGTGATTTAATGGTAAAAGCAAAGGTCCGGAAGTTAAAGGTTCTCGCCTCCCTTTTCAAAAGAAAAAAAAATCTATTGCTCAGACGAAAGGCGACACTACTAGGACGAAATTTTGGAACTCATAATACTGAATTTAATATGAAACAATAGTATCTACGTGTTCATCGTATTTTTTAAATGATTATATAAAAAAAATACGAAAATCGATAAGGTAGAAAATTATTTATTAAAGAAAATAAGATAGAATTTGATGAAAATGATCATAAGACACAGGAGAGTTCAAAAAGGGAGGTAATTTTCCGTTTCGATGTAAACAAGATGGCCGTAAGTTTTCACCTGCTAACACGATTAAAGTTACTTTTTTTTTAATAATAATAATAATTTAGTAATATTCAGGTAATTCTGACTGCATAATTTGGAAGCTACCATTGTAATTTATTAGAATTGACAAAAAAAAATCAGTAGAAACCATTGTTTTTTATCTGAAAACTCTATTTATCGACTACAAAATCTCGTCCAATAGTGTAGAAGTGCCGAAAACAAATATTTAAAGCAAATAATATTCCGCAATCACATTGCAGAGTTTACATAAACCAACGAACGAAAGGATACGAGATTTTCTTTCATGGATCGACGAAGCTAAGCTGGCTATTTTGTTTTATTATTTCTTTAAAACGGGTGCGATATTTTGTTGTTTATTTATGCTATTATTTATTAAATATGCGCGCTTTGGGGAGCTGAATTTTTCCCCACATTAAAAGTCGACCTTGTGTCTAACTCTGCCCTCATGAGGGGACAAAAGGCAAGTAAATAGGAAGATTCTAAAAGTAAAAAATTGTTGGGCAGTCATACAAAATGAATGATCGAAGAGAAGTAACTCTACTTTCCCCCAAATCTCACCAATGTGTGGAGAGTTAAGGTTGATTTCCTGTACAAATCAAAATAAATATTAACATTTTACTGTCGCCGTGAAAGGTAAGCTCATTTTGTCAAGTTCATGTCTGTTTACCTGTTTATTTGTTTATTTTGTTAGCAACCATAACGTCATTATTATTCCCACCGAAACGTACTTAATATGAAAACGTTAAACATCAAAATTAATTAAAATATCGAGTAGTAATTTCATATACCTTTCTGGTTTCACTATCATAAGTGTGATTCATAATTTAAAAAAATGTTTTACGCCCGATTATTCATAATTATTTTAGGTACTTATGCAGAGAACGTACCGTGCTGAAATAATAACGTTATTATTTAGAAATCATTCTTAATATGGGGAGGGGAAGGTGTTTTGTAACTATAATTCTGTACTTTCACCTAAGAATTTAATAAAAGAAGATATCGTAAAATTTGATTTAAAATTAAAAATAACGAGAAAATACTATTAAAACATTTTTTTTTTTTTTAATAGCACGGTATCTTCTCTGCATACGTATCTTATTTTAATAACAAAAAATCCTGCAAACGTTTATTTATGAAAATCAGAAGCTTTCTATTTTGTTACGGATGCCACAAATAACACAAGATGTTTATCCATTTCGGTGCTTGTGCAGGATAGTGGATTCTGAAACAAGCACATTTCAAGTGAAAACATTATTACGTGTCATGTCGAAATTCCAAAAATTACAAAAAATGATAAAGTAGAAAAATAATTACAAGTAAAGTAGAATTTATCGAATGTTTTAATGTGGAAGAGTTGTGCGACCAATTCAGTATGACAAACTGACTTATTTACATTGATTTCAATTAAAATCCGCCATTTCAAGATATAAGATGTTGGACCGTTATTGCGGAACGAACACATATGTGGATTCTTCGGACTACTGTTCTCACCTTGAGTGTTATTTGTCCAACGTTTTGGTCGATGTAACCTCCGACCTTCTGCAGGTGTATCTTGTGGCACTTTCAAACATAAAAATTCTCGAGTTTGACAAGATACACTTGAAGAAGGTTAGAGGTTACATCGATCGAAACGAAAATGACGCTAAAAAATGAGAACAGTAGCCTGGATTATTTTTCATAATTTTTGGAATTTATACTAATTTCGACATGACAAGTATACATGTCTTTCACTATCCACTATTCTGCACAAGCACCTCACTTTCTCCTAAAACTAATATAAGTACCATCAACTGGGGATACGTTGATAATCCTATGTTAATTTGTATTTTTCCCTTTTATCTAATCAATTTTGATTTGCCTGACCCTTAAAACCGGGCGGGGTCAAAGTACACTGGAGTACTAACTTTTAAAAAGTTGATTTTTAGCGGGTATTTCGCCCTGTTTTGAACAAATGGCACATTTAAAATTGTCACCAACAAGTAGTTTTTATGATATTCATTAAAACCTTTATTATCCAATGTTTCCCTTCTTGTTTTCACTGTTGTCGCCATGTTTGTTTTTGCACGCGTGCACACAAAGAAAAATATGACGACCTGTGAAAAAATACAGAATACATTGGATAATAAATGTCTTAATATCATAAAAATTACTTGTCGATGACAATTTTAAATGCAATATTCCTTCAAAACGGCCCTGAATACTCCCTAAAAAAATCAACTCTTTAAAGGTAAGTTTTTAGTTGGTACTCTAGTACACTCTGGCTGTAACATTATCTTATTTGTGAGAAATTCTTGGAAATGCGATTATCAGTATTCTTGAGGACTCCGAGGTGCCTTAAATAAGTTTCCAGACTTTTTCATATGGGCACTTTTATTGATAGTACATACATGAAACACTACTTCCCTTTAAAGTAATCTCCTCTGGCTGCAATACACTTGTTGTACCGTTCCAACAATTTCTAGAAGGTTCCATGAAAGTCCTCATCTCTGAGCATGTCAATAACCCTCACCGCAGCTTCTTTGATCTCCGCAATTGTCTCATGACAGCCTCTAGGGTTTTCCTTGAGCTTAGGAAATAACCAAAAGTCACAAGGAGCAAGGTCGAGACAATAGGGAGGGTGAGAAACTGTCTTGATGCCCATCTTGGTCAAATAGTCTGTGACAAGGATAGAGTTGTGGGCTGCACTCTTGGGGTAAACTTTGTGTAACTTTTCCACATCTTCAGTTTCTTGTGAATAATTGTGTGTACAGTTCCCACACTGACATCAAACTGTGCACCTATTGTCTCTATAGGCACACGACAGTCCTTATCCATGAAATTCTTTATTTGACCAATCAACTCTGGTGTTCTGACTTCTTTACTCTTCTCACACCTCTTATCATCCATCACAGACTCCCTGCCTTCCTCTAATCTTTTATGTCACTCAAAAATTGATGATTGATTCAGGCAAGATGGTCCAAAAGCAGTCTGAAGCATTACATACATTTTTGTGGCAATTTTCCAAGTTTAAAACAGAATTTTATTGCATATCGTTCTTCTAAAGTATCCTTACATCCAAATTGCATTTTTGAAATTCATCAGCTGTGACAATCAGGCTTTAGTAGGGTGTATTCCAATTTCTGCTGTAGCTGTTCATTTGAACCTGAAATCATAAAAATTAGTCAGTCATCTCATAAGATGTATTGCAATAACAAACTGTATTTTCAAAAGGCTGTGATAATCTTAAATGCCTGTACAAAAAGTCTGGAAACTTATTGAAGGAACCTTCTACATTTAACGAAAGCAGAAAACATCACAAAAACGTGGAGCAAAGATACAGAATAGAGACCACTTTATTGTCTGCATATTTTGGGTAAATTATGCCGGAATGTGCCGAAACATTTAACCAATGAAATTGCAGCAGTCAACCCTTTTTTCTTTCTTTTTTTTTTTAACAACAAAAGTTACAAAGTAAGAATAAATGCTCCAAAATCTATCATCATGGCTGCAATTGACAAAACCATTTACAAAACCAACAGTAACAATATGTGTATAGGAACAGAATATAGATTTAAATATGTTGGTACTCGAACTTGGATTTCTGTGACGTTGGTGAGGGCTCAACCAACAGCCAATAATGGGGGAAAAAAACTAGTCAGTTTATTTTGTTTAATTAATTTTTTAAAAAATTATTTAAGTAATTGGGGGGGGGGGAGGTATTTTTACTGTTTTATTTTTCAAACCATTTGGCTGAGCGTTTGATGCCAATGCAAATTAGAAATCTGGAAATGGAAGCAGATGACTTTCTGAATAAATTGGAAGAAGAATAAAGATTTCACGTATGAAAACGCCATACATTTCAGACTTCAAGATGAATCTCTGGAGAAATTGATCCAAATGCCTAAAGAAATGTCATTTTATTGCAAAATCAATTACTGACATGTTGCATTCAAATAAACTGCACTTTTTCTTTTTTTTTTTTGCTTTTGTGAAAAGAATTGTCCATTTTATTGTGCGGTTTTCATTTCAGTGAAGTCGTTTCGGTCAATTAAGTGGGAAGGAAGGCATCAAGGAAGATGGAGAAAGATGCTGACATCCTCAGCAAATATCGATTGGTTACAAACAAGCTAAAAAAGTAAGCTATTTTTTTTTATTCATTTATTTTTTTGTTTAAAATCAAGTTCCGTCCATTTTTGTTTACATTCTTCGTCTGCTGATATTTGTCCTGGAAATGTAATTTCTGATTAATGCTTACCAGTTTTAAAATAAGCAAACAAACTTGGCTGTTTTTCAGAATAAGAGAATATTTGAAATCTCGTGAACATTAATCAGAAGTGGCTTTTCCAGGGCATTCATCATGAAGCACAAATATCAGCTGACGAAGAATGTAAACAAAGACAGACGGAACTTGATTTTAACCTTTATTTTTTATTTTTTTAGTTTTACATTCAGATAAATGGGACTGTAGGGAGGAGAGCATCTCCCACTGGATTGCAAAGTCAGTTTTGTATTTTCTCAACAAAAGAAATAGTGCTTTACACAGCATCTCCTCAAATGTGGCAACAGTACTCAATCTCTTTTTTTTTTTACAAAGGTGTCACCACTTAATGGTGTAAGTTGGGTACAATTTTTATTATTTAAGGGGACAGTCCAACAAGAACTTGTTTACATTAAACTTGAAAACTACCATGCTGTAGTCGGCTGGGAAGCAAGCCAATGGAACAGTGTTCAACAAGCGGGCAGTTCTAGGAAAGAAGCTGTGTTCGTAGAATCTGCATTTAGATTTAGACAGAGATAGAGAGTGGGGGATGAGGGAACTATTGAGAGTGGTTGTAGCTAGTCGAGTGCTTTTTTTTGTGAATATTATCTGAATCTTGTATGGAAACTGGAATTTTAGGAAGATCTCCATCATTTTAGTGATTTACCTAACTAATATTCCTGGTGAACCAAGTGCAAATGAGATCTAGACAATTGCACTTAAGGGAACAATGAGGATACTAAAAAGAGCTCTCGGTTGGTTTCAGTAAAAAAACGGGCAATGTTGGGAACTGGTTTGGCTACCCCATACCCAATGTTTCAATCTTCAAAGGAAGAAAATTAAAAAAAAAAATTAAAAACTACCTGGCAAATATTTCCAGTGAACTAAGTGCAAGCGAAATTCAAACTTAAAGAGATGGTTAGAATCTTAAAAAGATCTCTCGGTTGGAATGAATGAGATAACTGATGAATGTGTGGCATTCAGTAGGATCCCCCATCCCCAGCTAGAAAAAGTGAGAAGAAAAATTTTTTTTAACAAAGTAGTGGATTACAACAGGAGTCAGGAAATCGCTCTGTTTTAATATCGAAGAGATGGCAGATGATTTGGGGATTTTGGTTTGCTTTTGTTTCAGCGAGACCCTATTTTTGTAAGAGCTTTTTTTTGTTTTCTTTGTTTGCAGGCGTTTTCTTAAGAAACCAAATGTTGCAGAAGGAAGTGAGCAGTTTGGTAAGTTCTTTCTTCTGTATTTTTAAATGACAGCAAAAAAAAAAAAAAATGATTGAAACAAATACAAATTTTCAGTTTAATTTTTCAAAATTTAGAAAATCAAATAATGTTGTATGATTTTTTGTTAAATGATTAAAATCATCTTTTTTTTTCTAAAACTTTTGTTGTAAACACATATTCATAGACGAATCCAAATAATACAAATAACCAATCCTCATCTCAAAAATTCAGAAACGAAACACCACCACCCTTAAAAAATATATTAAAACATGCGATCTAGCACATCAACTGGATCATTTTTCATAATTTTTAAAATTTATACTAATTTCGACATGACATGTAAATGCATCTGCTTCACTATCCACTATTCTGCACAAGCACCTCACTTTCTCCTAAAACCAATATAAACTGGTGCTATTTTGATAATCCTATGTTAACTTTTAATTTTAACTTTTATCCAATTAACCTTGATTTGTTTGACTCCTAAAATCAGGCCGGGGTCAAAGTGTGGTAGAGTACCAACTAAAAACTTCCCTTTAAAAAGTTGGTTGTTTGTTTTTGTTTTACGGCATATCAACCCTTTTCAGGTTATTTAATGCCGAATCCAAAGATTTTGAAGAAAAAATTTTTTTATAGAATATATTTGTTGTTTTCAAGTCGGTTTCTATTTAACCCATAGTTGGGACCCTAACAAGTACTACCACTCCGTGTCAGAGTGGACCTGGGAGAAATGGCAATTAAAGGGTGGCTCCACACTCCTCAAAGCCTGCAAGCTGGGGCCCTTACCACTGGATATAGTTTAAGGTCATATCCAGGACCTTTAAAAAGTTGATTTTTAAAGGTATTCAGGTCTGTTTTGAACGAATATCACATTTAAAATTGTCACCAACAAGTATTGTTTATGGTATTAATTAAGCTCTTTATTATCCAATGTTTTCCCTCTTGTTTTCACTGGTCGCCATGTTTTTATGCACATATGCAAAAATTGTATGAAGTTTTCTAATCGACTTTCTTGGCCTTTTGGCTGGGAGCAAAGTATAGTATCTGTTTTGATACTACACTTCACCTTTTCTGTCGTCAGTCAGTGAAAGAGAAATCCTTCATGAATGAGACAATTTAAATTTTTGTTCTCATCCAGAGTGCCCCTTTTTGAGGAGCTGGATTTTCTCCACATTTTTTGTGTCTAACTCTAACTAAAAATCATTTTTATCATTGAATAAAAAATGACATCACCGGTAGGGAAAAATAAGCACTTTAGAATGGAGATCATGTTAGAGACGGAAGAGAATGTTTGTGATCACATTAGCAGCATGGATGACGTTTGAAAGGACAATCACGTGAGGGACATCACAGTGGTAACAAAAAAATGAGGAAATAAATATCGTTGTTACAAAGATAAAGCAAATTGAACTTCTTTTTTATTTTATTTTTATACTTTGTGACTGAGGCTACAACATTTTGGCTCCCGGACAACGTTACACATCTATCTCATCCTCAACGATTTTGATTTGGTCATATTTGCTCAAAGAAAGTATTTCAGCTCAAAACCCTGAAATTTGATTGTCTTGGACATTATTTTCTATCCAATGTCTTGGACATTATTTTCTCTCCAATGTCTTGAACATTATTTTCTCTCCAATAAGATTGTCAAATTCTGCTTTCAACAAACCTTCAAACATTCCCAAATGATAATTCTTAACTGATTTACAGTCAAAACCAGAATAGTGCCCAAATAAGATAATTCAGCCCTAGACCTTCCGAAATTTGGATTTATTAAAAAAAATATTGTTTTTATCAGTAAGACAATTTAAATTCCACTTCCAACAAGCTCTCAAGTGATAATTTTTGTTGATATATGAATTGTTTTTCGTTTGCAAGAATAATCATCTAGTGCTACTAGATTGGGCTGTCTGAAGATATTGCCTTCCTGATCTAAAATGCACCAAAGATTAATGTCATTTTTTTTTCTTTTCACTTTACAATATTCTGCAAAGCCACAAATAACAATTTCCTCTATAAGGCAAGCAAACCAAATACCATGAATAAATATTTGGAAATATAAAGAACTTGAAGCATAAAAATTTTTACAAAAATTACGTGATTCAGTAATAAATAATCTGAAAAGGGTTGATATGCCATAAAGCATAACCACCAAACTAAACCAAAAATAATCAACACACTGTGCAGATATGACGTTTGAAACATTGTGACCGTAACATTGGCCAAGATGAGAATAATAGTCTGAAACACTACAAATAACTTGTACGAATCGTCAGAGGTAACTTAGACAAGTTGTCTGAGATTCAGTTGACAATTATTGACTTTTCATGGTAAAAAGTGACTCTTTATTTTATAAAGATTTACATGGTGACAATAAATAAATCAGAAAATGTTAATTTGATTTATTTAAAAGATTTGTAACGGATAAATATTTTAATGGTAAGAAGAAAGAGTAGACAATCAAACATAAAACTTTTATAAATTTTTCAAGCTTAATATCATTGATGTAAGCTTCTTTAGAGGTCACAAAATGACCTTTATGAGAATGAACATGGTTTATTTATCAGTTTTATTTTATTTTTCTACAGCGGCTTTGGCCAAGAATCTACGGCGCCAAGAATGTCCTCAATATTCTGGGTTTTGCTGTTTAGCACAAGCAAGGTAAATAAAAATGTTTATTTTTATTTTTTTAGGAACTAATGAGCCATTACATCATCAAGGCCCATAGGCCACTCGAGGATAAGGGTTAATGAGTTTGTGAGAAGCACAGTGAAACAACAACATGAGGATTGGAAGCAATGGTTGACACTCACCAGAAATTTGATTATTTAAGAGGACAACTCAACAAGAATTTATTAATGTTGGACTTAAAAATGACCATGCTATAGTCAACTGGGATGTAGCTCTTCTATGGCATTGTTTCCACAGCAGATGGATAGCTAAGAAAAGAGAAATCATCTAAGGGAAATATCTCTGATTTTGGATTTGATCACCCAGAATTTGATTTCTCTCTCTAAAAAAAAAAAAAAAGGTTAGTGTTTCTTTAAACAAGAGTTCATGCTAAGAGCAAAGTACTTGAGGAAAATAATGTCTGGATAGATACAGGACCTTGTAGACAATGTTATTTTTATGCTTATAGATTGTCAGCAGATGAACCTTTTCAAGCCATTATCTCAAGTGGTCATTTCTGGTGTAGTTCCGGGAATGTTTGTATACATTTCAGTAGAGGATTGGTGGAGACCAGTTGAGTGGGTTGTGAGAGATATTTCGTACTTTAGAAAAATAATGGTTTTTATGTTCACAGATTGCCAGCAAACTGGCCTTTTCAAGTCGATACTGGCTGATCATTATCTGAAGTCATCTTTTTTGTGGTTCCTAGAATGCCTATATATATAAATATATATATATATATATATATATACACACACATAATTATTTACTATAATAATTATTAAATACCTACAGACTCTAGTGTTTCATTCTTTTGGGAATCATCAATGCAGGGTGTCATGATTAACACCGGTTAATAGATTCAAACCCGGCAACAGAAGCCATCTCTGGCTTCATTAGCAAGGACCTAATCCATTCGGCCATGGTTAACCATGAGAAATACTGTTGAAACATTTATTTTTTAATGGTTTTTTGACGTCTGTCAGAGTGATCTAATCATTATGATGATCTGCGCATAAGAGCTAAATTAATCAACTTAATTCAACTGAAAGTGCTCAACGATAAGAAACAAGTTTCTTAAAGGGACTGACATAATTATTTACTATAATAATTTTTAAATACCTATGGACACTAGTGTTTCATCCTTTCAGGAATTATCAGTGCAGGGTGTTATGATGATTACCGGTCGATAGATTCAAACCTGGCTTCATTAGCAAGGATCTAATATATATATATATATATATATATATATATATATATATATATATATACTCCTATAAATTCGTTTTTCTTTTGTGTGTAATGATATTCATATTAAACCCCTCTTTTCTATTTATTTAAAAAGAAAAAAAATTTTCTTGTATATGGGTCGTGGAATTGCATTCACTAGCAAAAGATCTAGCTAATTTGCATATTCTTTTAAACATTCATTTTAATTAATTCCCTATTAGTTGCTTCGGTTTTCTTATGGGATAATCATCTTTAGTTAACTATTACGTGTAATTATATTCATGCAGATATTCTACATGATTTATATTTGCGTAAAAAGTTTATAGTAAACACAAAATTGTTTCCATATATATTTATGTATACATATATATTTTTGTTTAACAAATTTTGCCTACCAAACCCCTCCTAGAGTTTTTGGTCTACAGACATGAAACTTCATATATAAGGTATTTGAATCCATGCAAAACTTTATATTTGAGTTTTAGCCCGGAAAAATCTGTGCAAAAGTGTGAAAATTTAGAAAAAATGAAATTTGCCAGGTGAAGGTCGAACGCCGCCATTACGAATGCATAACGTAGTTGATATTAGTTCATATTTTAATTTTTAGCCTTGCAGTAAACATGTTTTCATAGCCTAATCATTGACGACAGAGGCAAAATAAATTGTGAGCTGAACGTTTTGGTGTCGATTCTCCATGGTGACGCATGAGTCTCTTTTTCTATACTTTTTAAATTATTACTATATATTGCATCCAATCTGTCTATCTATATATCTATAAAAGTGAAAATGTTTGTCTGTCTTTTCTCTTTAGTAGTTAAGGAAGACTATTATACAGAAAGGCATTACTTTACGTATTCACACTTTTTAATATATGTATATATGCACATAACCTTATGAACAGTAGATAGGGGCCCGAGCAAAGCCGGGCAGAACTGCTAGTATATACATATATATATATATGTGTGTGTGTGTGTGTATATATTCCAACAGATGGACAATAGCGGTTAGCCTGGGTTGGTCATCTGGTCGTCTCAGGTTTAGTTTGGTTTTCTGAAGTATGACAGTCAGTTTTCCAAGTGTCTGTAGAAAAAATTGTGAGTGCGAAAATTACTTGCCTCAAAAACATGCACGTGTCTGCGTGTTTTGTAGGGTTCATCTGCTGAATAATGGAAAAAAAACAAAATGACGATGTTCAGTTAATTTTATCTTCAACAGTCATGTGAACTAATGTGAATTTTCACCATTTGTATACAAATTACATGATCTTGGGCTGCATAAAAATAAGCCATTGATCTGTGATATTTGGAGCTGTGAGAATATGGCAAAGTTAAAAATGGTGTGAATTATAGCATCAAGGAAAAGGTGTGTTGACAATTTATTTAAAACATGTTGTCTCAGTCATTTGGGTTTGTGAGCCTCTTGAAGAGAGATGATTCATTGAGTTCTAAGCTATTGGACTTGTGTTTTGGTTTGGTCAGACTAGGTAAAAAAAGGAAACCTTTATTTGTTTTAAACTGATATTGTGATTCTGTTTGTAGGGAGAATCCTTCTGTTGCTAAAACCACACAGTTGACGCTAAAAATGGTATCAGAATCTAACAACAACGTTGAATCAATACGAGTGGACGATTACAGCCTGTACAGTAAATGCACACAGATGCACGTTCATATTCTGCCCAATAAAAATTAATTTAGTTTATAATTATCATAGTCACCTTTATGCTAGAAAACATATATAAACTGCTCTCATAACTTTTATTAATAATTAAAATCAAAATGCATTTTGGTGGATTTTTATGAAATTACTAGCAGGCTGCTCGGCATTGCCTGGTCATGAAATACTTTTAATATGATATTTTGATTAATGCAGGTTTTATATTTATAATTATATTATATTGGACCCAATATATAGTAATGATTTAAAAAGATTTTTTTTAAAAAATGACTCGTACACCACCACCAAGAATCAAAACCAAAATGTTTAACTTACGACTTACTTTTTCCTTTGACATTAATGCTTGAGCTATGAAGACATGTTTGCTGCAAGACTAAAAATTAAAACATGAACTAATAGCTATTACATTACACATGCATATTTGTAATGTTGTCATTTGACCATCACCTGGCAAATTGCATTTTTTTCGTTTTCACACTTTTACACCAATTTTCCTCGGCTAAAACCCAAATATAAAGCATGCATGGGTTCGAATACCCTATATATTAAATTTCATGTCTGTAGACCAAAAACTGACAAAGGAGTTTGGTAGGCAAAATTATTTACACATACATAAATATACGCATACATAAATATATATAGAAAGAGGTTTGTGTTTACTATGACCTTTTTACGCAAATATTATGCACGTATAAATCATGTAGAATATCTGCATGAATATAATTACACGTAATAGTTGACTAAAGATGATCATTCATAAGAAAACCGAAAAAACTAATAGGGAATTAATTAAAATGAACGTTTAAAAGAATATGCAAATTAGCTAGATCTTTTGCAGATGAATGCAATTCCACGATCCATACATTACAAAGTTGTATTTTCGTTTTAAATAAATATAGACATAGGGTTTTTGATATTAATATACAAAAAAAAATAAATTTATAGGAGTATAGATATATTAAATTAAGATTTAAAAAATTTTATGCCATTGCCATTTTGATTTTAGTAAATATTCAATTGATTGTAAAAAAAAAAAATTCAGCGTGTCCTTATTAGGGCTAGGACAACAGCATATTCTTTTCATTGTTTTGACTCTCGAGTGTGTATCCATTGATATCTTATATGCTTTTATATAGAGTGATGTGGTTCTTGCTTGATTAACTGTGTTGGATATATACTTGAGAGTCTAAACGATGAAAAGAATATTCTGTTGTTATAGCCCTAGTTATTAATCATGGCAACAAGATCAAAAATTGATTGTAAAAAAAACTTAGTGATGCAAGAAATTCAAACACAGATGTGAAATTGTCTCATCACTTTATTAAACTAGATTATATTTTTGTTAGTGTGTTTGTCTGTTCATTCAACTTTCTCTCAGAAACTACTGGGCCAATCAAACTGAAATTTTGTATGGACCTTTGTTTTGATAAGGTGCAGCAAACAAACTATTATGGTATCCGTTTGATACACTATTAGGGATTAATAGTGATTAGTCACACAAGAACACATTTACTCTAGAAATTTTCTCAGAAATTACAGGGCCAATCTGGCTTAAATTTTGTATGGACCTTTATGATGAGGTCCAGCAAACTAAGTATTACAATATACATTCAATGTACAGTTAGGGATTTATAAGGATTAGTATTTCATGCAAAAATGAGCACAAATATAACTATATTCAACCATCAATTTGAAATAAAGAACTCATTCTAAGTCAAAAGGATATAATTTTTTTATATAGATTAGAATAGACGTTTTTAAAAATGTTCTCTGTTTCTTTGTTTATGTATTGGAATCTTTTTTTTTCTGTTTTTAAGATGTGAGCACACTTTGGCTAATGCTGCAGGTGAAGGTCAAGCCCTGACTGAGGCGGCACGAGCGTTCCTGGAAGCAGAAATGGCAAACCGTGATCTCAAATGTCCAAGTTTTGAAGAACATCTCTCGGCCTCCATCAATTGTTACAGTCATGCAATCAGAGTAAGTTTTATATTCGACAACCGTGTGTGAAAATGCCCAGTTCTTGCCCCAAATTCTCCCTCTATTAAAGCACAAAAAATAGAGAAAATTCTTTATGATGTACATACACATGACAAAATGATCATATCATATTCCAAAAATTACGTAAATTAATCACATAGTTTTACTTTTATAAAGAAAATCATTTTTAAGCAATTAATGGGAATTTGTAGGCATTACACCATAAATCTCGTATGAATTATTATTGAGTTATCTCCTTTTGTTTCTTGATATTTTTTTTTTCAAAATGGCAGGCAAGACAGTCATTTTCACATGCTTTTAAAATTTGATTTTCTTTATAAAAATAAAACTACTTGATCAATTTATATGATTTTTGAAATATGTTTTCATTTTGTCACATGTATATACTAGTGATGGGGCGATTCCAATATTTTTCTTGATTCCAATACAATTACAGATTCTGATTTTTTATAAATCTCTAAATATTTTACTATAAAATTGTTATTTTGTCCCGATTACTGTAAAAACACGTCTTAAATGTGCATATATTTTCTCAAACGTAAAAACACACTTGTGACGGGGTGATCTAGAGATTTTTGTCTTACTGGAAGTTTAAATCAATAAATATTTATTATCTTATTATTACTACAAGCAGTGGAAGTTGTTTTATAAAAATAAAGTCAAATAAAAAACATAATTAAAGGAATCGGTTTTGGCATCAGAAAATAGGCTCAAATTTTCCCGATTCCGATTCCGATTTTTTTAATATGGAGGTATTCTAGACAAGAACCAATCTTTTTTCAATATCAATGAAGAAGGACAATGCCGATTTAATTTAAATATACATTTTATCACTTAACTAATACGGTTTCTTCTGGCTGAACTAAACTGAATTCTCCAGACCTTAAAAGATGTCTAACATTACAAAATTCTTGACAAAAACTGTTTCTAACTTCAAATCCTTCCAACAACATGTTGTTAAACTAACCATTCAACAATCTATCCCTCATATGGTGTTTAAGCTTAGCCCCAGATTATGCCCCCATATATCTACCTTTGAAAGAATGTTACTACCTAGTAATATAAGTAGAAAAAGTAAAAATAGCATTTGTTGCTTTGGTTCTTGTCCACAATTTTATCTATGTTAAAAAATGAAATAAAAAAAATCTGTATGATATATGCACTCATGATGAAGCAAAAATATCATATTCCAAAAATCACATAAATTGATCAAGTAGTTTTATTTTTAAATTAGAAAATCAAATTTTGTGAGTAATCGAGGAGCGACTGCTTTGCCTGCAATTTTGAAAATAATATCACGAATCAAAGGGAGATAAATCACACAAGTTTAAATTATTGTTAAGTTATGTTGTAATGCATATGAATTCCAATTAATCACTTAAAAATGATTTTCTTTATAAAAATAAACCTACTTGGTTAATTTGTGTGATTTTTGGCATATGATATTTTCACATCGTCATACTTTATCTAAAAATCTGTACGATGTACATACAGTACATTATGCAAATTTTTCTTTACTTTTTTTGTTCTTTAATATAGGGGTGATTCTGGACAAGAACCAACTTTTGTGGCAAGTTTGATAAAAGTTATTACACTATCAAGAATAGTAAAGATTGTTAGTGATTGTTTAATTATAAATTGTGATCAATTTTAACTTTCTTTTGCCAGGTGCACATTGAACACAAGCAACCTGCATTGGGAGCTGCTCTCTGCATGGAACTGGGGGACATATTAATGGTAAGTTCTAAAAGAATGCCTGTCCTAGAACAGATAAAGTTAATGAATTTGTGCATTATAAGTGGATATATATATATATATATATATAATTTAAAGGAGATTAGAATAATAGTCTAAAGAGCTAAGTGTATTTTAATGTAATAGTGAAATTACTAGTTTAATTAAAATACAGGAAATGCTCGTTGTAATTTAGATATATAATAAGCTCGATAGTTAAATGTCCTAGAGCTAATTCAATATTAAGTAATGTGATTTATAATTTAAAAGTTTTAAAATTTTTAAAATTTAAAAATCAAAATTTAATTAAATTAAAAATCAGTTTCATAAGAAGGAACAACAACAAAGTCAATTATCTGTACGATCGTTTCGGAAATCCGTGCTTTTTATTTGTGGTATACATGAAGTCACGTAGAATAATTATACATAGTTTTTTTGGTAAGCACGGTCTCCTCATCAGCAAATTTAGGAGGATTTTTATTGAATTGAAAAGACACCAAAAATAAACCTAGCATTAAAAGTAAGGCAGATGAATCTGAAAAATTGAAGTAAAAGGTTTGGATATAAAATTTATAAGAAAATTAATAAGGAAATTGGTATAGGTTAGAGATAGAAATGAGTAGAAAAAATATATATATTTTTGAATTTACATAATAAATTTGATTTAAAAATATATATATAATTACCTTTTGGTTTTCCTTTTTTTGAAATCAGGAACTGTATTTAAAGTAGTCATTTAGATGTTTGCTATAGCTTTTTATTTTATTGAATGATGAATTTTAAAAGGGCGACGCTCGTGCAGTAAATTGTTTCCGTTAGCGTATTTGATTTAGAGACGCTACAGTTAATATCTATAGAGAGAGAGTTTTTTTTTTTTTTTTTTTTTTTTTTTTTTTTTTTTTTTTTTGCAAGTTTTTAAGGGGAGATAATTGTCATGGCTTTATTTATTATTTGATTTACGAGTCTAAGGGCGGTAATTGGTTTAACTTAATTTATTAAAAAAAAAAAAAAAAAAAAAAAAAAAATCTATTTTTACTAATGAGTAATTTTTAATGATTTAAGGTGGTTTATATTTATTAAATTTAAACCAACGTTTATGATTACACGATAGAAGCTCGTGTCTTGAATTTACTAGTTTGGTTGTGCTTTTTATATCTTCATATTTTAAAATTTTTACGGTTTCTTTTGTACATAATGTACAAAATTTATCTCCTGGTTTATATGATTTGCAAGTCTCAATTATTTGCCATTTTAAGTTGAAAGAAATATTGCTATTTTTTAGTTGCCAAATATAGTTGGATAGAGTAGTTTGGTTTGATAGAGAGTTATTTTTAAAAGAATGTTTGTGCGTTGAAATTCTATGTTTTATTGGGCCAGATGTGGAACCAATATATATTACCTCTTGATTATTATGATTATTTTCCGTTAGGTCTATTGTTGGATTATAATGTGGTGGGTTGGTTAATAATTGATCGGTAGATTGATTTAAGTTGGTGTTATTATTTAATTCGGTAGTTGAGTTATGGCTGTTGATAGGTTCTTGTATATTTGGAGTTTTTGATACTGTGCAGCTATAGATAACATTTTTAATTTTACATGAGCCTTGTAGGGGACATTTATTTTTTCTTCTACAGTTACAGTCCGATGTATTTTGTATAGTTGCATTTTGTAGTTTATTAATTTTATTATTATTAGAGCTAATTATTTTCTGATGAAGGTTAGGCATAGTAGAGTAAGAGACTTTAATTGTGTTCTTATTGAAAATCTTATTGTATCTATGGGGGGCTTTAAAGTTCTTATCTAATATTTTAAAAAATTCTCTAGCTATGTTTGTTTCTAGGTTTTTGGAATACGGGGGGTTGAACCATAGGATCTCCTTGTGTCTATTCTTACGTTTGCGGGTTTTAGTTTGTTGTTTATTTATATTATTATCTAATATTTGTAGTTTGGTTTTATCTTTTTTTGTCTCCTGGTTATTTTTCTTAACTCGTATACGGGAAGACATTGCCATATTATATGTTATTACGCTTTTAATAGGTTTATTTTTAATGCAGTTTATGTTTCTATCATTTTCATTTATGAATTTAATTTGTGAATTATATCCATATATGAATATATTATTATTTTTGGTGTCTTTTCAATTCAATAAAAATCCTCCTAAATTTGCTGATGAGGAGACCGTGCTTACCAAAAAAACTATGTATAATTATTCTACGTGACTTCATGTATACCACAAATAAAAAGCACGGATTTCCGAAACGATCGTACAGATAATTGACTTTGTTGTTGTTCCTTCTTATGAAACTGATTTTTAATTTAATTAAATTTTGATTTTTAAATTTTAAAAATTTTAAAACTTTTAAATTATAAATCACATTACTTAATATTGAATTAGCTCTAGGACATTTAACTATCGAGCTTATTATATATCTAAATTACAACGAGCATTTCCTGTATTTTAATTAAACTAGTAATTTCACTATTACATTAAAATACACTTAGCTCTTTAGACTATTATTCTAATCTCCTTTAAATTATCAGCTCCCTATAACAGGTTGAGTTTATATACGTAATTGTAGATATGTTTCATAAGAAGGACATACAATTATCAACTAAATGCATCCCCATACCCCCTAAAGACACCTTTATAACCAGCTTAATTACAAGTATAAATACATTTATAAGGAACTTGAGATGGAAAGCCTACCATTTTGATAATTACCAAAGTGAAACCACAGAACCAATACACCACCAACCTGGAGAAATAAAAGAAACCATCCTCAGACAAGACAATGAAGAAAGAAAAGCAGCGAAATACTACAGACTAAAAACATACAAAAACCCTAAGAGAAACATAGACACTGAAAATTTTGAAAATGACTTAATCAACCTGATTAAAAATATTAAGTTTAAGAAAAATAAAAAATATATCACTCCAACACTTAAAAAAATAAATAAATTTTCAAAATCTATTTCTACAAGCCACCAAAATAAACTCATAGTACCGGCAGATAAAACTGGAAATTTCTACACAATGGACTATATACAATATAAAAATCTAATATATAAAGAACTTAATAAAAATTATAAAACTACTAATAAATCAGCACTAAATAAAATAAATAATGATGCAAAAAACATTTTAACTAAACTTAAAATAGATAAATACACAGAAATAACAGTACCAGGTACCCCGAGATTTACTTTAAAAGACCACAAACACAGCTTCAATATCAACCCTACTATTAGACTCATTTGCCCCTCGAAATCAGATATAGGACTGGTTAGTAAAAACATATTAGATAGAATTATCCCCAAAATTAAATCCATAATAAAATACCCACTATGGCAATCTTCAAACCAAGTAATCGACTGGTTTTCTAATATTCAAAATAAAAATGATATTAAATTTCTTTCTTTTGACATTGAATCATATTACCAATCTATATCACCTATCCTACTTAATAAATCTCTATTAATGGCACGAAAATTAACTAATATAACTCAAGACGAAACTAAACTAATACTTATAGCTAGACAGTCTTTAATAACATTTGATAATAAATATTGGACCAGGAAAAATACCCCTAACCACTTCAACATTTTAATGGGATCGACGGACTCGACTCAGGTCACTGATCTAGTTGGCCTTTTCCTTTTAAATGAAATACATTGTATACTCCATAAACAATTCAAACTTGAAGGAGGGCTATATAGAGATGATGCACTTTTCATAACGAATTCTACTAATAAAAATTATGAAAATGCAATTAAAGCTCTACATAAATTATTTAAAAATTATGGACTTAGTATAAAAATCGACCCTAATAAAAAAATTGTTAATTTCTTAGACATAACCTTAAATCTTGAAAATTCTACCTTTGAACCATACCATAAACCTAACCAATCACTTCTATATGTCCACAATCAATCAAACCACCCTAAATCAATATTAAAATCAATAGTTCCCAATATCGCTCTAAGAATTTCTAGACTGTCTTCTACTAAATCAATATTTACCAAAAATGAAAAATACTATAATGAAGCCCTTAAAAACTCTGGATATAATTCACAAATTAAATTCATAAATGAAAATGATAGAAACATAAACTGCATTAAAAATAAACCTATTAAAAGCGTAATAACATATAATATGGCAATGTCTTCCCGTATACGAGTTAAGAAAAATAACCAGGAGACAAAAAAAGATAAAACCAAACTACAAATATTAGATAATAATATAAATAAACAACAAACTAAAACCCGCAAACGTAAGAATAGACACAAGGAGATCCTATGGTTCAACCCCCCGTATTCCAAAAACCTAGAAACAAACATAGCTAGAGAATTTTTTAAAATATTAGATAAGAACTTTAAAGCCCCCCATAGATACAATAAGATTTTCAATAAGAACACAATTAAAGTCTCTTACTCTACTATGCCTAACCTTCATCAGAAAATAATTAGCTCTAATAATAATAAAATTAATAAACTACAAAATGCAACTATACAAAATACATCGGACTGTAACTGTAGAAGAAAAAATAAATGTCCCCTACAAGGCTCATGTAAAATTAAAAATGTTATCTATAGCTGCACAGTATCAAAAACTCCAAATATACAAGAACCTATCAACAGCCATAACTCAACTACCGAATTAAATAATAACACCAACTTAAATCAATCTACCGATCAATTATTAACCAACCCACCACATTATAATCCAACAATAGACCTAACGGAAAATAATCATAATAATCAAGAGGTAATATATATTGGTTCCACATCTGGCCCAATAAAACATAGAATTTCAACGCACAAACATTCTTTTAAAAATAACTCTCTATCAAACCAAACTACTCTATCCAACTATATTTGGCAACTAAAAAATAGCAATATTTCTTTCAACTTAAAATGGCAAATAATTGAGACTTGCAAATCATATAAACCAGGAGATAAATTTTGTACATTATGTACAAAAGAAACCGTAAAAATTTTAAAATATGAAGATATAAAAAGCACAACCAAACTAGTAAATTCAAGACACGAGCTTCTATCGTGTAATCATAAACGTTGGTTTAAATTTAATAAATATAAACCACCTTAAATCATTAAAAATTACTCATTAGTAAAAATAGATTTTTTTTTTTTTTTTTTTTTTAATAAATTAAGTTAAACCAATTACCGCCCTTAGACTCGTAAATCAAATAATAAATAAAGCCATGACAATTATCTCCCCTTAAAAACTTGCAAAAAAAAAAAAAAAAAAAAAAAAAAAAAAAAAAAACTCTCTCTCTATAGATATTAACTGTAGCGTCTCTAAATCAAATACGCTAACGGAAACAATTTACTGCACGAGCGTCGCCCTTTTAAAATTCATCATTCAATAAAATAAAAAGCTATAGCAAACATCTAAATGACTACTTTAAATACAGTTCCTGATTTCAAAAAAAGGAAAACCAAAAGGTAATTATATATATATTTTTAAATCAAATTTATTATGTAAATTCAAAAATATATATATTTTTTCTACTCATTTCTATCTCTAACCTATACCAATTTCCTTATTAATTTTCTTATAAATTTTATATCCAAACCTTTTACTTCAATTTTTCAGATTCATCTGCCTTACTTTTAATGCTAGGTTTATTTTTGGTGTCTTTTCAATTCAATAAAAATCCTCCTAAATTTGCTGATGAGGAGACCGTGCTTACCAAAAAAACTATGTATAATTATTCTACGTGACTTCATGTATACCACAAATAAAAAGCACGGATTTCCGAAACGATCGTACAGATAATTGACTTTGTTGTTGTTCCTTCTTATGAAACTGATTTTTAATTTAATTAAATTTTGATTTTTAAATTTTAAAAATTTTAAAACTTTTAAATTATAAATCACATTACTTATATATATATATATATATATATATATATATATATATATATATATATATATATATATATATATACATATAAAAAATGCATTTTAAGTAAAAGCACTAAATGACGAAATTAGTAAAAATTCCAAAATTACGAAATATGATAGAGTAGAAAATCTGCTATAACTAATTTTTACAAAAAAATTCATCATTATTAGCGATCTGCCATTTTCTAATTTTAAATTGAAAAAGTTAACTGAAAACAAGGGAGATAAGTCAGTTTGTCATACAGAATAGACTAAATCACTAAAACTGCATTTGATAAAATTTATTTTTTCTTGTAGATTTTTTTCTACGCTATCATTTTTCATAATTTTTGGAATTGTTACTAATTTAGGCATGACATGTTATTATGTAACAATGCTTTTACTTAAAATGCATTTTTAAGTGTTCAATTATAATGCACGAGCACCAAAGTTAATTCCAGTTGCAGAACAGTTTTGTACCATTTTTCTGTGGCCTTAGATTTTAGACAATATCTCTAATTTAATACTTAAGAGGTCTTAAAAAGAAATTAAAATTCAAGGAATCTTGTTTAACTGGTATCTAATGAACATTCAGTAGAAATCTTATATATTTGAATTTTCAAATGAGATATTATGCTTATGTCGTACCACCTAAAATCGTTTAAAATATATATTTTTTTTTTTTTACACAATGATCACCACTTATCAAGGCCCGGAAGCCATTCAGGGATAAGGGTTATTCCAAGTACATTACGTTAGTGTGGAGATTTGATGAAATGTTTACTTAAGGGGGCGGTTCATTAGGAATTTGTTAACATTGGACTTGAAGACATCCAAGTTGTAGTCCGGTGGGAAGCAGGCAGATGGAACAGAGTTCCACAGGCGTGCAGTTCTAAGAAAGAAGCTTTGTTCATGGAATCCACGTTTTGATTTAGGCACAGATATAGAGTGGGGGAAATTTTTCACAGTGGATTCAGCTAGACGGGTGTTTTTCGTGAAAGATTGGCAAGGGGGGACCAGAGATTGGAGTTCAGATAAGCACCTGCCATGGAAATAACGATAAAACAAGGATAGGCTTACAACGTCTCTTCTGTGGGAGAGGGGTTGCAGGGTAGAGAAAAGGGCATCCCCCACTAAGCCACGAAGTCTATTTTGTACTCTGTCAAGGCAGGATAGGCTGTTTTTAGCAGCTCCTGCCCAGATATGGCAACAGTATTCCATCCTTGGAATATTTCAAATAAACTGAAATTTGAGAAATATTGATTGATGTGAAAATAAAAGCAGGTATGGTATTATAACATTATGGAAAAAAAGGGAAAGAAAACCTCGCTTTCCCTATATGTACATAAAATATATAAATATCTCACTTTTCATAGGATTCTCGTCTCATCTTTAATATATTTTATTTTCCTCAATCATCCTTATCATTCTCCTGAGAAAGTCCCCCGAAAATGGGGATGAAACTTTGAGAATTTTCTAAAAAAGGCCACAGATTCTCTTTCCCTTTTTTCTATTAATTGATGTTGAATACCTATTGCTATTATTTCGTAAAAATCAAAGGTATCTGAATTATCACAAAAGACTTTAACCCCTTTGCATTGAACTAGAAATAAAGCACACATTATAACCCCTTGCACTTATCAGCTGTGTTCCAAAATTCATAATGATTGATTAATTAGTTTAGAAATTAATGTGCATATGTGTCGCCATTGTTTTTTTTTTTCGGTCTGTAAATTACTCTTTTTTTTTTGTGACATAATTCAATGTTTGCTTCTGGAGATTGAAGCATCTGTACAAACTCAATCAGTTCATGTTAACTTTAACCAATTTTCAAAATATTATTTAATTTTCCATCATGTATTTTTATTGTGCTTGCCAATTGTTGGCTGCTGCAGTTTCATTGGCTAAGCACTTTGGCACCTCCCAGCAATTCTAACCTGCCGGAATATGCCAACAAAACATTGGTTTGAGCACGGTTCATATTCTGCATATGTACCCATATTTGTTAAGGCATTCGTCTTGCATATATGAAAATAATAAGTCTCTTTACTTCTTTATTATTATCTTTATATTAACAAGATAGCGTGTGTGTTATTTATTTTGTGTGCCACGCTTATATCCGAGTGACTGTCGTTTAATTGATATAGACTTCCATTTCTTGTAATAAATAATTTTACCAAGAATTTTTTATAAGTTTTGATTATAGCTGATGGCACTCAAGTCATTTATTTTTTTTATAAATAATTTTACCAAGAATTCTTCATAAGTGTTGGTTTCGATTTTGATTATAGCTGATGGAACTCAAGTTATATATATATATATATATATATATATATATATATGATGATTGCAACGTCTTGTCAGACGAGTGCCACTCCCTCAGATATTTAAAATCCATAAGCCCAAATGTCTGAGGGAGTATCTATACAAATATGATGTTACAGAGTCTTAGCTTTGTACGACAGCTAAGTCTCTCTCTCGGTTCAAAATGTTGAGATCCAGCAACAAGCAAGAGCAAGATAGCCAGCAACAAATTAAACTGCAGACCAGCTTTATATATATATATATATATATATATATATATATATATACATACATATATTTTTTTCATAAGTTTGGGTTTGAGTTTCAGTTTCGATTCAAGCTGATGCACCCAAATCATATGGATATGTATACATTTTTTTGTTTTTTTTTTTAAATCGCAACTTCATAATATATAAAAATCAATAGAACATCAACTCTATAATAATATATACAAAATCAGCAAGAATTAAAATATATTTAAACATACTTTACAACCGGTTACACCAGGCATCCCTGCTAGCTTAGATAAATACTTTTTGCAGTTTTAACAAAAGAGCTACAATAATATCAGAGCATCTCCATTTATGCTGAACATTTACAGAATGTCAACATCAATATATTACGTATAAATGAGTCCCTGTGTAATTTCCACAGGTCTCACTAGTATTATATTATTACTAGCTATATACCCGCCGTTGCCGAGTTGAAACATATTTCCGGCTAGAGGTTTTATTCACATACTATTTAAGATACACTGAATATCTTTACTTGTTACAGTTTTCCTGAAAGTGGACCACATGTTGGATTTATGGAAGCATTAAACATATCCATCTTTATCTATGAAAATCAAGTAGGGAAATAACTCTCAAAGCTTAAAGGGGCAAATGACTCTCATAGCTTAAATAAATAAAATTACTTCCGTTTTTAAATGCAACTGATGTTTGCTAATAATAATTAAAAAATGAATTTAACATAAATCAAAATAAAAATCAATTTAATAATATTTTTTTAATAGAACAATTAAAATAATTCTATTACTAAAAACAATGACATGGAGCTAATTATTAAAATAGATTTTCTTTAATTTAATATAAATTAGGTAACTCCTTTAATGTAGATTTCCTTTGAATAAATAATATATATAGAAATGATGATGGAATAAACATGTATAACGTCTGTTTTCAGTATGAAAATTAATTTATGAAACCGTGTACCTTTTGTATATATTAATCAAATTGTGAACAAACAGACAAAAATATAACTTTATTATAATAGATATAGAAGTAAAGAAACTTATTGTGCTATCTTATTTACATATATGCTTGTTATGTATGCACACATATTTAAATTGGATGGCCACACTGAAAAAAAAAAGATGAGTCACTCTTTCTTTAAGTGATCATAGCAACATTAAAAAATATTAGAGAGTGGTTTAATCTACATAGTGAGTTGGTTAGTTGTTTTTGTTTTACAGCATATCAACCCTTTTCAGGTTATTTAATGCTGAATCCACTTATTTTGAAAAAAAAATATTTTTTTATAGAATATATTTGCTTTTTCCAAGTCAGTTTCTATTTAACCCATAGTTGGGACCCTAACAGGTACTACCACTCCAGGTCAAAATGAACCTGGGAACAATGGCAATTAAAGGATGGCTCCACACTCCCCAAAGCCCGCAAGCTGGGGCCCCACCAGCGGATATAGTTTAAGGTCATATCCAGGACCCACATAGTGAGAGGGTCAAAAGAAATGCATAGATAGTTAAGAGAGAGATGGGTGATTTTTTTTTCAGTTAATTAGAAATTACAGCTACTTAGCACAGAATTTTTTTTATTTCAAAGATAACTCAATTCCAGAATTAAGGTATATTTTGAAGTGCATTTTGTGTTATTAAAGTAAATAGGAAAAAAAGTCTTAGGGAGACATTGAGGAACTCACATAGATATATTGTTTGAAGTCTTACATATTTTCTGTTTTTTTTTTTTGTTTTGTTTTTTTTTTTAGTCTTTAAACAAACCAAACGAAGCAATGGGCCATTATCAAAGAGCTGCGGAATTGCAATCTCAGGTGAGTCCATCATGCACTGTAAACGTTATTCTAATTCCCACATAGCTTTTCATCCTACTTCAACTGAGTCATATATCAAATGTCACAATAAACGAGAGTCCATTCTGAATATGCGTCCATTCAAACTGCGTTTTTTAACAATTTCTTTTAAAACTCTTATTCACCCCAACACAAGGCATATTGCCACGTGCATATAAAAGAATAATATTTAGAATCATGGGACTATGTGGGGAGTTGAGTAGCAAGATGTCTGTTCACATTACAGTTAAACTTCTCCATGTTAGTACAGTCAGGGAAGAATGAAACAGGGAGGGAATTCCAAAGTGTAGCAGTCTGAGGAAAGGAACTGGCGCTTCTACACTATTGGGACAAAATTTTGTAGTCGATAAATGGGGTTTTCAGATAAAAAACAATGGTTTCAACTGATTTTTTTGTCAATACTAATAAGTTACAATGGTAGCTTCCAAATTATGCAGTCGGAATTACCTGAATATTACTGAATGATTAAAATAAAACAACTTTAATCGTGGTAGCAAGTGAAAAATTGCTGCCATTTTGTTTAAATCAAAATGGAAAATTACCACTCTTTTGAACTCTCCTGTGCCTTATGATCGTTATCATCGAATTTTGTTTTTCTACCTTATCAATTTTCGTAATTTTTGGATATAATCATCGTAAAAATACGAGGAACACATAGATACTATTGTTTTCATGTGAAATTCAGTTTTACGATTTCTGAAATTTCGTCCCAATAGAGTAGAAGCACTAAGGAATTATTAAGAATAGAAGGCTTCTCGGCATCTATGAACTTCAACGGTACAGGGGTGGGATTTTACTGCCTAATCGATTAATTGAGAGTATGTACGTCAAGGAGACGGATGGTGTCTTTTCATTGACAGAAATCGGCTGAATTTCTTGTCAATCTGTAAATAGTTGATCAATGGATAGTGATTTTTTTTTTTTTAAAGTTTTGGTACTCATCATAATGGATAGAGCAGCAGACATTTTGTTTTCTTGTTGCTGTAATAATCTATAATATAAATCTATTTAAATGTATGTATATATATGTATGTTTGTATGTCTGCCTAAAATTTTTGACAGTGGCGATGGATTTTCATGAGATCAGTATCGCTTTGAAGCTTGACCCTTTGGATGACAAATATTGAAAAATGAGCTAAAAACATTAATTCCTTCACCTTCAACTGGGCCTTTTTCTACAAGGAGGGGGTTGCTTTTTTGCCGATATTTTTTTTTTTTTTTTTTTTTTTTTACATAGGACAACCATATTGTATAGTCACCCATTTAGTACTGACCAGGTTTAATGTCGCTTAACTTCGGTGATCCAACAGGAACTGGTGTGTCAATGTGATTATGCCGTATTATAAAGACAACAATATAACAAATACTAACCCAACGGGTCACAAATGGTCTAGTATACTACTCAAGCTCAGAGAATAGTGTTTGTTATTCTACTTGTCACTGTGCACACTCCATCTGGACGTGAATATTTTAGATGGTGTGAGGAAGGGTAAAGAATGGAAATAAAAGTTGAATGATGAAAGGACGGTTGAAAGTAATCAAATATAAATAATTTTTTTTTTTTTAATCTAATGTAGGATATACCAATGTTGACCTAATGGGTCACGGGTCATCTATTTGTTGGATATTGACCAGGCAATGCCGAAACGTGTGCTGGTCAATGATTATGATTATTCAAGCCTAAAAAATGTTTTAGAATAAATATTTACGCGCATTAATTTAGGAATGTTAACTTAAAAACATCCTCATAACAATTTAGTTGGCAACCTAGAAATAATGACATGTAAAAACATCAGGTGATTATTTTAGTGACATGTATTAATGGCATCATTTAGAACATGGATATGGTCTTTTTGAGATATGTGGAAGTTAGAGGAAACAGTTTGTCAGAGTTGAGAGAGAGAGAAAGAGACGATCAACACATCGTGGTGGTTCCGAGTAGAGGGAGTCACAAATGACAATGGTCAGAATCGGTGTGCAACTTTCCAAGAAGGAAAAAAAAAACACTCTGGAATAAAAAAATTGCCAAAAATAATACCTGATGCTTTGTCGTTCTTGGGGAGAATTTTTATTGCAGTTTTCAATCAAGACAAGACCCAAGATGGACCAGATATGTTTCTTGATTGTCCAGATGTTGAAATCCCAAATAAATGTAATTCATCCTTTATGTTGTAAAAGTATTTATGTATATTATTGTCCTGTCATGAACTGTATTTAAATGTATATAAACAGACAATAAACTTTAGATAGACAATCACAACTAGATGATAACAGAAATTCATGAATATATACAAACCCACTAAATTGCATATTAATATTCTAAAAATATGAATTTCACTTCTTTTTTTTTTCCAGAATTCCCTTGACTGTTTAGATGCCTTGGGTCATGTTGCTTCTTGCAAGATTGCCACACGTATGTAGACTTTATTTTCACTTGTTATTGATGTCATCCAGAAAAAATATCAGCTTAACTTTTTGCAATCACTCCACCATGAAGAAAACAATTAGTTATTTTCTACAAAGTTCAAATTTTTGAGTGGTATTGTTGTTATATATCATTATTAATGCATATCTTTGTCTGTATATGAACTTTTAATTTTGTCATAAAAGTTTTTCTGTATTTTTGTTTTTAATATACCTTTAGTTGAGTCTATTTTGTCACTGTTTCTTGCCAATAATTTCTTCTCATCTTGTAGACGCTGGAATAAATGATCTTTCAGTTTCCGCTTTATTTCAATCTTCAATATCCCGTGGTGATAGGGGCACAATGCAAAGCATCCTGCTTTTCAAATGTTGATTGATTATGTAATTGAAATGTCTGTTGTTCACTCCCCAACTCTCTCTCTAATTAAACTAATTGATTCTTGATGTCTATATAATCAGCTGTTTTTTGTTCACAGAAATTGACCTCTTTTCAAATTCAGATTGTCATTTATGATGTCTGACATCAGCCCATACTATTGTTTTGCACATCAGACCGTACAATCGTTTTACACATCAGACCGTACTATCCTTTTGCATATCAGACCATACTATCATTTTGCACATCAGACCATACTATCATTTTGCATATCAGACCATACTATCATTTTGCACATCAGACCATACTATCATTTTGCATATCAGACCATACTATCATTTTGCATATCAGACCATACTATCATTTTGCACATCAGACCATACTATCATTTTGCACATCAGACCATACTATCATTTTGCACATCAGACCATACTATCATTTTGCATATCAGACCATACTATCATTTTGCATATCAGACCATACTATCATTTTGCACATCAGACCGTACAATCGTTTTACACATCAGACCGTACTATCCTTTTGCATATCAGACCATACTATCATTTTGCACATCAGACAATACTATCATTTTGCATATCAGACCATACTATCATTTTGCACATCAGACCATACTATCATTTTGCATATCAGACCGTACAATCGTTTTACACATCAGACCGTACTATCCTTTTGCATATCAGACCATACTATCATTTTGCACATCAGACCATACTATCATTTTGCATATCAGACCATACTATCATTTTGCATATCAGACCATACTATCATTTTGCACATCAGACCATACTATCATTTTGCACATCAGACCATACTATCATTTTGCATATCAGACCGTACTATCATTTTGCACATCAGACCGTACAATCGTTTTACACATCAGACCGTACTATCCTTTTGCATATCAGACCATACTATCATTTTGCACATCAGACCATACTATCATTTTGCATATCAGACCATACTATCATTTTGCATATCAGACCATACTATCATTTTGCATATCAGACCATACTATCATTTTGCACATCAGACCATACTATCATTTTGCACATCAGACCGTACTATCATTTTGCATATCAGACCATACTATCATTTTGCACATCAGACCATACTATCATTTTGCACATCAGACCATACTATCATTTTGCACATCAGACCGTACTATCATTTTGCACATCAGACCATACTATCATTTTGCACATCAGACCATACTATCATTTTGCATATCAGACCATACTATCATTTTGCATATCAGACCATACTATCATTTTGCATATCAGACCATACTATCATTTTGCATATCAGACCATACTATCATTTTGCACATCAGACCATACTATCATTTTGCATATCAGACCATACTATCATTTTGCACATCAGACCATACTATCATTTTGCATATCAGACCATACTATCATTTTGCATATCAGACCATACTATCATTTTGCACATCAGACCATACTATCATTTTGCATATCAGACCATACTATCATTTTGCATATCAGACCATACTATCATTTTGCACATCAGACCATACTATCATTTTGCACATCAGACCATACTATCATTTTGCATATCAGACCATACTATCATTTTGCACATCAGACCATACTATCATTTTGCACATCAGACCATACTATCATTTTGCACATCAGACCATACTATCATTTTGCATATCAGACCATACTATCATTTTGCACATCAGACCATACTATCATTTTGCATATCAGACCATACTATCATTTTGCACATCAGACCATACTATCATTTTGCATATCAGACCATACTATCATTTTGCATATCAGACCATACTATCATTTTGCACATCAGACCATACTATCATTTTGCATATCAGACCATACTATCATTTTGCACATCAGACCATACTATCATTTTGCACATCAGACCATACTATCATTTTGCACATCAGACCATACTATCATTTTGCACATCAGACCATACTATCATTTTGCACATCAGACCATACTATCATTTTGCACATCAGACCATACTATCATTTTGCACATCAGACCATACTATCATTTTGCACATCAGACCATACTATCATTTTGCACATCAGACCGTACTATCATTTTGCACATCAGACCGTACTATCATTTTGCACATCAGACCATACTATCATTTTGCACATCAGACCATACTATCATTTTGCACATCAGACCATACTATCATTTTGCACATCAGACCATACTATCATTTTGCATATCAGACCATACTATCGTTTTGCATATCAGATCGTACAATCATTTTGCACATCAGGTGATATTATTATTCCTTTGTTTCAAAACTGTTAATTCTAAATTCTTCAAGCTGCATTCATCATTAGCTGTGTAAATTGCGTATTGACCTATTTGCCAGCCATTCAGCAATGTCAACTTCTGACCATTCCATTATCCGCTAAGACTGCAAAATAGTTTTATCTCAAAATTCCAAAAATATTTTTCAGTGCATTTCAGAATTTGATTCTTTTTCTCATTGCGGATCTCCAAATATATATTAGCATACCAATCTTTAACGATTCACAATAACTCCTAGATGTGTTAAAATATAAATGATACTTATTTCTATTTTACGTTCCCAGTGATTAAACTTAAAATTTAGATATAACTTATGGACCTGATAGATTTGTTTTACCGTATTCTCAATCCTTTTCGGGTTATTTAATTCTGAATCGAGTCATTTTGGTAAAAGATTTTCTATTCTCTTAAAATTTTCAAAATAGTTATTCATGCTGTTTGTTTAGGCAGTTGTAGAATGATAAAATTTTATAATCTGTTAAATTATTTATCCTTTCTTATGATTTAATTCAAATTTGAGATAAAAGAAAAAATCATTCGATGGGAGAAGTTCATGCTGTTTTGGAGGCCTCTTGAAGAAAATAAAAATGACTCTTTTAGGAAAATTTGCGTAGTTCTGCAATGATTTTTTCCAACTGTTCAGTTTATAGCTGAAGCAGGTTTTATATCTTACTAGCAGACTGCCTGACATTTCCTGGCTGAAAAATATGTTTGAATATGATATTTTAATTCATGCAGATTTTGTATTTATTATTATAGAGCCAATAATTATAATTGATTATTATAGTGTACCTAATTTATAGTAGTACCCCACTCTCAAATGTGGCCCAGTCATAAAATACACTTAAATGTGATATTTAAATTCATGCAAATTTTGTATTTATATTATAGAGCCAATACTCTCTTGATTATTATATTGTACCCAATATATAGTATTGATTTCAAAAGTAAAAAAAAAAATGACTTGGGTGCCATCAGTTAGAATTGAAACCAAAATATTTAGCATTCCAGCCATAGGTGTTACTGTTTCGGCTATTATCAGATGAATAAAAAAAAAAATGTTAAAATTTAATTGACTTCAACATATAAATGTATATTTGCACATGTGTATAAGAGTACTTTAAGTCGACTTATGCCTGCTGAGTTTCAATTTTTTTCAATTTTGACTCCTTAGCAGCTATTTTTACCGGCTAAAGACCAAATTGAATTTTTTCAAGAGGTCTGAATCCCTTATAAATTAATGGAGGAGTTTGGTAGAGACTGTTCCTCAGACAAACAAGGTCACTTTACATATATTATTGTATGATTATCTCTCTCTCTCTATATATATATATATATAGAGAGAGAGAGAGAGAGAGAGAGAGAGATAATCATATCATAATATATATAAAGTAACCATGTCCGTTTAAGATATATATAGAGAGATAATCATCCAAAAAGCACATACACATACACCTGCACACTTTTATATATATACTAGCAAGGCCCTTGGCATTGCGTGGTTATAAAATACGCATAAATATTATATTTTAATTCATATAGAAACTGAGACATGCTCATGCGAGTATTATATTTTTTTTCTAAATAATTCACTTCTTGTAAGTAAGAAAAAAAAAAAAAATACTCTCACTGAGATCGAAACCAGAACCTAAAGACAGTGAGTCAAGTACGATAATTATTAGGCCAATTTAACATGATCTTTAAAAAGTGTTTTCAAACCTAATTATTATTAACATAAGGAATCTCTTACATGAACGATTCACGCATGCGCATTCGTGTAACGGTTAGCAAACAGATAAAATCCCGATGACCCTCTTCAAGTACCAGTCTTCTTATTTTGACCCCTTAGTAGCATTTTTTTTTTTTCTGGATGAAAACTGATTCAAAAGTTTTCTACATGTCTGAATATCCTATATACCAAATTTCAAGATTTGTGCACAAAAAATTTGTTGAGTATATAGGTTGAGAATTGTCCTCTAACACACACACACATTCTCATTTTTATACATGTATAGATATATAGATGTGTCTTTTATGTTAATATGGATTTATTTAATGTTTTTGTATTTATTAGGTGATTATGATGGTGCCCTGGCTGTTCTTACAGAAATGAGTTACTTAGCACAAGAAAGAGGCGGTATGTCTTTTATTTATTGTCCACACCTCATCAGATCTATCTATATTGTTCCGAATATAGTTCATAGTTGTAGCTGATAATATGTTTAAGCTATTGGCGTATCTTTCGACAGGCTGCAATACCACATTTATTGCTTACACCAGCCTAATCTGAGGAGGAACCCAGATGTATTCATATTCATTACGTCATTATTCAACATCTTAAATGCTTCCAAACTCTTTTCAAATTTCAAAGGGTCACAAAGCTCTTCATTCCGTAACGAGTACATACATCATAAAAATTTTTCTGTATTTTTTTTTTATATAAATGTAATTCTAAAAATGCACCACATTGTATGTTGAGATATATAGATATAAACATTTGAATTTCCTTAGTTCTAAGTTGGAAGCCATGTTTAGCTTCAGAAGAGTTTCTGATGGGTAATTATTCTATACAAGTCCTAGAGATGACAAATTCTCAGTACTGCAGTTCTGTACAGGTTCCGGACTTTATAATGTTGCAGCCAAAGAGCAGAAGATCCTTCTCATATTGACACAAAGAAAACATATACGACATTGCTAAAAAGGTTTAATTTTTATGGAGTAATTCTGGTTTCTGATTGGTTGATAGCAGAACGTGAATTAATTTGATTCGGCAGTTCTTAGCAGCAGCGTTTATAAATAGAATCTCCCAATGAATGAGCTTTGGAAGATTGTCTGTGAAAACAACACAATTGCCAAAAGATAAACGTTTTATTATTTCTAATCGACACTTGGAAAAATCTCTGCTAAATGCAACCATTTCACTTGCAACATAAAGCCTTGCAAAGTATTTTATTCTTTTTTTTTTTTTTTTTTTTTTCAACTATTAAAAAAGATTAAAATGGTTGACTTCTTTACAAAAAAAATGCATTCTGGTGGATTTCGTTTTGTAATTAAATTATTTTTTAAATTTCATTCTGTTGCATTTTTGTATTTCAATAAATATTAATAGAAAAAGAAACAGAGAAGGTGCTCGTCTGAACTCCAATCTCTGGTCCCCCCTCACCAATCTTTCACGAAAAACACCCGTCTAGCTGAATCCACTGTGAAAAATTTCCCCCACTCTTTATCTGTGCCTAAATCAAAACGTGGATTCCATGAACAAAGCTTCTTTCTTAGAACTGCACGCCTGTGGAACTCTGTTCCGTCTGCCTGCTTCCCACCTGACTAAAACTTGGATGTGTTCAAGTCCAACGTTAACAAATTCCTAATGAACCGCCCCCTTAAGTAAACACTTCATCAAATCTCCACACTAACGTAATGTACTTGCAATAACTCTTATCCCTGAGTGGCTTCCGGGCCTTGATAAGTGGTGACCACTGTGTAAAAAAACAAAAAAAAAACAATGTAAGTTACGTTGACGCAGGAAATACATGCACACGTGAAGTTTGTCTCTTAATGTTATAAAGATGAGTAAATATTTTTTCATGGTAATTGTTTCAGACAAGGTGTGAAGCCACTTGTTGTAAAGAGCTAACAGGAATGAAAGATGATTGTCACAAATATTAGTGTTAGCCTTCATCTTGAAAAGACAAAGGCTATAAATAGAAGGAAAACAGTCAGCAAGTAAAGAGTTCCACAAACTTTCAGTATTTGAAAAGAAGCTACTGGAATAGAAAGCTGTATTACATCCATCCATCCAGCACAGCCATAGCCGAGATTGAACTCACTGCACGAATTTGTAGTGTAATTCAAATCTTGTTGGTAGCTGAATACTTGATGCTTTGCTAGGGCTATTAAGGGTATTTTTTATCGTGACGCTATCACTACATGGGATGCCTACCATGGCTTAAGAGAGTCCCATCTACCCTCGAGAGAAGAATAGATTGTGCCAGTTTTTCAACCTGGTATTTTACCTTGCAGTACATACAGCCTTCCCAAATGGTCACCCATCTGGTATTGGCCAGGCTCAACGTTGTTTAATTTCGCTGATCTGGCAAGGTGTGTCAACGTGATTGTGACATATTGTAATACAGCACCAGCTGTATTACAATGGGGTATACAAATAATGAATTGATAGACCACTAGACCAATGAGTCAAAGGAGCTTGAACAAAGGAAGCAGGAAATAGATCAGACAATTCTGAACAGTATATGTCATCATGGTGTTTATATTTATAAATAAAAAAAAAGACTGAGACTAGCAACATCATGTCTGTGAGAGAAGTTGTAGACGAAAAGAAGGGGTGGGACAAATCACATTACAGATACATTGTTGCACTTTATCAAGAAATAGGACGGAGATTCACAAGCTCAAATATGGCAAGTAAGGCATTTAACCATAAACTTTTTGCTTCAAACAAACTATGGTTTGTCTAAGTTTGCAGAAATAGTAAACAGATGTTCTAGCAGCCACCAAAAAAGCAAATCCATGCTAACCATAGAAACCTGCCTACAATGTCAAAAATGTTTTAATATTTTTTTTATTTTGTTAATCATTCATTAATCTCTGCTTCTATTTTGAAGGTACATCCTTAAGCAGTAAACCTGTCGGTGCATATAGTGATATTCTCGCTCGGTGTGAAGTAACTAGAGTCCTCCTTCTCATGTTATTACAGGTGAGTTATTATAAAAAAAAAAAGATGGAAAAAATATTCCTGTGTATTTTTTTTACCAAATTTTTTATTTTTATCGTAATTACTCCAGACAAGGCATGAAGCCACCTAATGTAAGGAGTAACAAAAAAAAAATATCATTCCAAGGTCCGAAAAAGTATTTTCTTTATAAAAATAAAACTACCTGTTTGTACAATATTTTCTTTGCCATGGATACCTACATCATACAGATTTTTATTTACTTATTTTTTTTTATTTTATTTTTTTTTTTTACTGGTGTACAATAAGAAGGGGGGGCGAATGAACTGGAATTGGATGACCTCGTCCTATGACGCAAGTCGGTTTATGGGTCAGACGTTGAATGGAGCAAAGTTCGGATGAACTTAAACCCTGACCGACAAAAATGAAACCCGGGAATAAGATGACGTAATTCGGCCGCAAATAAGACCAAATGCAAACATCAACAGGGTCAGAATGTGGGTCGATTACGTAAATCGGTTAACGGGAAAATTCATAAAAAGCAATCATAAACAAGTCAAGGGAGAGAGAGAGAGGTGACAGCAGAGAAGGACAGACGACGCTCAACTGCCTGTCACGGTCGCAACCACACCCTTCCCGCCACCCTCTCCTTCCTTCACCGCCGTATTGATGTGTATATGTTGTTATTAAATAAATCAAATTGTTTTATAACAAAGCGTCTCGTTATTCATAGATAGATGAACAGCGGTGATTCCATTCACTAGACGAGTTACAACAACATATGCATATATGCACAAACAAACTATCTCTATCTATCGAGATATTCAAAAATCTCGGATAGCTAGAATATAGACGGTGCTAACAAAATAGACGTCACGGCCATATCACCCAGTATATAACACTGGAGGCATAATTCTAGAGAAGTGCCAAACTAGAAAAACTGTTAACTTAAACTAATGACAACTTTGGAGTTTTTTTTTAATTATTATTAGGACATTTTTTAAATTAATTTTAATAAAGTGTTTTTTGCTCATTAAATGATTTGAATAAAATTGTTTAAAACTAAAACTGAATGTAAACAATTACGCTTATTGGTGAAGTAAAAGAATCACAGTGTTATTTTTTTCAATGTCATACGTGCAACTTTTATACTCACTTCTTTTTTCCAAGACTAAATGTTCATTATATATATGCATGCATGTGACATACCTTAATTTGCTGTCTTTTCTCTTCTATTTCACGCTGTTTGTCTTCAATCATCTTATCTATTTAGTTAAATGAATAAAACTGCTTTCATACAGAAAGGACACAAGGAGACGTTTGCTGAGAGTTCCTTAAAGATTTTATTTTTGGAAAGCATTGATTCACACAGGAGAGAGAGAGAGACTTACGTTCTCTTAGCTAATTTATTATTTAATGTATCTTATTAAAATCTTTGGGTGACATGCAAACAGATCTTTGGGGTAACATTTCGTGTTTGATGATTATCAAAGTTTCTTATGGCATTATCAGTGGTGTGTCTCATGCGCTCTTCCACAAACAACTTAGATTATTGGCGATGTTTCTTGTTCGGCAGAGGTCCTGGATATGACCTTAAACTATATCCAGTGGTGAGGCCCTAGCTTGCGGGCTTTGGGGAGTGTGGAGCCACCCTTTAATTGCCATTGCTCCCAGGTCCACTCTGACCCAGAGTGGTAGTACCTGTTAGGGTTCCAACTATCACACTCAAGATGAGAACAGTAGTCCGATGAATACTAATACAGAAAAAAAAAGTGTTTAAAATTATAACATACTTTTTAAAAAAAAGTAACGTTTGAATGTGAATGACCACCGACAGACGATATCTGGTTTGATTGTTATGTTTTACAACATATAAACCCTTTTCGGGTTATTTAATATGAAATCCAGTTATTTTGGAAACAGTTTTTATGCTTCAAGTTCCTTATATCTTTAAATATTTATTTGTAAAGTTTGGTTTGGTTTGGTTTGGTTGTTTTGTTTCAGGTTATTTAATGCCAAATCCAGTTATTTTGGAAATAGTATCCATGTTGCATTCAGTTATTTTGTAGAAGGTTTTTATTCTTCAAGCTCTTTGTATTTTCAATCACTAGTTTGTGGTGTTTGGTTTGGTTGGTTTATAGTGAATTTTATTGTTTTTATTCCCTGCCCTGCAGAACATGAGTTTTGCAATGGGAGAGGGAAAAGGGTTACAGCATTAATGTTTGGTATATTTTAAGTTAGGAAACCAGTCAGGAAGTGGGGGAGATAGGAAGAGAAAGGGGAAATGAGAAGAAAGAAAAGGAGGAAAAGGTGGATTGTTGTTTATGTTTTTTGTTTTGCAGAGCATAAGTTTTGCAAAAGGAAGTAGAAAAACAAAAACCATCAATGTTAGGTGTGTTTTGTCTCAGGGAGCCAATATCTTCAGACAGCCTGATCTGATAGCACCAGTATCTTGTCTGACAATTTTGTTATATAGAAGTGGTCTTATAATCGGATTCTGTACTCATTTACTTTAGATTTAACATTTAATATTAGCACAGCAATATTATGTGTAACCAATTATGTGGGAGCAGACCAAACTCCAAGTATACCGAGCTGTAATTCTTACCATCCTCATGTATGCTTGTGAAACTTGGACTGTATATGCCAGACATGCCTCCGTAGATTGTTAAGAAACAAAGTGGCGAGACAGATATCAGACACAGAGTTCTAATCCAGTTAAACCTTCTGTCAGTAGACACCATGTTACAGCAGTGCCAGTGCATTAGGCAGGTCATATATACTGCATGCCTGATTCAAGGTTCCCAAAACAGCTCCTTTACGGTGAACTGTCCAAAGGAAAAAGACCCACAGGGGGACAGCAAAAATAGTTCAAGGACAATCTGAAGATCTCTCTCAAGCAGTTTGGTTTGTATTCTAACTCATGGGAAAAACTAACCCAAGATGATTGTTCCTGGCGTGCATAACTCACAAAGGGCCTCAATTGCTGAATCCGCATGAAATGAAGAATGCAAGAGAAAACATGACATTAGAAAAGACAGAGTTATCAACATCTCTGATACAGAATCATCCAATGTGTTCAACATGCAGGAAATACTTCAGAGCCCAAATCAGTTTAACAAGCCCACAGAACCATTGCATGATCATGGTCATCTTTGCAAGCAATGAATATCATCATCATATATAGCCAACCATTTTTATTACACTATTTTTTATATTGCAGCCAACTCCACAGCGAATCCGACCGGAACATGCGCAGACCTTGGAGAAATATGCGTGGGAGGCAAATGAAGAATCCTATGTTGGTTAGTTTAACTTTCTAGTTTTCTTTTTATTAACAACATTAAATTCTAGTTAAATTTCTTAATTCTCAAGAAAAGAAGTTAAGGTACTTATGCAGTATAAGAACAATGCTATCGACAGAATTGTCAGGGCGTTTTACAGAAAAAAGCCACCGAAACACTGAGCGTTTTAATCTTTATACAAAAATATCATAAAGAAAATATTTTGTTTGCTATCATTGTTTTATTACTTTAAAAAATCTAAATATTTATCTTGATTTGATCACAAAAGAAATCAAAGAATCATAAAAAGAAAAAAAATCATTAAATATTTTTAATTATTATCAGTTGTATCTTATTCAAAAAGTAAATATTTATTCATGAAACTTACCTTCCAGTGAATGTTTTTGTTTTCTTGATTTGAATTTTTAAGTTTTAATAAAGATAATCCAATAATTATTCAAGAATATTGTATTCATTTTTCAATTAACGTTTTCATTGAAATTGTTTTCATTTTTTAATTAATTTTTCATTGAATTAGTTTTGTACCTACAAACAATATATTTTTCATTGGAAAAACTGATAAGTATTTCACTTCATCACCTAAACCATCCAGACAATTCCAACTATATACTTATACTGCATAAGTACTGGCATTGCTTATGATTATTGCATCTTCTAACCTCGTTGTTAGCACAGTGAAAAAATAAAAAATTGCTGTCACCAAATATGACTAAATGATGCAATGTAAAAATTAGTCTTATATGCAAAAAAAGAAAAAGAAAGAAGCTTTTTTCTTTAAAAATTATGACTTTTTGAATGTTTAAAATGGAAATTGAAGACAAAAAAAATGATGCAATTTTAAAATGAATAAATGCATCATGAAACTAATAACTTTTTCGTTTTATAAAAAAATAGGCATTTATGCTAAATACCGGCTGTACTGAAATAGTAACATTATTTAGAATCCCATTCTTAGCATGGGGAGGGGAGAGGTTTTTTGTAATTATTTTGTACTTTTAACTAATGATTTAAAAACCCAAGATACCGTAAAAATTGAATTTAATTTGAAAATCCTATTTAAAAATTAGTATAGTCCGTATTCTGTATAAGTACCCCCTCCCCCACCAAAAAAAAAGTTTTACATTAAAAATAATGAAATTTAGAGAATGGAAATACAAAAGAAATGTCAGATCTTTAAGAATTTCTTCACATTTGTTTTTTTTCAGTAAATTTTCTTGATGAAGACATTTTCTTGTTGTTACAGTCTGTGGTGGTAAGTTACCAATTCCTTTTCCTTCTCTTACCCCTTTCCATTTGTGGAATATCTTTATCAAAAATCGATTCTTATCCAAAACTTCCCCTATATTAAAAGCAAAAAAAAAGATTTTTTTAATCTATATGATGTATGCACCCGTGATTGAATGAAAATGTCATATTCCAAAAATCATGTAAATTAATCAAGTAGTTTTATTTTTAACTAAGAAAATCAAATTTTATGAGTAAGCAAGGAGGGACTCACATGTCACCATCTTGAAAAAAACCCAAAGGGAGATAACTCAACAATTTAAACCTGCAAGATCAGCCTTGTAATGCCTACGATTTCCCACTAATTGCTTCAAATTGTTTAAAAATGATTTTCTTTATAAAAATACAACTACTTGATCAATTTATGTGATTTTGGGAATATGATCTTTCTTTCTGTCACAGGTACGTAAATTAAAGAGATTTTTCTTTTTCTTTTTTTTAATATAGGGGGTATTCTAGACAACCACCCAAAAATCTTTTATTATCATTGTATATGAAGGATCAAATTTCATTCAAGTCTAACTGAAATAAAGAAAGCCTTAACAATATAGTACACAGTGTCCATAAAGTTTAGACACATAGGTAAAGAAAAAACAAAGAAATCAGAATTAAGAATAACTCACTAGCTAGGAGGGTCCATCTCATAGAACCAACTAGAAATATATCATTCCAACGAAGCATCCATTGATTTAAATCAGGTTTCCAAAAGATGAAAGAAAGATTTGTATTGCAACTGATGAATATCCAATTATCCTATACGTCCAGACTTTATGAAGCTCCTGTGTGTTACTGTCAATGCCCCCCCCCCCACCCAAGTGTTAGGAAGTAAAGGAAAAAATGTATCAAAAAGGGAATAAATAAGTTTATCAGCAGAACAATGGAGAGGAAGTTATTCCCCAAAGTACATAAAAGAAAGCTGAACCGGGATTGTTGGTTAAGGTGTGGCAGAGATGGACACAAAAGACCGAACAATGGATCAGTCAATATATTTTAGATTTAGTTTTAAGAATGGTGATGAGTTTTGTTACAATTTACGATGGCTGGGAACATTGGTGGATAGTCCTTCGTCTATGAGTGAAGCGGCGACCCCTTTCATTGCTGACTTAAGCTTTCTTTTGTCTTCTTTGTCGATGCATCTTTCTATCTGCCTCCTAATCGCAAACTAACTCTATCTCCGATCAAATTCGACTGACTACCAAACTCCGACTCTAAATCCGACTGTCCAAAAATATCCTATGCTTTTATTTATATCATGGTGTATGTGTGGGGATGGTGACCCGCATGTGTTGTCAATGGAAATTAATGAGTTTGATATGTGTCACTGGTAACCCCTTTGATCTCTCTGCACTTACCTGACACAGGTAAGTAAGGTTCAAATCAGTACTGCGTTAACCACATTACTGACACACAATACAGACAGACATAGTTTGTTTTTTTTTACACAGTGATCACCACTTATCAAGGCCCGGAAGTCACTCAGGGATAAGGGTTATTGCAAGTACATTACGTTAGTGTGGAGATTTGATGCAGTGTTTACTTAAGGGGGCGGTTCATTAGGAATTTGTTAACGTTGGACTTGAAGACATCCTAGTTGTAGTTGTAGTGAATTTTACAAATGAGATTATTAGTAGTTTAAGTATGTACTGTTTTGGATTCCAAACATAATGGTGGCTTTTACTTTGTCTTACGGAGGATGAGTTCAATCATTATTCTTCTATTAATATTCTTAATTTTATTAGCATCTCAAGTTTTTTTAATCAAAGTTCAATGCAATTCTGTTTAATAGTAATAAAAAGTAAAAGAATAAAAGTTTTTAAAAAGTTTTTTCATAGCAGTCGCTCCGGACAAATCATGAAGCCACTTAATGTAGAGCGCTAATCATAATAATAAAGAGAGAGACAGGAAGGTAAAATCACATCAAGGAAAACAAAGGCTGAAAGAGACACTCACGACTCGCATTCAATCGTTTGGCTAGCCGAAAGTTCATGTGACCCTTGTCAAAATTTGCATTATGTAACTTAATTGCTATGTAGGGTCCCTATGTAACAAGTAGTCATAGAACAGTGAAATTTTTTTAATCTTTGAGAAAATGAAGACACAGCAGGACAACATTTTTATGTTTTTTCAAAAGTAATGAAATTTGATAATTCTATTTAATAGTAATAAAGAATAGAAATTAAACATTTATTTTATGGGAATCGCTCCAGACAACACATGAAGTCACTTAATGTAAAGAGATAATCATAATAATTAAAAAAGAAAGAGGAAGGTAGAATGATACTGAGACAAACTAAGACAGAATGAGACCCCACCACTAGTGTTCAATCTCTTGGATACGCTCCCCACAAGCTCTTCTAAAGCTTAATAGGAAAGAAAGGAGTTACAAGGCTGACAAAAAGTTCTATTTCCAAACTTGTTAAATGGCTGACCAGAAACTGGTATTTTATTGTGACAACACTAGAATGAAAGGGTGAAATATTTTTGCTTCTTGTCCAAAATTCACTTATCTTTATATTAAAAAGACAAAAACAAAGAAAAATTTACATGATAGAACAAAAATATATTCCAAAAATCACGTAAATTGATCAAGTAGTTTCATTTTTAACTAAGAAAATAAAATTTTATGAGTAACAGGAGTAACTGACACTTATCAGATCTTGAAAATAATCTGAAGAAATGAGAGATAATTCAACAATAATTCAAACATAAGATTTTTATTGTAATATTTACAGATTCCCCTGAATCGGTTAAAATGATTTTCTTTATGGAAATAAAACTACTTAGATCGATTTACGTGGTTTTTGGAATATGATATTTTTGTTTTGTCACCGGTATGTACATCATGCAAATATTTCTTTATTTTTATTGTTTAATAGAGAGGAAATTCTGAACAAAAACCAAATTTTTTATCCTTGAAGAAGCAACTACAGGTGTAACCCCACGTATGTCTCCCTCGTCAGATCACCGGCTCCCAATGTCATGTACCGTGGATTTTTTGTTCGACTGTTATTCTTTTCACCGGATCGTCCTTTTCCCGTTGACGACTGTCGATGAGAACACACGCGGTTCACAAAATAGAAATATGAACAAAGAAAGGAAAAACACAAACGCCAATGTTCACATATAAATTGACTGTTGGACGTGTGAGTGTGTGTGTGTCTTCCCCTGTTCTATCGATGTTACATTTGTCTATCTCTGTTTCACAATCAACTCTAAATGTCAAACTGTAGTCATTATCAACTCCCATATGACGTCTAGCGCATCTAGTTGTCAACTGACTGTTCAACTTCCATCCGCTCTCGAGTGCATCTCGATCTCAACTGTCTGTCCCCTCTACGTTGGCATCACTGGTCGCCCACCCCATCCTGGCTACCGGAAGCTGCCCTTCCCTGTTTAATCAGTAGGTTTCTATTGTTATGGTTGATTGTAGGATATTTCCGATTTATTTGTTTTTCTAAGCCATTTCCTATCCCTTTGTCTATTGTAGGATATTTCCGATTTATTTGTCTATTCCCCCCCCCCTCTAAGCACTTGGTGGCTCAAATCCACCCCAGGGCCACTTTATAGTATCACACAGGCAACATATCAACATATGGTGTTGTTCAGTAGTAATGGAACATTGAAAATTTTTTTCATGTTTGAAGACGCAGCAGGGTCAACATTTTTATGTTGTTCAAATGTAGTGAAAAGTTAAAGAAAAATTTTTAATTCTTGAAGAAACATGTCTCTGTCTTTCTCTCTCACTCTCTTTCCTCCCATGGAAAATGGTGGCAAATCTAAAAAGATACAAAGTGCCTTGAATAAGTTTCCAGACTTTTTTTCATATGGGCACGTTTATTGATATGAAACATATGAAACTCTAGTCCCCTTTGAAGTAATCTCCTCCGGCTGCAATGCACTTGTTGTACCGTTTCAAGAGCTTCTGGAAAGTCCCATGGAAGTCCTTTTGTATGAGCGTGTCAATGACTCTCGTCACAGCCTCTTTCATCTCCTCAATTGTCTCATAACAACAGCCTCTAAGGTTTTCCTTAAACTTAGGGAATAACCAAAAATTCACAAGGAGCAAGGTCTGAACTATGGGGAGGGTGAGAAACTGTCTTGATGGCCATCTTGGTGAAATAGTCTGTGACACGGATGGAGTATTCTTAGGACAAATTTTACACAAATCTTCCACATCTTCAGTTCCTTGCAAATAATTGTCATCAAACTCTGCACTTATTGTCTCTATAGACACACAACAGTCCTTATCCATGAAATTCTTTATTTGGCCAATCAACTTTAGTGTTCTGACTTCTTTACTCCTCCAACACCTCTCATCATGCCTCACAGACTTCGTGCATTCCTTGAATCTCCTATGCTATTCAAAAACTGATGCTCTATTCATGCAAGATAGTCCAAAAGCAATCTGAAGTATTCCATACATTTCTGTGTCATTTTTTCTAAGTTTAAAACAAAATTTTATTACATATCGTTCTTCTAAAGTGTCCTCATGTCCAGATTGCACTTTTGAAATTCACCAGCTGTGACAATCAGGCTTTAGTAGCGTGTATTCCAATTTCTGCTGTAGCTGTTCATTTGAACCTGAAATCATAAAAATTGGTCAGTCCTCTCATAAGATGTAAAGCAATGAAATGCTTAATTTTCAAGAGTCTATGATCACTTAAGTTAAGCAACATTAAACTTGGTCAGTACTAAATGGGTGACCATTTGGGACTTCTAGGTGCTCTATGTGCTCTCCGCTTATCTCGGCCTGGACTTCTCCTTGCCACTTGACTCAAACAGTGCTGATTTAGGAGAGGTGTGGTTGGGGATTGGCAACCCTTGCCTCATAATTTCATGCACAGCTGCCCCTACAGGGGGTATCCTTTGTCTTTCGAGACTGAACGGAGGCATCGATGACAATTTTAAATGCCTATACAAAAAACGTCTGGAAACTTATTGAAGGCACCTCATAGTTAATTCATGATAGATCGTATTCTGCAGAATACAAATAAACTTTTTGAATGATGGATTTGATATGTTTTGTTTTTTGTTTTCAGATGGCTTGCCAGTCCAGAGATCTTGATTCTTTGCGTTCATTGCAAGTGGAATTATGGGCCGCAATGTCGCCAGAGCAGAACCAGTTGCTGCATTTGATTATAGAAGAATTAAGCTACTTGAATTTTAACCTTTAACCTTAAACCTTTTCTGGGGAGAGACAAATCCATTGAGGAACACATTCCAGTTGACGTTTACATTCTTTTCACTTAAAATTTCAATATCTTATTCAGAATATCATGCATGGAAAAAAAAATTGATAAACACTCAAGTTTTGAAAAAAAAAATTGTTTCATGTCAAGAATTCACCCTATGTTAAAAAACAAAAATAAAGAAAATTCTGTATTATGTATATACCTTTAACAAAACGAAAATATCATATTCTAAAAATCACATAAATTGATCAAGTAGTTATATTTTTATAAATTAAATAATTTTTAAACAGATAATGGGAATTCATAGGCATTAACAAGTATGAATTATTGCTAAGTAATCTCGCGTTATTTCTTAATGATTTTCAAAATGGCAGGCGCGACAGTCATTCTTCAGATACTCATAAAATTTTATCTCACTGTTTAAAAATAAAACCACTTAAGCAATTTACATGATTTTTGGAGTATAATATTTTTGTTTTATCAAGGATATGTACATAATACAGGTTTTTCTTTCGTTTTTTTATAGGGGGAATTCTGGACAAGCAACAAAAAATCGTTATACATAATCGGATGATTATTTATAATCATATTGTCATAAAAGATTTTTTTTTGCTGTTGATATAATCCACATTTTGGCATCAGGTACCTTAATAGTGATAAATTCTTCAAATTTTTATGTGTAGCATCGAGAACGAATGATGGCTGATCATCCCGTATACAATGACTCTCAACTAACAAGGAATAAAAGTGCTTCTTTATTATTGGTAATAATTAATAATCACCTTCCAAGTAAAAACGCCTTGGTGTACTTGCATGTTATGCTGAAATAAACAAAACAACTGAAAATTAGAAAAAAATGATTGAATCACAATTTGCATAAAACTTTTAGTACTTGTACAGTTTAATCAAGACATTCAAAAATGAAAATATCAAAAAAAAAAAAAAGGTTATATTGTACGTATCCATTTTGAATTGAAGATCTCCGAAAAAAAAATTTCATTTAATTTGATCAAGTAGTTTTTTTTTTTTTTTTTTTTTTTTTTTTTTTTACAGCGGAAAAACACGTTCATATGAGAGCGTGTTGAAGTCAGCCATTATGGAATTTGTTAAACACGCCACGGGGAGATAACTCAATGTAAAGCGCCAACACTCCCTCCCCATCTTTAATACTGGCTTTTCTTCCTAAAAATCGAACCTTTTGCTCGGTATCGTAACAAATTGTTTTTTTGTTTTTTTTATTTGCTGTAAAAAAAAACTACTTGATGAAGTTAAGTGAAATTTTTTTTGGGAGAACTTTGTTCCATGACGGATACGTATAATATAACTTTTTTTCGATATTTTCATTTTTTAATGTCTTGATTAAACTGTATAAGTACCAAATTTTTTATTAAAAATAAACATTGGTTTTATCATATTTTCACAATCCTCCATTGATAACAGCAGCAGTACCGGATGTTCCCATGAAGCAGGGGAGATAAGTAATTTTTACATTCAAGTAATTAAAAATAAATAATGTGATATGATAAAATTGCAGTTTAGGATAAAATTGATTTTGGTACTAGTGCATATTACGAACCAAATTTCTGTAAATGTCTGCTCGGTTTTGCCCAGCAGCTGACATAAACTGCCGGAAGATGTTGAATGCCGCCGAGCAAATCTTAAAAATGCTAGGAAACAGAAATTAACAATATTCATCAGATAGAAATTACAATTTGAAAAAAAAAAATAGAAAAACAAAAAAAAATATAACAACAATAAGTTTTATGAATAAATATTTTATTTTTTTGTGTAAATAGGTAAAAACTTTTTTTTTTTCTCGTGTGATTAAAAACTAAATTTTTTTGAAAGGAGATTAATTCTTCCAATCGGTAACATTATGTTTGAAGCCCAACCTAGATTGTGTTCAGATATTTTTTGTGGCTATATCCTGCACCTCTTGCTCTGGTGTCTGTACTAACATGTCAAACATAGTTAGATTAATTGCTGTGTGCTGCTCCATGATTTAAAGTTAATAACAAAAAATGTTTCTTCCTTTTCTTTCAATTTATCAAAAATCGTCTGCTCAACTTCTTGTACAGGGTTTGCACAAGTTTGAAAAGTCCTTGAATTTTTACTTTTGCTTTGAAAAGGCTTTATTTCTAATAAAAAAAAATCTTTGAAAACATGCAAAATGTCCCGAAAAGGCCTTAAAAATCATATTTTTTTATGTCCAGTAAAAATTTGTGTTGCAGTATCAACAATATAATCGAAATAAATACTATTAAATTATTTTTTAGGTATTAATAAAAAATACTATTAAACTATTTTTTAAATGTTGAAAATAAAATCGAAATACATTGTTCTGAAATTTCATCATATTATTGTGGAATCAAGAGTTATATCCCTTTATCACAAAACTACCTGATGTTTTCCATATAGTAACACTGGGTAGTTCTGTAATAAAGGGATGTAACTCTTGAAATTAAAAGTTTAAAAGTAAAATGAACACAGTGTAGACCAATTTACAATGGGGAAAATAACATTTAATTGCGCTTGGTTGGCCAAATATAAATGGGTCGGGGAATGTAAATATTATTGTCAAAAGGCATATTGTTTTGTATGTAAATAAAAATAACTTTTCCTGTCGTCAATTAAGTTTTTTTTATATCATGCATTAAATTTTGTTTTGAAAACTTGAATTTTGTCTGGCAAAGGCCTTGAAAAACTTTGAAAAGTCCTTAAAATGGACATTTTCGAATCTTGTTATAAATTAATCACATTTGTTGCCACATTCTGATTGGCTATCAACTTGACCATCACTCGGCATATTCCAGCAGTTTGCATAAGTTTCTGGTCCAACCCAACCAGACATTTACAGGAAGCCAGTCCGCAACACGCATTAGTAGCGTTGATTTTTACTTGTAATTAATCTTATATTCGTTCATTTTCTCATTTTTTGGTTATTTTACTGATTTCTGCATAACATTTACTTGAAATGCAGTTTTCAATTGTGACCAATAGTAAAGAAGCAGCAGATTAAATAATTGGAAAACAAAAAAATATGATGATAAAAAATAAATGAAATATGATAAACAGTTGTCAAGATAACAAAATTTTATTGAGTGAAAGAAATATGATAAGCAGTTGTCAAGATAAAATTTTATTGAGTGAGAGAAAGTGTTGGATTGTTATCGTGTTAGCAGTTGAGTGCATAGTTCATTTAAGGAAAATGTGCTGTGTTGCACTGGTATTATGTGTTGACAATCTTCTGATGTTGATGTTGATAATGTTCATCATTTGCTGATAATTTGCATTCATTCAAGTGGTGTCCTGCTTGGTACAGGCATTGATGGTTACGGCTCTCCATCTCTATATCTCTCTCTCTCTCGAGGCATTCATGAATTCATTGTTGCTCATTTTTGATGTTGCCCAGGTGTTCAGATTGTCAACATATGTTTTTTTCTATCGTCCACATTGCTATCTTCTTTGGTTTATTCTTTGCTGGTTGTCAGAACTCTATTCACGCTGTTTCTCAAATAAAGAGTTTGATATATTGCCATAGCTTTCTTGGCAGTTGTACAAACAGTAGGTTGCAGTTTCTTTCTGTCCAAGCAATACCTATACTGGGAATTTGTTCTGACCATTATACCCAAAGGTATCTTCTGCTCAGCACAACAAAGTACGAAACCATAAACAGAATTATTTCTGTTTGCTTCCGTATTACATCACCTGCTTTCCATGACCTCACAGTACCCTGATCAGGAGGCTGGGGTGGATTCTCAATCATACCCAAGGGTCTTCCACAAACTAGCAGAGGGAAGGAGGCACCTTACTTTTCCTTTGACAGTCCTGCTACCCATAATTTGCATAAGATACTGATTTCCCCAGTAATTGCTGTGACAGAGATCAAGCCTTTTGTTAGAGGGAATGTACAAGTTTAATTCACACGAAGGATGGCTAACTTGTTGGCGTTGGTGTGACAGTCGATTTAGCCATTACTTTGACTTTGCTTTTATAGACTTGTCTCATAGACAGTTCTAGAATCAACTATTTTTTGGCATACATGCATTTGGTTGGTCAAGCTGTGTAGTTGGTTAACTTGCCTTTGTACATTTCATTTTGTGTTTCTCTTGTCAGCTTAACAAGATCTCAATTTACAGATCAGGCTGTCTGAAGGTACCGGCTTCCCGACCTAAAATGCACCAATGTTATGATGTTATTGTTTTTTCTTTCCCTTCAAAAAACTCAATCATGTTTTGCAAAGTTAAAAACAAAAACGACAATTTTCCTCGACAAAACGACCAAACCAAACACCATGAATAAATATTTGAAGATATCAAGAACCTGAAGCATAAAAATGTCACCAAAATGACCTGATTCAGCATTAAAGAACCAGAAAAGGATGATATGCCACAAAACAAAACAGCTAAATGAACCAATTTTCCATAACAAACAAGGAATTTTCTTTTTAAAATTTTCTTCAATACTTGTACAGTATTATAGATGTCAGCTATTTTTATTAGCTCTGTAGTAAAATAGAGCACCATTTGATGACTGTGCATGAAATTTCAGAGGTTCTTTTATTTTAGAAATAAGAAAATATTTAGAAAAAAAAAATACTAAAGTTTCAAATAGCTTATTTCTAAATGAATGGGAAAAATTTACATAAGAACAAATAATTCATTTGATGTATAATATAAATTTACATAAGAACAAATAATTTATTTGATGTATTATATAAATTTACATAAGAACAAATAATTTATTTGATGTATTTTGTAAATTTACATAAGAACAAATAATTCATTTGATGTATAATATAAATTTACATAAGAACAAATAATTTATTTGATGTATAATATAAATTTACATAAGAACAAATAATTTATTTGATGTATCATATAAATTTACATAAGAACAAATAATTTATTTGATGTATCATATAAATTTACATAAGAACAAATAATTTATTTGATGTATTATATAAATTTACATAAGAACAAATAATTTATTTGATGTATCATATAAATTTACATAAGAACAAATAATTTATTTGATGTATCATATAAATTTACATAAGAACAAATAATTTATTTGATGTATTATATAAATTTACATAAGAACAAATAATTTATTTGATGTATCATATAAATTTACATAAGAACAAATAATTTATTTGATGTATTATATAAATTTACATAAGAACAAATAATTTATTTGATGTATAATATAAATTTACATAAGAACAAATAATTTATTTGATATATCATATAAATTTACATAAGAACAAATAATTTATTTGATGTATTATATAAATTTACATAAGAACAAATAATTTATTTGATGTATCATATAAATTTACATAAGAACAAATAATTTATTTGATGTATTGTATAAATTTACATAAGGACAAATAATTTATTTGATGTATAATATAAATTTACATAAGAACAAATAATTTATTTGATGTATCATATAAATTTACATAAGAACAAATAATTTATTTGATGTATTATATAAATTTACATAAGAACAAATAATTTATTTGACGTATCATATAAATTTACATAAGAACAAATAATTTATTTGACGTATCATATAAATTTACATAAGAACAAATAATTTATTTGATGTATTATATTAAAATAAAAATAATCCTTGAATAAAAAAAAGGATTTAAAAAAGGACAATCAATTCATGAAATGTTCTTTGACGAAGCAATATGACTTAAATTCTAATGAGTATATCAGAAAGATTGGGTTGTTCTATTGTTTGATATTGATATCTCACTTTGATGCAACATATGTTTACATCTTTATAAATATAACGGATATTAAAAAAGAGTTACATTTTTGGAAATAAAATTGAACAAGTTAATTTTAAGAAAATTTATAGAATAATAGGTTCACAAAGTGTCCAAATGTTTTAAAATAGTGACCATTTTTTTACTGCTGTACTGTTATTGATAATACAATTGGGAATATTACATTTACATTCTTTATAGAATTAAAATTTAAAATAACATCAAAACAACCTGATTTGATCTGAATTCTTAGATAAAGACTGATAATTTGTATTATTTGGATTACATGAAACAATAAAATGTTCCAATAATGGTTGAGATACAATAAAGCCGAATAAAATCTTCCACTAATGCTTGAGATGCTATAAAACACAATAAAATGTTCCAATAATACTTGAAATACATTAAAACCCAATAAAATGTTCCACTAATGCTTGAGATGCTATAAAACTCAATAAAAAGGTTCCAATAATGCTTGGAATACAATAAAACACAATAAACTGTTCCAATAAAGTTTGAGATGCTATAAAACTCAACAAAATGTTTCAATAATGCTTGAAATAGAATAAAACCCAATAAACTGTTTCATTAATGCTTGAGATGCTAAAAAATAATAATAAAATATTCAAATAATGATTAACATACTATAAAATCTAATAAAATGATCCAATAATGCTTGACATACTATAAAAACCAACAAAATGCTTCCCTAATGCTTAAGATGCTATAAACCCCCCAAAATGTTCCAAAAATAATTGAGATAGTATAAAACCTTATAAAATGTTTGAATAATGCCTGAGATGCTATAAAACACAATAAAAAATTCCAATAATACTTGCGATACTATAAAACAATAAAATAATCCAAAATTCCTTGAGATGCTATAAAGCACAAAAAAATGTTCCAATGCTCCAGATGCTATAAAACCCTATATAATGTTCTAATGATAATCGAAATACTATAAAATCCAACAAAACACTTCACTAATGCTTGAGATGCTATAAAACTCTAAAAAAATGTAGTAATGATGATAAAATACTATAAAACCCAATAAAATGTTCCAAAAAATGCTTTAGCTGCTATAAAACCCACAAAATGCTTCACTAATGCTTGAGATGCTATAAAACCCAATAAAATGTTCCAATAATACTTGAGATGCAATAAAACCTAATAGAATGTTCCAATAATGCTTGAAATGTTTAAAAACCCAATAAAATGATCTAATAATGATAGACTTACCATAAAACCCAATAAATGCCCCACTAATGCTTTGCATGCTATAAAACCTAATAAAATGTCCCAATAAAGCTGGCCGTACCATAAAATCCAATAAAATTTTCAGTAATGCCTGAGATACTATAAAACCCAATGAAATGTGTTAATCATGCTTGAGATGCTACAAAACTCAATAAAATATACCAATAACCATTAAACTACTATAAAGCCAAATACACGCTTCCATTAATGCTTGACATACAATAAAATCAAATAAAATGTTCCAATAATGCTTGTGATGCTATAAAACCCAATAAAATGCCACACTTGTGTTTAAGATGTTATAATACCTAATAAAAAGCCACACTAATGCTTAAGATGCTATAAAACACAATAAAATGTTCCAATAATGCTTGACATACAATTAAACCCAATATAATGCTTCGCTTATGCTTGAGATCCTATAAAACTCAATAAAATGTTCCAATAATTCTTGTCATGCAATAAAAGCCAATAAAATGTTCTAAGTGCTATAAAACATAATAAAATGATCCAATAATACTAGACCTATCATAAAGCTCAAAAAAAATTTAAACTAATACTTGAGATACTATAAAACACAATAAAATGTTCCAAAAATGCTTAAAAAGCTATAAAGCCCAATAAAATTTTTCACTAACCTTAAGATGCTATAAAACCTAATAAAATGTTCTAATAATGCTAGAAGTACCTTAACACCCAATATAATGTTCCAATAATGCTTGAGATGCCATAAAACCAAAAATCAGTATTGCTATACATACTATAAAATCAGTATTGCTATTACTATAAAATCCAATAATAATTTTACTCTAATGCTTGAGGTGCTATAAAACAATGTTCCACTAATACTAGACGTACCATAAAATCCAATAAAATGTTCCAATAATGCTTGAGATGCTATAAAACCCCACAAAATACTTCACTAATGCTTGAGATGCTATAAAACCCAATAAAATGTTCTTGCAATGCTTGAGATGCTATAAAAGCCAATAAAATGTTCCAATAATAATAGACTTGCAATAAAAACCAATAAAATGTTCCAATAATGCTTGACATATAACTCAACAAAATGCTTAACTAATGCTTAAGATGGAATAAAACCCAATAAAATGTTTCAATAATGCTAGATGCTCATAAAACCCAATAAAATTTTTGACTTATGATTCAGATGCTATAAATTGCAATAAATGTTTCAATAATGCTTGAGATGCTATAAAATGCAATAAAATGTTCCAGGAATGACTGAAATACTATAAAACCCAATAAAATGTTTCAATAATGCTTGAGATGTTATAAAACGCAATAAAATGTTCCACCAATACTAGACGTACCACAAAACCCAATAAAATGTTCCAATAATGCTTCAGATACAATAAAAACCTAATAAAATTTTCCAATAATGCTGGACATACCATAAAATTTAATAAAATTTTACACTAATGATTGAGATGCTATAAAACCTAATAAAATTTTCCAATAATGCTGGACGGACCACAAAATTTTTCACTAATGATAGAGGTGCCATTAAACCACATAAAATGTTCCAATAATGTTTGAGATGCCATAAAACCCAATAAAATTTTCCAATAATGATTCAAATGCTATAAAACCCAATAATCAAACATAATTTTATGCATTAATGTGTCATAAAACAGTAAATACTTCAATAGGTTATAAAAAAACAAAAAAAAAAAAAACACAGTTCTATCATAAAACTTATGAAACACCATAAAATAAAAAATGCTGATTTTTGAGATAAAAAAAAAACATTAGTAATTGCAGTAAGCACAATTTTGATACAGATTTTTCTTATTGCTTTGGAATATATGAAGGGCATTCAATAAATAATGTCCTTGACCCACTTCCAGTTGTCTGGTCTAGCTGGAATGTTGCATGTGCAATGATTTATGGGTTATATATCAAATGACAGCTGTGACATAATTCTGGTTTCTGAACACCCTCTTGTTATATTTCATAATTTAGTTGAGACAAACAATTATTTTGTTTTTGTATTTGAGGTTAACTAAACTGCCAGAGTGACTGTTTCATAGTGGAGGATTTTAATGGCAGTCAGATTTGTACATGATCAGTGATGCAATTGTAAGACTTTTGGAGTATCCGTGCCGAACATTTGGACAATTTAAACAAAATAATGACACTCTTTTTTTTTTTTTTTTCAGGCTTTGTAATTATGAAGAATCAGTCAGAATTGTAATATTTACATATAATAATAATATGTTGAAGCATGTCATGTTTGTATGTTTTCATTTTCTCACAGATTTAAAATTTAAAAAAAAGATGTGATCAACAAAGATGCTGATTAATGATTAATCTGATGTTGCTAAAGTAAATAATTCAGATTTTAAAATGAATTGTTCTCAAATCAAAATATATCGCCCTGTTAACTAAAGTACAATTTTAAGTATATACATTTCAAAAAGTGATTTTGGTGCTTGTCTACAATAGGGCCTAAAAAAATTTTTTTTTCAAGAAAAATCTTTAAAAATCTTTATAATGTATGTACCTGTCACTGCACAAAGATGTTATATTCCAAAAATCATGTAAATCGATCACATAGTTTTTTTTTTTTATTCAAGAAAATCAAATATTATGACATTTTTTTTATGGGAGAAAAACTTGACACCATGTTTATTTTGAATCATACACTGCTAGCGACACCTCTTGGGAATCATGGGAATGTAGGATTTAACAAGGGCAGACAATCGACTTTTCACCCTCTAGAAAAAATCCTTTAAAATTAACACATTTATGGCTTTTCAGGGATGCTGAAAACGAAAATAATGTTAACAATTCAAGCAAACGAGTAGTTTCCAAGATATGAAGAAATGTTACTTTAAAAAAAGTGGGGGTTCACTTTTCTATAATAATTTACCTTATGACCACCTGTTTGTTTAAGAAAAAAAGTCTCTCCCATTTTTCCATTGTATGGACGCCCAGCGCAACGGAAACCCCACAACATCATTATACTATCTTTAGACAGAGCAGATACTACTATTGGATCCTAGCCAAAAAAAACAAGAAGATATATTTTAATTTCACATACGGCCCAAAACCAACATCATTTTTTTTTTTTTTTTTTTTTTTTACATTGTGTCTTTGATGATCGGGAGATTATATTTATTAAAAAGGAGGATAAATGCTACAAACATTAAATTAGTTTATCTTTATACCAATTTAATGTTTGTAGTATGTTATCACTTTCTATCCTCCTTTTTAATAGATAGGATCTCCCGATCGAATAATTTAATAATCTAGAAATCGTGACATACATACGTATGTTAAAAGTACTATGATATTATTTATTTTAATACTCCTAAGGATTCTCACATTCATTTCCTCCTTCGTGGTACAGGTTCGAGCCTGCCTGCCTACTACCACTTTTTTTTTTTTTTTTGCTCAATACATACCTCCAAACACCCGGGCAATGCCGGGCACCCAGGCTAGTTTCCTTATAAATGCTAAAACTTTAAAGAAAATAAGAACCTGATGACTATTGCTATTTCAAAATCCACTACATTTATTCATTAATTTAAAAAAATAAATAAATAAATAACAAAATAAACAACAGTAAAAAAAAGTTAACAAAAAAATATATTACAAAATAATTTCTCTTAAACCAACCAAGATGAATCTTATTAGCTATTTATTATTTTCTACAATGAAAACAAATGAACCTTAATCCTACTGATAATTTTTAATCAAATGAAATTTTTGTAATTATGTGGGAATGTTTTGACTAGAATTTTTTAATCTGTGGATTAACTTGGACCATCTCAATATATTGGCTAATGAATTTTCTTTGTTCTGAAAGGACTCTCAAAACAATGTTTTCCTATCTATGTAAACTTCCATTTCAAAAACACACATAAATGATATTTTTTGTGAATTTATGAATTCTTTTTTTGTGTGTGTGTTTGTGTTTATCATCTAACATTTCTCGCCTTCTCTGACACTCGGGTATTATGTGAAACAACTATTGTATAAATCTTACCTGTCTGTTTAAATGTATGTATGTATGCCTGCCTAAAACTTTCGACAGAGGCGACGGATTTTCATGAGATCAGTATTGTTTTGAAGCTTGATCCTTCAAACAACAAATATCGAAATACTGGCTAAAAACATTAATTCCTTCTCCCTCAACTGCACACTTTTCTACAAGGAGGGGTCGCTTTTTTCATCAATATTTTCGGAAGTCATCCCCTCTTTTCGATTGACTAGCCTTAATTTAAACCTTTCGCTACTTCCGGTTTGGAGATGAACGCAACATATTTTTTTTTTCACATTCTTTTTCTCCTGCGTGGTAAGAGTTTGAGCCTGCCTACCTACTACCACTTTTTTTTTTTTTTTTGCTCAACACACACCTCCAAACACCCGGGTAACGCTGGGCACTCAGGCTAGTTTCTTTATAAATGCTAATACTTTAAAGAAAATAAGAACCTGATGACTATTGCTATTTCAAAAACCACTACATTACAAGTACTTTATTCATTAATTTAAAAAAAAAAAAAAAAAAAAGAGCAACAGTAAAGAAATTTAACAAAAAAAAATATATTACAAAATAATTTCTCTTAACCCAACCAAGATGAATCTGCTATTTAACAATTCTGGTTCACCATAGTTAAAAATTTCAGCTGTTAACAAAATAAATCTCTTTTATCAATGAAACTTGTTAAATCATAAAATTCAATTTTTGTCAATGAGACTTGTTAAATCATAAAATTCAATTTTTATCAATGAAACTTGTTAAATCATGAAATTCAATTTTTATCAATGAAACTTGTTAAATCATAAAATTCAATTTTTGTCAATGAGACTTGTTAAATCATAAATTTCAAAAACAATTTGATGCGTCTGAATTTCTGAGATGAGGATAGATTATTCATATTATTTGGATTCTTTGGACTATTCTCTTCATCGTGAGTATTATTTTCAAAACGTTTTGGTCAATGTAACCTCTGACCTTCTTCAGGTGTATCTTGTCAAAATGCGTGTAACTTACAACTGGATTTTTCTAAGTACTTTATCCACTACAACAAGTTGGGATTGAAAATTCAATCCTCAGTGTGAACAATACTCAGAATACAAGTGCGAATTACTTAAGACTTCTACTCAGTCATGGCTGATGGAACAAGAGCAATCTACCCACATGGATTAAATAAAAGGTTCAATTCAAAATTCCATGCAGATTCCAGAGTTCGGCAACAGATGTCTGAAGAAGGTCATGGTTACATCAGCCAAAACATGAAAATAACACTCAAGATGGGAACAATAGTTTGAATAATCTAAATATTACAAATTATCAATCCTCATCTCAAAACTTCAGAAGCATAGTAAATTTTGAATGGAAAAAAAAACTAAATAACAAACTTTCTTACTAAAAGATAAGAGTTATTCTCCATAACTGGTTTTTCATTTGAGTTGACTATTTAAGAATTTCTACATATTAGAAAACTGCTGCATTAGTTTTAGTTGTTATATATATATATTGTAGCAAAGACTGTTAGGCTATTGTAATTAACAACATTAATTAAAAAGCCAGAATCAAAGTTTGAGTTGTCAGCTTAAATGCTATTTATATTCAATTTTGAAAATCCGACTAACAGTATTTTATATATTAGATATAATGATATTATCTGGGGATGGTGGTAGAGTAAGTAATGATAATATTAATAACTAGCCGTGCCCAGTCACACGTTGCTGTGGCTCAGTTTGTGTAAATGGAACGCCCCTCTACCACCAAAAAAAAGACAAAATTCATTTTTTTAAGAAGGAATTAGTGTGGCAAACTGTTTTTTTTTTATTATAGAAAAATATCCATAAGTTTATTAATAATTAAAATAGTCTATGTATTTATTTATTTGCGGATTGTTATCTTCATCTGCTATAGTTGTTGTTTCACAGCAATCTGTGAATACGTAAGTAAAGGCAGAATGAAAAGTAGGTAGATTTTTTTTTTGTTTTGCTTTTATAGTAAACCACATGGTAAAACTAACACACAGACACAGAAACACGCAAGAGAAATAATAATTGGAGTGAGAAAAGAGCGAGAGAGAAGAAATAAAAACTGGTGTAGCTATTGTTCATTATGTAATGTTTTTTTATCTTCAGCATAAAAAACCTGTAAAAAGCGAGCAAGAGAGTAAATAAAAACTGGTGTAGATATTGTTGACGCCATAAAATGTAAGAAAATAAATGCAGCAGTTTATTCAGAGGGCAAAAGTAGGTATCATTGTGACACCATATTTGAATGGTACATTGCATTTGTTTAGCATGTGACTACTGTTGATATGGAATATAGAAATCGTCAAAACGGATCAGAATGAGTGGAATTCGTCTGAGGAGACTTTATTATTTTTGAATCAGAAAAGAGAGATTATGCCTATGAGTTTATGATCCAGTTATGAAGTGTGCAAGCACAATATCTGTAGAATGTGTATATTTCCTCTCGGTCTTGACTGGGGACGGTAGGAGAACTTAATATTTAGAGGGAAAAATAGGAACTAATTCCTCTAAAGATAGTGCGATTGTGATGTCTTGCTCCTAGGATGAAATGTAGGATTTTATTATAATGACTAAATGTGTCTAAAGTGTCGTTCTAAAGTTACATAAGATAGTGGCTAATTGTCTAGACATAATAAATTTGTATGTGGCATCTGTTGTTGTAAACATACGGTACTTTGGTCCAGATATCCAGAGGGAATTTCTGCAATCATTTTATTATATATGGAGATAACTATTAATAACTATGAAATGGTTGTGGCATACATATTTGGAATTCAAGATTGAGTTTTGTTTTGACAGTTTGTTATTTATGGAAATCAGTAATTTTGTAAAGTAAACGTTTTATCGTTTAAAAAGGAATGAGTTAATGAAACAGATCTTTGGTGACTGATCTGGAAACGAGTGCAGAGCAAACATTGACATAGAATAGCAAGGACGTCCTGTGCTTTGCTGTCACTGTGTACATAAAATAATGGGTGTGAGAGTCAGATAATGCCAGCATTTATCTGCAATAAAAGTTGTTTTACATCTCCATTTGTGACCAAACCTGCAGAAGAAAAATACTTCTTAAAATGCTAGACCGATTGCTATGACAAATAACACCCTACTTAGAGCTTATCATTCAAACTCCTCGACTTAACATTCAGAGGCAACATGAATTGGAACAAACACGTTGAGAACATTATCAAGGCTGCGTTCCCTAGAAAATTACTCATACCAGAAAGTATCTTATATCCTTACAAAGCCACAATTCACCCATCCATGAAGGAATGTTGCCACATCTGGGCTGGTGCATCTATCTCTAGTCTCTCAAGCTTAGGGTCCAAAAAAAGAGTCTCAAGTCGAATAGGTCCTGCACTATCAGCCAAGCTTTCACTTCTGTCCCATCACTGCATTATTGCATTCCTGTGCCTGTTTTACAAATACTTTAATGGAATGTGCTCTGATGAACTGATAGCACTTGTGCAGTGTTGATGTACATACTCCTGACAAGCAGAAAAATCCCACTCCTTTATTGTTGAAGTCCCTAGATGCCGGAAAGCATCCTGTTCTAATAATTAATTGCCTCAGACTGCTTAACTTTGGAATTTCCTCTCTGTTTCCTGCTTCCCTGAATGTACTACTCTGCAGAAGTTTAAATGTGCTGTGAACAGACATCTTGCTGCTCAACTCTCCACAAATCCTCTGTTAAACATGATCCCAAGTAGCCCTTTACGATCCAAGTGTCAATATATATTGTTTCAGGTGATAAAAAGAAAAAAAAAACGAGCAGTGTTTCAGTTTTATATAGCACTAGCAGGGTTACTTGGCATTGCCCAGGCCAAAAGTGTAACATAACTTCTATGGCTCTCTCTCTCTCTCTCTCTCTCTCTCTCCCGTTTTCCCCTTCTCTTCTCCAACCCTATGCATTTTCACCCACCCCATTCCTCTCTCTAGACACACACACACAACTAAGTCATTATAAGGGAAATAATTCTGAAAAGAATTAGTCGCTTCCTTTTATATGATAATATTAAAATGCGTGTGTCTATTTTGATAACATTAAATGATATAGCTAGTCATTCCCCCCTCCCTAAATAATAATTTAGATTTTTTTAAACATTAGAGATTACACTAATATAAAATTTTATTTTTTAAATATAACACTTTTGTGAGTGTTTGTCAGATATTTTTAGTTTTAGCTGAACATACAAACAAACATTTGTTTATATAATGGACTAGCCTGGTTGCCCGACGTTGCCAAGGTGTTTAAAGGTGTAAAAAAAAAAAAAGTGGTAGTAGGCAGGCAGGCTAGAACCTGTGATGCGAAGGCGGAAAAGAAAGTGAAAGAATAGCTGAGATCTTACCGCAACGCTACAACGCGAGAGGAAGTGAAAAGCGTTCAAATTTAACGATTAAAAAGTTTACTTGCAGAAATGAATTCATGCAGGTACATAAATGAAGGTTGGACAGTTTCTGCCATACTTTGCTTCCCCACAATGTTGGGGAAAACCAGCTCCCCCACCCCCCCCAAAAAAAGTTGGGAGCTCCTCAAATGAATAGCAATTGTCTGATACAAAGGGTTTCCCCGACACTGATCAAAGCTAATTGCGTTTCTGGAGGTCCCAGCCGGAAAGCCAGGCGGCCTACTTCACTCCGATTAGTTTTGCTTTTATACGAAAAACACAAACATGCGAAAGGACGGAATAGAGGGAATTTTATAAAAGTTGATCAAAATAAATGTAGAGACGACGTCCATTCGCAAATCGTAGATATTATAATCTAGGGAGTATATAAAAAGTTCTAAAAAATGGTAATGTGGTCGAGAGCCACCCTCCCTCCTCCGGAAAAAGCCTTTCTTGGATATACAAAAACATGCATGGCCGTTTTGCCTTTTATATATATATAACAGATGACAATGAATCACCTCAATGAAATTAATGGCTTTGTGACACATAATCATAATAGATAACGTTATCCATAATCATTTGAAGAACTTTGCAGACTTGCATATGTGGAAAACCTTTAGAGAAAATAAGAACTAGAAAGCATATTCCTATTTTGAAACCAGAATAGTACTATGACACTATCAACATTCCCCATAACATAAAAATGTTAGGAAGTGGAAAAAAAGAAAATGAGATAATCCTCAGAACAAAGGTACAGGAAATGAGGTTGATGGGAAGAGAATAGAGAGGAAATTGTTCACCAAGGCACACAAAAGCAGCTGAAATAGGATTGTTAATCAAGGTGTGACAGTAACTGGGACAAAAAGCAGGTTGGTATATTTAGTTAGTTTACAGACGGTTTTAGAAGTGGCAGTGAGTTTTGCGACAGTTTATGGCAACTTATGGACAGTCTTGAGTTTGTGAGAGTTTAGGACAGTTTCCAGTACAACAGCAGGCTGCAGATTAGACTAGATCAGGAGAACTTTAGATGAAATTGATCAATCGACTGATAAATATGGCCTTGACAAATGACTAAGATGCAGATGTTAACGTTTACAGGGTCGTTTTCCACAATGGTGTCACACACACACACCCAGAGCACAACTGATATATGCAGAATGTGTTGAACACTTGTTTCTCTAGAGTTTGTGTGTTTCGAGTTATAAGAAGTGAGCTTAGCAGAAAAACAATAGAGAAGAAGTTGTTCACAAAGATACACACAAAAAAGCTAAAATCGGATTGTTGTTCAGGGTGTGACAGTGATTGGAATAAAAGACTGGACAATAGAGGTCAATATATTTAGAATTAGTTTACAAACAGTTTTAGAAGTGGCAGTTTATAATTTATTGACAGTCTTGAGTTTGCGACAGTTTTGGAGAGTGAAACACAGGCTGTGATTTGGAGCAGATCAAGATGAGTTGACATCAACTGGCGAACATGGTTTCAACTGAAGATGTAGATGTGGACCTCAGACGTTTTTTCCCACACTGGTGTCACACACACACACACACACACACACACAGCCCAACCGATATATACAGAATGTGCTAGTCTTTTTTTTCTTCAGTTTGTGTTTTGCATTGTTTTATTTTTTTATACTTATGAACCTGTGCTTGTTTTCTCAACAGTCGCTAATGCGTAAGAGACCACATCACAGCCAAGACTAGATGGTGAGAAGATGAAGAAGGTCATGGCACACAGCATTGGTTGCACAACCTTTTACTCATCAATTTTTCAAAAAGAAAAAGTAAAAGTATTTAACAGTATATATTAGAAAATAATTGCTTAAACCAACCGAGATGAATCAGCTATTATCTAGCAATTCTGGTTCATCATTGTTAAAAATATCAACTGACAACAAAATAAATCTGTTTTGTCATTTAAACGACGTTTCAATAAAAATGAAACTTGTTAAATCATAAAATGAAAAAAAAATTTGATGTTTCTGAATTTTTAGATGCAGATTGATTATTCATATTATTTGGATTCTTTGGACTACTGTTCTCATCTTGAGTGTGATTTTCACAACGTTTCAGTCGATGTAACCTTCAACCTTCTTCAGGTGTATCTTGTCAAACTGATTGTAACTTACAACTGAATTTTACCAAATACTTTATCTACTATGCCACATTGCCTTCTGGGAGTTAAAGGTTCAATACTCAGTGCAGGCGACATCCAAAATACACTTGCGGATTACTTAGGACTTCTACCCAATCATGGCTGACAGAATAAGAACATGCTACCTCTATTAATTAAATAAAGGGTTCCATTCAAATTCTGTGCAGATACCAGAGTTCAACAGAAAGATTCCCAATTTCGACAAGATACACCTGAAGGTCGGAGGTTACATTTGTTGAAGCATTATTAAAATAACTCTCAAAATGAGAACGGTAGTCCGAATAATTCAAATATTACATATTATCAATCCTCATCTCAAAATCTTAGAAACATAATAAATCTTGAATGAAAAAAAAAAACAATCAAAGAACAATAACTCTTAGTAAAAGAATAAGAGTTCTTCTCTATAACTGTCTTTTTTTTTTCATTTAAGGTGATTATTAAAGATAATGTACATATTAGAAAACTGCTTTTACCACAAAGTAAAATACCAGGTTGAGAAACTAGCAAAGTCTATCCTTCTCTTGAAGTTACATGGGACTCTGTTAAGCCATGATAGGCACCCCGTCTAGTGATGGCGTCATGATAAAAAATACCTTTGATAGCCCTGGCGAAGCATCAAGTATTCAGCTACCGACAAGATTCGAATTACACTACAAACTAATGTAGTGAGTTCAATCTCAGCTATGGCCGCGCTGGATGGATGGATGGACAAAAGTGCTATATTAATTTAAGTTTTTGTTTTGTTTTGTTAAACATCAAGAAGAATCTAATTTACAAGTGAATTTTACCAATTATTTTATCCACTACACTACGTTTCCTTCCGTTCAACAGAAAGATTCCCAAGTTCAACAAGATACACAAGGGCAACATCAACTGAAAGAGAAAAGAACACTCAAGATGAGAACAGTAGTTCGTGGACTCCAAAAAGGCATTTATAGAAAATTATTAATTAAAAATATTTTTACAATACATACTTTTGAAATTGTGGTAATATGGGACAACCTGCATATCTTTTCAGCATCGGTTTATATCTAGTGCCATGTCATCTAGAATACAAAATACAACTCTGGGTGATTTACAGAGTTACATTTTGTACAATGACCAGGATTCAACCATGAGAGATCCCCCACAGCATTTCTGCAACAAAGCGACTAAAGTGACCAAGGATGTTTGTGCCATATATGGAGAAAATGCTATAGCTGAGAGAACTGCACGAGATTGGTTTACCAGATTCGAACACGGTAATTTATACCTCAATGATGTTCCCCGTTCCGGAAGACCAATCAAGATAGACGAAGACCAACTCAGAGTTCTTTTGAAGGAAGATGGCCATCAGAGAATTGGGTGAAAAGATGAAGTGTGATTTTGCGACAAGTTCACGCCACCTTCAGTCGATGGGATTAGCACAAAAACTTGGAGCTTGGATCCCACTCAAACTTTGATTTTCTTTAAAAAATAAGCGGTGGTAACTTAGGCAACAACCTAATATATTCCAGCAGATTGGCAAGAGAATCAGTCAACATTGGCCCTCTGGATCTCTCACAGTTAATTTGGTTTTCAGGGGTCTGATAGTGTTGTAACCCTAGAAAAGGATCCTAAAAAAAGATGTGAGCAATAGGTTTAGGTAGAAAGAATATATTGTACACGATAGTGAATACAAAGAAAAGTTGTTGGTATTTTTTACTGTTAAGTTAGACAGTCTGTACTTTTGCGTTAGGTCACGATATTTCTCCACAAGAGTATCATGTCTTGTTTTGTTTTTTTTGTTGTTTTTTTTATAATGGTTAAAAAAATTCCTCATTTGTAAATCTATTGTTTAAAGAGAAAAAAAAACGAGCATTATTTTAACGTTTAAATGTGCTTTGATTTGATCGGGTAAAAATTCCTTATTTGTAAATCTATTGTTTAAGGAGAGAAAAAAACGAGCATTATTTTAACGTCCAAAAGAATAAAACTTTGTGAATTGTTTCAAACTGGTGCCGCAATTTTATCTGCAGGGAGATATTTTTTTCTGTTGCAGCACTGATAGAGCCCAAAACGACACTGTGATCGACATCGAAATCAAACAACGACTTTACGCCCGCACAACGAGTGGACGATCATGACCTGTACAGTTAAAGCATGTTCATTCCATTTTTTTCTTTTTTTTTTTTTACATAGGCGTCGTCACTTATCAAGGCCGATAGGCTACTCAAGGATAAGGGTTAAAGAGTGTAGAGTAGTCAAAAGGACAATATAGTAATCGATAGTAATGGAAGTTCGGTAAATTTGTTAACTTAAGTGGAACGGCTCATCAGAAACTTGTTCACGTTGGACTTGAAGACAACCATATTATAGACAGCAGGAAAACGGAAGACAATTCCACAGGTGTGCAGTTCTAAGAAAGAAGCTTTGATCATGGAATCTATGTTTAGGTTTAGGCACAGATAAAGAGTGTGGAAAATTATTGATAATGTTTTCAGCTAGTCTAGTGTTTCTTGTGAAAGTTTGGCGAGGGGGGACCATAGATTGGAGCTCAGGCGAACACTTTCCATGAAAATAACGATAAAGCAGAGACAAACTCGCAACATCTCTTCTGTGAGATAGAGGTTGCAGCGAAGAGAAAAGGACATCTCCCACCAGGCCACGAAGTCTATTTTGAACCCTATCAAGGCAGGACAAGTCTTTTCTAGCAGCTCCTGCCCATATGTGGCAACAGTATTCAATCCTTGGACATATCTGGCTCTTATATAGATAGAGAATTGCATCAGCAGTGAGATATCTACTGGATCGATAGAAGGATCCGACCATTTTTCCAGCGGCCTTGGCAACAGATTTGATGTACGTATTCCATTTAAGATCAGGAGTAAAGGTCAAGCCCAGAAGCCTGTCAAAACTTGAGGCCTCCCCAAGACGAAAGACATTCATTTTGATTGATGCCAGATGGGGATCAGAACGTTGATGATGTAAAGATAGAAGCTTGGTTTTAGATGCATTAAAAGTAACCAGCCACTCCTTTCCCCATTGTACAACGTGATCAAGATCAGAGGAGAGAGAGAATTACATTTCTTCCTTTATGCATCAAATGAAAATGGGAGACAGTCAAAACATTAAAAAAAAACAGATTCTTTCACATAAAGGTGCGAACTCAACATGTAAACATATGATGGTGGTAATATCCTTAAATTATTTCATATGTGATGGATCAATTGTTTGGTGTTTTTATAAAAGAATACTGATCATTTTGTTCATATCGCTTTCAAGGTTGAAATCTGATCATTATTTAAAGATAAATACCAGTTTATATAATTATAAAACTCTGTGGATCGTCCGGCCTTGTCTTGAACGACGATCGAGGGATTTCATCTTTTAAAAGGGATGACAGGTGAATATATATATATATATATATACTAGCAAAAGTACCCGTCGTTGACTAGGTTCAAAAACAGCCTACAGAAAATGGACTCTGCTTTATTAAATGATAGGTTATGAAAAGGAAGGGTTGTAAATTTGGGTTGAATTTGGGGGTATCAAAATCAAAGCAAAATATAATGAAAGTAAAAATAAAATAGATAAAATCCATAATTTATTTTACCATACCTGTTCACACTGAAACACTTATCACAATAGTCTGTGGATCTATATTAAAAAACCTTGTTAAACTTTGTGACATATTTCCATTCTATGGAGGTCAGGTGCGAACGAACACCCCATAATTTTATTATACCATATTTCTTCAAACTGAAACATAATTATCAAAGTATGCTTACGCAGATATTTATGAAAAGTCTTTATTAAAGTTTGTGTCTATTTCCATTCTATACGATGATATATGCGTAAGAGCTAAATTGACCGACTTAATTCAACTGAAAGTGCTCAACGATAAGAAACGAGTTTTTTTAAAAACTGGAATCACCCGATTGTCGAAGACAAGATCCAAGCAATAAGGTCTACAGAATTTTATAATTATATATATATGGAGGGCTTGATTTTCACGAGATGTTTTTGGAGAGCTGAGTTCCTCCTGAAGACTGTCCTTGAGTCATATAGATTACATATTCTTTGAATTTCTTCCCCAATAAGCTCTTCATATATAGTATACAAATTGTGGTGAAAATTTGTGTTGTATCCGTTAGTGTCTGGTTCAGCTTTTTTGGAGCTGATGTCATGCTCTCTGGATCGTCGGTTTTGTGGAGAGTTTCTCTTAAATTATCCATCTCCTCCTCATGTGTATTACTGTTATTGCATACAATGTTTGCTCGATATTGCCCAGTGAAAGCCAGAATTTGTTACGTTCTGTTTCCATCATAGACAGGTACGGATAGAGTTAACATGGTCCAGTAATGTTTGAAGATTTTTCTGGTTAAACAAGAGTATGTATATGTGATGTGGGCCCAAGATTGGGACCACGGAAGGAAAACACGGAACACCGATTAGGTGTAAGAAAGATATATTAACCGAAAGGATTACAAGTTTAGGATAAAGGATAAGTGGCGCTTACTATTCGGTGGTGTCCATAATGGGTAGTCGTATGCACTGCACACTACTAGTACTCCTGCTGATTCTATGCTTCCTGAGTTTAATCACTGGAATGGTATCGAACGTTGACAGGCATTGGGACGGGTAGCTGCAGGAGGCAATGCGAGCTGCAAGTGGCACTGGGGGCAGTAGTAGGCGCCTAAAGCTGCTGGAGACTGCAGGAGTGAACTGGAATTCGCTGGTTGTAGAAGGATTGTCGCAGGAGGTAGGCAAGTAGTAGTCGCATACAAGTAGTTTGTTGTTCGCAAACAAGTATAACCCTACACATCCTTTGGGCCGCATACGTCGGATCCTGATTGACAGGACCATATTTGGGATATACCCCTGGCTGTGTTCATCAATCCTGACTCAGAGGACCATAGATGCAACCCAGCAGGGTTACATTCTTAACTATCTAGTAGTGGATCCCTCAGGGGTGACCAGACTCTCACTGGTCACTGGAAAATACCGCTCTGCTGCTCAGAGCATGCAAACTGTGCATGACCCTAAGTCCATGTGGCAACACTGTCTACTTCAGCTGTCGCTTTGACTTTGTGCTGAATCTGGTCTGTGTCTTCCATCGTCTGGCATTAGGGCATATCTGAAATGAACTGCATCTTCATTTAGGTCGGCACTCGGGAAGTAAAGAAAAACTCAGGGTCATTTTCTTATAAACAAACAAAATAATTATTGATAAAATAGTCTTAATATATGCAGGGTACACTTGTTGAGTTCTTTGGGTTCTTAATGGCTCCGTGGTGCAGGTTGTACAACTTCAGTTCGTTTAGACATGTTGTATATTTATCTGATAAGGGGGAACGTTGTGTAATCGTCTAGTGGTCCAGTCTATTTGTTCATATGCTGTTGTGTGTGTGTGTGTGTGTGTGTGTGTGTGTGGTACATGTATTTTTTGGACATACCTTCATGGGTCACCGATGTTGGTCCACCTGAATTCATCTCGTGTCTTGGAGGGAGACTGGTACCTGTCTTGGGACGAAGATTTATCACTCCAAAACGATGAATTGGTTTTATAGTTTTTATTCACCTCCAGATGTAGACCGCAGAAGGATGGAAGTGAATCTCTGGCTTACGTGGTTTCTTCTTGGTCTCATTTCCACACACGTCAGCGTCGCTCCTCCCCAGTGAAGGGGAAGGAACGACCGTTAAGCCATCCGTCGTCTTCTATGTTCAAAACCAATCTCCTCGATTCAGCTATCCTGATCACATAACTCACACGCATCCGATAAGCTGACTCTGACTTCCTGTAAACATGTCTACAATATAATTTACACACCTCCCTCTCTTCTCAATCTATTCTCTAACAGACAATTTCCCAGCTAGGAACAAGAGCTTTTCAACTTAGTTTTTGGGAGTTATCTGGCCCTTAGGGCCAGGGCCCAGAGCGGTATGCCTTCTCTAACGCCAGTCAGCTAAAGACTCCTATTTCTACAAATACAATCGTTTTTATTAAATCGGCTTCTTCCCCCTCTGTCATTTGAAGATTACTTTTTCCTTTCTCTCTCCCATTATTTTATATTCTTTTTCTTTTCTTTTTTCTTGTGAATCTCTTCTTTCTCTTTCGTCACCATATCTCTCTTTAATTCTCTTTTCCCCTTTTTCTTTCTTTCTCTTCAACTCAAATTACTTTACCCTCAAAGAAACTATATTATCTTCCAAGGTTCAATTCTCATCACTTACTTGGTGGTCTAGTACTTAAATATAACAGGTGACTTTATGACAATATTTTCTAGATAATAGAGCAGACCTCTCGTCGCCATGTCAACTTCACTTCTTTTTTCTGTTTATCATATCGGCAATAAAACATATTCCAGACTTTGGAGAAAAAGATAAATTTCTAATACCCCATGCCGAACACCTCACCCAACACTTAGCCTGTAGCAGGGTGATTTAGTGTTACCCGGGCAAGTAACATCGTTACACAAATAGTGTGGAAAAGGTAGTCCTGAAAAGCGCTGTTTGAACCACTGTTACTGCTGCTGGGAACCTTTGGTGGTATCTGGGCATTGGGAGTCTTCCTGCCCCCTAGCCGCATTAAAAGTTGTTTGGTTCTCTCATATTGAAAGAACTTAGACACCAAGGTCAGAAATGAGATTGAGAAGTCAGCACAACAGAGGAGAGACACTCTGACCTGCAAAATGTGCCTGGGCAATCCTATCAGCTTTTCTCGATGAGAGTGCCATAGGCGATTAACAATAAACTAACTTTTTTTCTCAAAGAGAGAAAACAATATGAAACGTCGGGGATCCCTAATAGGGATCTTGTCACATGCGAGTTAATCCTCGGTCACGGACCCTAATGTGACCTGTGCTCATCGCAGGTCACCCAAATGTGATCTATATCGTCCTCCGCAGGGGATTCTTCACAATGTATCTCAACGTTGTAGGGCCCGTCAATCGATTTGGTTGGAATCACTTTCACCTTTGGGTTGATAGGCCACTGCTTTGTTGATCTGTCACACTGGAAATGAATCAATTTCATGCATACAAAAGAAAGACAGACTCGATTATATCTATTCTACTGGTTAATTCAAGATAGATGTACGAAATATAAACTTATATACAATTGTTCAGTTATTGATTTTGACAAAACTCTACTGAGTCCCAATTAGATTAATTACTCTCAGTTTTATGGTTGTGGCGGTTCTGGAAGAAAGGGGGTTGATGACCCTTCGATTGTATTTGATTTCTCTCGAATCTCAGCTTCAACTGCCAATTTGGGCGTGGGGACCCGTTTATGTAGTGAGGTGACAGGGTAGGCCGGGCTGCCACCTGGACCAATTGCCACTAATTACGTCACCTCAGGGGAATCCCCTATTCCCCATATGCGCCTGTGATTCTGCAAACACTCTCAGGCCTGTTTCTCACGATCGAGAGATTAACCCTGTAACCTCTCAGTCTGGCACTGTACTCAGAGGCCATACAACCCTGAGTCAGTGCTCGTTGCCAATGGAAACGAAATTATATTTCATTATGTCTCTCAAAGTGACATCAAGTTATCATTTTTCACCAAACAATAAAATTTATCTTCTTTCAGCAGGGTTGGATACCGTTGCCGGGGCATACAACAATACTTAACGAATAAAACAATCATATTTGCGCAGCATTCTCCAATGTTTCGGGAGCCTCAGCCTCCTCCCAATGGTGAGCCCAATCGCTTCCTTGGACGGTTATGTCATAGCAAAGCCTGTTATGGTGGACCTCCTAGAACTGCACAGAACTAAACTCCCACCGCAAAATCAACAGGGACTGGATCATTACAGGAATGGTCTAATCTCTGTTAAGGTTTTTATTATTTATTTTCTGTAAATGTAAAAATTACAAACATTAAGCAAAAAACAAACAATTAGACACAAGGCCAACTCAAAAAATGGGGAGGAGGGTGTCTGTAGTCATCCTTGTCACTATACCTTTTACTTGTCTTGAAATTTTGGCCGCAGACGCGCTCTCCTCAATAAACAGTATGGTACAACAGACGTCACTCTTTGTAAACAAATAAATGATTACAATTAATTTCCCACTGAATTTTTCACAATTAAAAGAGTTTCAGATGTATATCGATTGCGTTTATGTTCAATTCGGCTTGAAATCAAAAGTCTACTCTTATTGATTATTTGGGAAAAATCAAGTTTGATGTATTTGTTTCGTTTGTTTTGTTTTAGTTTGCGGTTAAAACGAAGATAAATCGACATAACAAACGCCCACGATACACGTGCCACACGTGCCGGTGTTCTGATTCACACCGCAGCAAGTATAGCTTTTATGCACAGATCATCATATAATGATTAGATCACCCTGACTGACGTAAAAAAGAAAAAAAAAAAAACATTTAAAAATAAAATGTTTAAATTTCAACGTTATTTCACGCGGTTAACGGTAGCTGACTGGATACGGTCCTTGCTAATGAAGCCAGAGATGGATTCTGTCGCCGGGTTCGAATCTATCGACTGATATTAATCGTGACACCCTACACTGAAGATTACCGAAAGGATGAAACACTAATGTCTGTAGATATTTAATAATTATTATAGTAACTAATTATGTCAGCCCCTTTAAGAAATTCGTTTCTTATCGTTGAGCACTTTCAGTTGAATTAAGGCGATCAATTTAGCTCTTATGTGCAGATCATCATATAATGATTAGATCACTCTGACTTTCGACCCATAAGAATGCATTCATCAAGAAAATCCAAATAATATATTTTTCTTCCATCTTTTACGTGCCATGCTGATCGCAATATTAATGTTTCTAAAAGGAACAATTAATCACTCAGAATAATTTTCATAGGGATGACGGTGGCTAAGTGGGTAACGGCATGGACTGAAAAACCTGGGTGTGCCAAGTTCGAATCCAACGCGTTCCACAGAAACACTTTCATCAAACGAAACACGTCACCTTACATCTCGCCTCCTAACAAGAAGGTAAATAAAATAACTTCTTAATATTGTTTGAAAATTTAAAAAAATGTTGTGTGCACATGTTTGTTTCCCGTTAGAGTGTATATGCGTGTGGCTGTGTGGGAGAATTAGACGTTTTGTCGCGTTTTTGAGTTTATGTTTTTCTATTAATTTCCTTATCACTTTGTTCTAAGTGGGGATGAAGCATCCCATCGGATGCCAAACATTCACTCACTATCTCATACATACCAACCGAGAGATCTTTTAAAGATTCTACCCGTCCCATTAAGTGCGATTGTTTGTATCTCTCTTGCACTTGATTCACCGGGTATATTCACCAGGTAGTTTTTGAAACTATTTTCCATGAGACCGGTTGCTTCTTTAATTCCTGGAATGATGGAAATCTTCTTACAATTCCAGTTTCTTTTTCTGCCGTACATAAAGCATTGTTATTTCGTTATCTTTTCCCTCTCAGCTCTGTTTAACCCAGCATCATTGGCGACACTAACTTCTACTAAGGTTGCTTCTTTCTCTGTTCCTGTTCCATATTACTATGCCAGGTTTAATAGCTTCATTTTCTAGGTACGTAGCTGTAAGAATTGCATAGTTATAGTAGATGGTTTATGACTTGTTTCATTCTGATATATGTTCTCAGGACTTGTTTTTTTTTAGGGGGGGGGTTACAAAGGAGTCACCACTTATCAAAGCTCGGAGGCCACTCGAGGATAAGGGTCAATGAGTGTACAGTGATCAACGGGAAAATGTAGTAATCGTTACTAGTAAAAACTTGGTAAATTAGATTACTTAAGGGGATGGCTCATCAAGAACTTGTTCACGTTGAACTTGAAGACGACCATGTTGTAGTCAGTTGGAAAGCAAGAAAATGGTAGAGTTCCACATGCGTGCAGTTCATGGAATCTACGTTTAGGTTTAGGCATAGATAAAGAGTGGAGAAATTATTGATAGTGGTTTCAGATAGATGAGTGTTTTTCGTGAAAGTAAGGCCGGGTGGGGGGGACCATAGATTGGGGCTCAGACGAGCACTTACCATGAAAATAACAATAAAACAGAAACAAGCTCGCAACGTTTTTTCTGTAGGAAAGAGATTGAAGGGAAGAGAAAAAGGCATTCCCCCACTAGATTACGAAGTCTATTTTGAGCTCTGTCAAGTCAGTGTTGCTGCATTCGATATTCAACTTTTTACAGATTGTCAAATGGAGATATTTACACACTCCATTGTGTCGCATTGTTTAGTAACTGTTCATCTACAGAACTTACAGCTGGATGCCCGGTGGCTCACACCCTCTATTTCTGTGTGGTAGACCACTTATCTTTTTAAAAGCATTTGTCATCAATCTTTGATCTTAGGCAGCTACAGGGTGTAAATGAATGTGACAAAGAAAACCATGACGTGAAAAATAATAGCCATACAGGATTCGAACTTGTGTTGTCTTTGACTAACGAACTGCACTGTCAGAGAAAACCGAAATTATCTTCTTTTTTTTTTTTTTTTTTTTTTTTACAGCTATGCAAATTTTCTCTTTCTTTTGTTTGATTTGGCGAATGAAATGAAGATGAGTCGAACGCGAAGGTTAATAGAATGGATATAAAACGGAAGAAAATGGCTGGTGAAAAAGAAATATTTATTTATTTATTTATGAAGGGAAGGAATCGGTACTAAAGAAAAGAAAAACTAAAAAAAAAACGGTCTTTTTAATAGACAAAAATTATGGAAGCTGCAGTAATAACTATTTCCAAAGAGCAAGAAGTCTTTAAAGACTTTGAAGAAGAATCTAACGAACGTCTCGCTCGTCTGTTTCGTGCCTGCGATGATGAGTACTTTTGGGGAAAAATGTCTAAAACTGTCAAGATTCGCTGGAGCAAGCGAATGACTGAGTAAATATTTTTTCATCTCTTGTATTTTTCTTGACAAATGAAACTCTGATGCTTGTGCACTTATTTAACCGTGCTATTAAGTATTTTCAAGTTAAATTCAAATTTTACGATATCTAAAAGTGTTAGGTGAAAGTACAGAATAGTTATAAAACACCCTCACGTTAAGAATGGTTTTATAAATAACGTTTCAGTACCGTTCAAAGAATACATAAATACCTGAAATTTGTTGGTGAGGCTACTTGCTGCCAGAAATTTATGATCACACATAATCTACCCCGGCAGTTTCGGTTTAAACGTAATTTAAATTAACTTTTAGTATCTTAACGAATTTCATCGTTTTAATGTAAGGTACTTTTTCATTTACCGACCGACCCGCAGTTTCCACGAAGTTCCTTGGGTGTGCTCTCGGCCGCTGACGGGAATAATCGAAAGCGGCCGATTTCAAAACCTTAAACCGCCACGTGAAAATTATAAACAGGGAAAACACGGAAATACAAATAAAATTACAAACGTGTATTTAACTGTAGTCTTCAAGATTCAAATTTCCAATTTATATAAAGTCATCTTCATAGATTTGTAGACGGCGCATTCGTTCGTTAAAAATTAAAAAACGCTCGGACCTTTTCCGGTTAGCTCGTCAGCTCCAAACGAGCCAGAGCCAACTTCATGGAAACCGTGAGTAGATGAATGCAGAAACGCCTAATATAAACCAACAATACTTTAATTTAATTAAACATCATCCGATTTTTAAAACATTGAAAATAAGTATAAAGCCACTGTTTAAAAATATTAATCTCGTTAAAAGAAAAATTCGTATCTCTATAGATTACGGGCCGTGCTGAAATAATAAACCGGGTTATTTATTAACCCGAAGAGGGCGTTTTTAACTATTCTGCACTTTAATGTAACGGTAAATTTTTACTTGCTTTCCATCTTAACAATCCCGTTTAAAATTACCTTTTGTGGGTTTTCAGGTATGCTGAAAACTAATATCGCATTTATATTTGCCGCAAAAGTATTCCGGATATCAAGCAATGAATTTCCTTATGTCAATATTGGTGGTCATTGTGGTACGCGCAAGTGCGCATTTTTTTTTTTTTTTTTTTTTTTTTTTTTTGTGCATACAAAAGCCACTAATGATAAAGGAATTGTATTGCTTAATATCTGGAAAACTACTTGTTTACGGTAAATTTAAATGCGATATTCGTTTCAGCATCCCCGAAAATCTATGCAAGTCCTTTTTTAAAGGTGATTAAGGTGGGAAGTCTACCCATTTAACAAGATACCGTAAAAATGGAATTTAACCTGGGGTATTTAGCAGACTGATACGACTACGTGAAAAAATATACAATGTTATCGTAGCCAATCAAGGTTACTTTTCTACCTACCTGGTTAATTTCAAGTTTTAGGTGCTAATGCAGAGAGTGATCCGCTATTTTTTAATCGTATTTCCACGTTTAAAGTTTATTCAATTGTAAGGGTAAAGTACAGAATAGGTACAAAACACCCTCCCCTCCCATGTTAAGAATGGTTTTTTAAATAACGTTATTTCAGCACAGATCACTCTCTGCATGAGTACCCTTACTCCTTCCTTCCGTTTTGGCCGTGCTTAGTTTTAATGCTTTTTGGAACATGAAAACCTAATTTCAAAACTATGCTTCCTTTCCCAACAAGAACCCATCGCCATCTTCATTCAAATTATCTCGTAAAACCTTTGAGATCAAATAAAAAGCATTAAAATTAAATTACTGAAATTTTAATGTTTTTTTTTTTAAGGTGGGTGCATAATGGGCACAACCTACTTTACAAATTAGACATTTGAATTTCATTTTTAATGGGATTGTCATTGGACACCAAAATTTGAATCCAGATTTAGCCTTGAATTTTTTTTAAGAATCAAAATGTGGATTTGTAAAACTGGAATAAGGAGATATTTTTTAACCTTGGTAATCAGGCATAAACTTGGTGCTACAGTTCTGGTCAGGAAAGTTTGCCCGTCCTTGGACTTGTGTTCTGTCAAATTTATATTTGATAATTTTCAACAAATTTCACATTGAGTTTTTACTTTCAAGTTGGCAGTACTTAGCAGATGAGTTTTCTTTACGGTACGTTTGTGTATACACTAATTTGTTGCAAGAAAGGTTCTTAATTTTGATTTCAGGAATATCATTAAAACAGAAACAGGCAAGATTATAGAAAACATCACTACATACAGTAATCTGAGCCGCCATTTTGAAGGTATAATTGGCTTAGTTATGAGAATACATTTTATTTTTGGATCATAAAGAAATTGTAAATCTGAGTTCCTCTTCAAAAATTAATTTGTCAGGTTTGCTTCTGCAGCCATCTTGAAAATTGGCAGCCATCTTGAATTTTCTGGTGGTTCTTTTAAAATGTACGTCCTGGACGTCATTTGTGCCAATTTTGGTGCTTGTGTAACTGAAAGATTCTGATATTGAGATAACCTGTCCCACTATACGTACGTTTGTCTGTACACTAATTTATTGCAAGAAAGATTTTTGGTTTCAGGAATATCATCTTAAAGCAATATACGTCTTTTAAATTTCAAACTTTCAATAAATTGTGAGAGGATAAAATGATCTTAATTTATCGAATTTCAGTGGTTTGTTACATGAAATTAGTTTGTTTTTGTTTTTTTTTTATATAAAACAACGCACGTATTGTATGGCGCATGTCTAGGGAAAGACAGCCATAATTAAATACCCGTACAAAAATTTGTATTGGTAAATTAAAACTATGCAAAGCAAGTGTTGGCAATGACAATCCAGTCTAAGAACATTTTAAGTAAACAAAGGTTAGTAAAACATTACTTACCTTTTGCTTCGGCATGTTTGCGTATATTAATGCGATAGACATTGTAAAGTTGCATGTTTTGTCAGGAACAATGTAGGAGCTGTATGATTGTTTAAGCGACGCCCAAGAAAATATCGGTAATTACGTCATCAATGGTGAATTTGACCGAGCAATTGCGAAATGAAATGAAAAAGGTCGTTTAGACTGATAACTGTTTTCTGGAAATGTTTTTAGTAAAATTTACTTTCTATGGTTTTCTAACGTATATAATGAAGACTGGTCTAAACTTTTTACTGCGTATGTTTTACTCGCCGTCGTGTCAAATGTTTTCATCTTTGCTAGGACTGTACTTCAGTATATTTTTCAATCTTTTAGTCTATATTTTCATAAAGACAGACGAGACTAAGTTTCAGGGTTTCATAACCTTGAAGTTTACTATCTAACTCTAACCTGAAATTTTACAAATAAGCTAGGTACAAAAACGCGTGGAACACTTCGTGACACATTCTAAAAATTATACACCAAAAGTATGCCGTCTGGTATGCACAAATGCCAAACGAAAAGAACTATTACATTTGGAAATTAAGGATTTCAATTTATAAAAAAAAATCGTCTGGTAAAGTCACGTTGATTCAGCTCCGTTGTTAGAGCTGTTTGTCGTGCCTACGTCATGTATGCACGTCTATGAGTGTTTATTCAGCAAGACTTCGTTTCGTGGTTCGGTCGCTTTACATAGCACTTTTTAACGGCTGTGAGAGGTTGCAGGGAAGAGAAAAGGGCATCCCCCACTAAGCCACGAAGCCTATTTTGTACTCTGTCAAGGCAGGATAGGCTGTTTTTAGCAGCTCCTGCCCATATGTGGCAACAGTACTCCATCCTTGGACGTACTTGGCTTTTTATATAAGTAGAGAATTGTCAGCAGTGAGATCTTCTGGAGCGGTAGAAGGATCCCACTATTTTTCCAGCGACCTTGGCAAGACTTGATGTACGTGTTCCATTTCAGGTCAAGAGTAAAGGTCAAGCCCAGAAGCTTAAGCTGGAGGCAGGTAAGCTAAGATATTGTGCATATAGCGAGCTGGGATGAGTGAGCGTCTTTTTCAACTGGAAAATCCGTCAGAAATTGAATAAAAATTTATTTCTGTATAGTTATGTTGAAGCTATAGTTGCTGCGATCACATGTAACTTTCAACCGACCCCTTCCTCAGATGGTTTGGAAACTAGCAGTATTGGAGTTGACATAACCTCGAGTTGTCAATTTTGTTCCAAAATAAACCTGTCCACGGCCCCATTCATCTATATTATGCCTCCGCAACAAGCTGAGATCTAATTTGCAATTGTCATTTTTTCCAGCCAAATCAAGATTCGGCCAACAACGCATCAATTTACCATTTCCTGTCGATAGTCACTTCGCTCGACTTTAAAAATAACCGTTTTATTGTCTTTGAATTTTTTTTATTTTACAAGGGAAGCTACCACTTATTAAGCTTTATTTTCGAATAGGCTTAATGAGCGTAAGGCAGTCACAGACAACAGCATACTGATTGTTAGTGGTGGAAATTGGTTAGAATTTGATTAAGGGGATGTTACAAAAAAAACTTTATATTGAAGTCGAAAACCATTTAAGCTGGAAAGCAGCCAAGCGGAACAGTTCTAAAGGTGGGACAGTTCATGGAATCTGCATTCGAATTTAGGCACGGGAGAAATTGGTTGTAGCTAGACGAGTGACTTTCTGAGTTTGGTAGGACCATAAATTGGAGCTCAAGCTTTCACTTGCCATGAAGATAACGATAGAGCAGAAACAGGCTCTCAAAGGCTCTTGAGTCTCTTCCGTGAGGAAGGTTGTAAGGAGACTAGGCCACTGTCTACTAGGTTTCGAAACCGTCAAGGCAGGATAGGGTGCTTCAAGCAGCTCCTGTCCAAATGTGGTCCTGGATGTGACCTTAAATTATATGCAGTGGTGAGGCCCCAGCTTGCGGGCTTTAGGGAGTGTGGAGCCACCCTTTAATTACCATTGATCCCAGGTCCACTCTGACCCGAAGTGGTAGTACCTGTTAGGGTCCCAACTATGGGTTAAATAGAAACCGATTTGAAAACATATTCTATTGAAAAAAATTTAAATCCTTGGATTCGGCATTAAATAACCCGAAAAGGGTTGATATGCCGTAAAACGAAAACAACCAAATAACCAACCTGTCTAAATGTGTCAACAATATTCTATTTTAGGATGTATTTGGCTCTTATACAGATAAAGGATTGCCTCCAGAGAGAGATGCTTTCTAAGGTGGTAAAATGACGCAGCCATTTTTCTAGTGACCTTAGTAATAGACTTGTCAATTTCAGATCAAAAGTGAAGGTCAGACCTAGAAGCTTGTCAAAGCAGGGAACCTTTTTGATATGAAAGCCATTCATACTAATTGGGATCAAGTAGTAATCAAAGCGTTTATGAAAACAGAACTGTTTTGAATGCGTTAAAATTAATCGGCCACCTTTTGCACCACGTTCTCAAGGTCGGATACAGATCTTGGTCTTTGAAGTTTTGCCATAGACGGCAGTGTCGTTTGCGTATGACAAATGAACTTAAAATGTGATTTGAGAGATCATTGAAGATGGGAAGAGTTGGGCCCAAGGTGGATCCTTGAGGTACGTCAGCATTGATACTTTGAGCTTCGGATCAAGATTCGATGGTTGAGAAGATCCTACAACTACAAATCTTGTGCAGTAAACATTTATGCTAAAACACTATTAAATGCCTTTATGTCAAGAGCTATTGCTCTAGAGGAAACTTCCGTCGGTAGATTGAGATTGTTAGACTGACTTCCTCATCTTGGTTATTGTCACAACGTTTCGGCCGTTTTGCCCTCCGGCCTTCATCGGGTGTTTTGTATCGAACTGGGGAACCGTTTGTTAGGAGTCTCGAACCCAACCCTTTATTATTACGGGGGTACCGTGTTCGGACTCCAGCTAGGCTCTGGGACATAGTTGCTGATTCTGTTTTGAATCTTACTTTTCACTGCCTTCGTTCAGGATTGAACTCGGCACCTTTGGTTAACTGTAAACTTTGATACAACGTCTAGGACCACTCGACCATATGTCACTAGGACAATTCTTAGTTGTTTTTTTGTTAATGTTAAACCTATGTTATTCAAACTTTTCTCTATCAGGTGTCTAAATTGCATTCACCTCTATGCTTGGTTTGCTTAGTAGGCTATGTCCGAGCATGTGAGCTGTTTCTTTAAGTTTTCTCACTTTCCAGTGGGTCTCTGTTTATTTTTACTTCATCCCGTAATGATAAAGGGTTGGGTTCGAGACTCCTAACAAACGGTTCCCCAGTTCAATAGAAAACACCGGATGAAGGCCGGAGGGCAAAACGGTCGAAACGTGACAATAACCAAGATGAAGTCAGTCCGACAATCTCGATCAATGAAAACACCTCATCTCAAAAATACAATTACTATTCCGTCGGTAGATTCACTGATCCTATGCAATTACAGTCCGTATATCAACTAATCTCGCAGGACAAACCATATTGCTTGTCATTGAATAGGTTGTTTTTACTGACGTGATTGGCAATTTCTTTAACACTGATTAAGCAACTTGATTATGACGCGCAGATCACTAATTCGTCTGGTCTGAGATGCAGAAGACAATCTCCAATATTTTAAAATACTGAGAAAACTGAGGTTTTTCAAGGTGTTTGGTAACATTTCCCCTTTTAAAAACTTGAAAGTCGATTGCTTAAAGCCGCTCAACGCATGCCATAATTTAAAGCGGATGTTAGCTTGAATATGATCATGTTCTGTTTCCAAACTTAGTTCGTTTCATTGTTTCTCAAAAATTGAGAAAACAACTTTGATGGTTCAGAATTCAACCTAATTTTTAAGTACAAATTTTTATAGACGTACCTGAAAATTAAATGGTCATATTCCAAAACCACATAAATTGATAAATTAGGTTCTTTGGGTATATTTTCGAATTCACATAGATTCGAAAAAGTTGTAAAATCAAATATTCAAATGTTACTATAACCAATAAGTTATTTTGCAACCAACTTGTAACATTTTATGTAGTTTTAAATGGATTTATTGAATCTCGAATATTCTTTACATCTTTTGAGTTTCCAACCAAGATGCTTGCTGTTTTGTCCTTTGTCGCCCTCGTTTTGGAATTTGACAATTTGGGAGATTCGCTTTTGGGAGAACAATTTAGTTAATATATATGAAAGGTACTGTTCAAATAGTTAATTCTGACCTAAGCGTTAAAAAAATGAAGTTTTTAATCTAGTTATTTCCCCCTTTAAGCTGAGATTTTATTTCTGTTCAAATTTCATAGATGACTTTTGTTTCCAAAAACGTGAACAATGGTCAATTTTCAGGAAAGTCGTAATTAAGAATATTTGTATCTTAAATGTGACTAAACCCTCCGCCCGGCAAGGTTTTCTACCTGACAATTTCGTGTATGTACAGTTCGTATATCAAAGAATTTTTCCTAGGTTGAAACGTATCTAGTACTTGGTTCGGTGACGTCATGCTTGGTTGAATGGATAAATACTGATAATGGAATCTGCTAATCCAGTTATGAACCTTTTCTCTAGATGATTGCAAAAGAAAATTGTGTTCAAAGAATCGTTTACGATGAGTTCCATTAACTTAAAATAGGTTAATATGCCGTAAAATAAACTATTCAGTTATCACGGGCGCATCAGAAAATTGCTATTCCCTTTCATGAGAACCATAACACTGAATATTTAACGATTATAGAATTGCTCCAGTCTCGAACCCGATTTTTCTACGTATTTTGGTCCGTTAAATATTTTAATTCTAAATTAAGGTTTGGTTATGGTTAAAAACTGTTTAGAGACGGTTGATTTGTATAAAATTACGGAATGTTTTTACTTTCGTAATTTAAGCTAGTAGAAAGTTTGTTTCTGCAAGCTTAAATGCTTTTGAATAAATGATCGAACACGTCAGATTTCAATCTAATAATCGCACTACTGATTTAGTGGCATGTTTTTTATTTTAATGGTTTAGGTAACGTAGTTAAGCTCATAAGATTGGTTTGTAATCCCGTCTCAGATTGCCGAAGTTAAGCGACAATGAATCTGGTCAATACCAAATGGGTAACCATTTGGAATACCAAGCGCTGTATGTGGAAAGACGACGCAGCATCCGAGTAGAAAATAGTTCTAAAGGTTACTTTAGAAGGTTCATACTGAAGTACTTGCTAATTTACACTTTTGTTGACAAAACAGAACCTCTTGGAAGTTCTGTTATGTGACTTTCTCCGGAGAATATACAGTTCGTGTTTAATAGGTCTATGACAAGAGAATATTATTCTGACTTTGGAGTATATATCCGGCACAGTTAGACACAGTTAATCAACGGAGAACCACATCTCTATATAAAAGCATAAGATATCAACGGATACATTAAAGTCTAAACAAAAAGAATATTTTGTTATAGACCTATTAATACAATAGCGTGTTTTGTGTCACGCTTACATCCGAGTCATAATTTTACCGTGTGTGAAAATTCAAGTTAATGCACCCAGTTCATATGGATATATTTTTTAAATTACAATTTTATAATATATTTGGTACTTGTACAGTTTAGTCAGACATTAAAAAATGAAAATATCGAAAAAAGGTTATATTGTACTTATCTGTTTTGGACTGAAGGTCTCCGAAAAAAAAATTCATTTAATTTGATTGAGTAGTTTTTTATTTTACAGCAGAAAAACGTTTTGATGAGAGCGTGTTGAAGTCAGCCATTACAAAATTTGTTGAACGCGCCAAAGGGAGATAACTCCAGTTAAAGCGCCGACACTCCCTCCCCATCTTTATTAGCTTTTCTTCCTAAAAGTCGAACCTTTTGCTCGGAAATTGTTTTTTCGCGGTAAAATAAAAACTACTTCATGAAATTAAGTGATTTTTTTTTTCAGAACTTCAGACTATAACGAGTATGTACAATAACTTTTTTTCAATATTTTCATTTTTTAATGTCTTGACTAAACTGTATAAGCGCTATATATTTAAGCGTACTTTATGACTGGACTACCCCGGCGTCCCTACCAGCTTAAATATTTCTGCCGTTTTAACAAGAGCGACAACGTCAGCGTCTCCATTTACGCTGAACATCTACAAAATGTCAGAGCATTAATACATTACGCATGAGTCCTCTGTGGAATTTCCACATGTCCTGCCAGTTTATTAAAGTAGCAGGCTGTCCGGAGAATCTCATTTTTGGCCCGCCCGTCGTACATAGCGTCGCCTATGACGCCATATACGGTATCACCTGCTATGACGCCATACGCGACTCGTAACATGTACAAGGTGAAACGATGAAATTGTCGCCTTAGAAATGATTCCATTTCTGTTTGAAAACGGGGTTTTATATATTGCAGACTATCTACTAGTTGACAGTTGTGAACAAATTTCAAAAAGGTAGCCCTCTATCATGTCTGAAAGTGACAATGTTTAACGAGTGAGATTGGAGATGCGCCGCTGTACAACTCATGCTCTCTACTGATCTAAGTTATGAAAACAGGAGCATTTACCAGCACCGTCAAAATGCAAATCTGGACGATTCAACGCTTGAGGGCACAGCTCAACGAAGTTTCCAGCCACAGTTATGGTCTTTGTGATTTCGAGTGAGGGCTACATCATGCCACCTCACATCCTCGAAGTCGACTTGAGTCAACACCAAAGTGTACCTGGATGTGCTGAAGAGGGTGATTCCCTGATGCAATCAGGTGGCCGCTGGCAACCCTAAATGGGGCAGCAGCACTCTGCACTGGCCCACAAATCCAGAGAGACCCAGGCTTGGCTTCAGTAGTACTACGACTTTGTATCCTTCTCTCGCTGGCTCCCCTCTTCCCCCGACCTGAACCCGCTGGACTACGTTTTGGTTATACGTCGAAAACATCACGAACATGACCTCCCACAACAAAGCCAGCCTGATCTTCGCCATACGCCGAGTATTCGCCGAGCTCCTGCCTGACGCTTGTGGAAAAGGCATGCTCTCAGTTCCGAACCTGTATCGAGGCGGTGATTGAGGCTAAAGACGGCTAAATTTAATAGATGTCAGCTCTACTACATAATCAAGTTACCTAAATTTGTTTGTTTTTTTGTTTGTTTTTCTCAGTAAGTTTTCAAATAAAGACGTAGTGTTTTTAGGGCAACAAGTTTATCATATCGCCCTGTAATAGAAGCTATGACGTAATTGTAAACGGACAAAGGAATACGGGTTTATGATAGATTATACACTTTAATAACGTGTAGCAACGTGGACCGTCGGGTTAGATAAAACGTAGCCAGCTGTTGCGTCATTTTAATGTAGTTGAATTGTGATTTGGAATAAGTTTGAAAATGTAAAACTAGATAAAAAAAAAACAACCTGATTGCTGAATAAGATAGAACGTTTAACGAACACGATATTATGATTGGCTGAAAGTTTGAGCAATTGTTCATCTTTACTTTCTCATCGTAGAAAGTTCTCAGTGTATGCAACGGAAAATTATGTGCGCGTGTGTAGCCCCTTCATGAGTTGGGGCATCCTATCGGGTGCCAAACGTTCACCTAACATTAGCCGAAAGATCCTAAGATTCTAATCCCTTTCTGAGTGCGATTGTTTGTAGCTCTTGTATTTGGTTCACGGAGTATATTTGCCAGGTAGTTTTTGACATTTTTTTTTCTTCACGAGTCCAGTTGCTCCTATAATTAATAATGGAGGACTTCCTAAGATTCCAGCTAATTTTCATGAACTACATAAGACTTTGGTATTTCGTTATTTTTCCTCCCCACTGTTTAATTCTGCATTGTTGGACATTATCTTTTCCCTTGTACTCTATCACTGTCAGGTATAATAGTTCAGTTTTCTCGCTGCGTAGCTATAAGAATTGCATAGTCGTAGTGAATGGTGTACGACTTATTTGCAACTGCTCTTTCTAGTATTTGCTCAGGATTTGCTATTACATTCGATATTAATTTTTTTTTTTTATTCAGTGGAGATATTTACTAGTCTCATATCGTGCCTGTCCCCAGCATAAACTGTACTTGTCATTACCGACATCACTGATCTTAAAAACATTGGTCATCAAGCCTTGATTTTTGGCAGCTATTATATTATTCTAATTATAGTAGAGCGTTCCTCTTTTTAGCCAATCTACAAAGTCTTCCTTATAGTCCTGGGTGAATTCACCCAGAAAATACTCGACACGCTGGCCCATTCTTCCCGTTTTTTGCCATGGAAGTTCTTGGTATATTTTGGGCGATTCTTCGGGCTATATTCGTAGCAGGCTTGTTTTCTGATCCTGTCTTATTTGTAAGACCGACTTGTCCAAAATATTTGACAAGTTTTGTGATGAATTTTTCTGCTGGCTCTTGTTTCGTGACATTGATATACTATTTTGAAGTTGAATTCGGGGAGCTCATCAGATATTGCCCGGTGCTCACAATAGTAGCACGATGCTGATCAATCTTTGAGAAACCCATACGTGCTGCTCCTCTGGGCGGATGCAGCACAGACACTAGTTTCTGTATTCTGTACAGTTAACATTTTTCGCCTTTTACTGTTTAGTCTCATTTTATAGCCCATCACTGTCAAAACTGTTTTCACGGGCATGGCTAATTGGTTTAATGGCTGTAACCTTTTTGTTTGTAACCTTTTTGTTTGTAACCTTTTTGTTTGTAACCTTTTTGTTTGTAACCTTTTTGTTTGTAACCTTTTTGTTTGTAACCTTTTTGTTTGTAACCTTTTTGTTTGTAACCTTTTTGTTTGTAACCTTTTTGTTTGTAACCTTTTTGTTTGTAACCTTTTTGTTTGTAACCTTTTTGTTTGTAACCTTTTTGTTTGTAACCTTTTTGTTTGTAACCTTTTTGTTTGTAACCTTTTTGTTAAATTTTCTTTACACGCTGCATATTTTTACTGACATTTTTTTTTTTCTCATCTTAGCATATTAAATTGAATCTCTATGCTAAGACACTTCTAGGTCATTGATGCCGGTATCTTCGATTTAGGTTTTCCGTTTGGACCTTCACAGCTCTGGAGCACTTGCCACATTGTCCATGCCAAACTGTATTCAAATACATTTTGATAATTTATGTGCGACCTACAAGAGTAGCGTCTGAGCTGCCTAAGGATCTCCATGAAGAGCAAGTGCTTGACTCTTGGTCTGATCTTGTTGACAGTCCTTCCTTAGATTGTAGGCACTGCCTTTTGAGTAGTTTAATGGATCTATCGCCAGACAAGAGTGAAGAAAATAGGGAGTCTCCTTGGGAGATTCCTCTAATGATATTGGCATTAGGGATTGACAGGTGACGGAGTTGGGAACTTTGCTCTGCCTAGACCCTCATAGGACATGGAAGCTGAGCGTAATATCGTTAACATTGTCTTATTTTGGGTCCAATTGTTTCACTGCTGGAAATTCTTGTCCTTGCATGCTGAGCCACTGGCTGCAAAAAAAAAAAATAAAATAAAATAAAAACTTTAGACAGGAAACTTTCGATCGTGCGAAGTAATTTTTGATGTGCAAACGTAAATGGGATCTGGTTAAATGGACGCTAGTACTTTAATTTTAAAAAATATTACTGTGTGAGCCGGTATTGTATGAAAAATGTTATTCCGTTAGGCATAATTTTAGCGTGGCTTTTTTTTTTTTTTTTTTTTTTTTTTTTACATGTACTGTTTGTCAATTTATGAGATGCATGGCAACCCTATAAAAATGATTGCGGTATTTGGTCATTAAATATTAATCCAAATTAATTAAATTGTTTGTAAATAGCTTTAAAAGTTGTGGGAATAGAAATTCCCAGACTAACTCGATTGTCGCCCTTTACCTCTGATAACCGAAGCGCGATACAGCCACGTGACTACCTGTCTCTCCCTCTTTCGAGCTGAACGCTCGACCAGTCAAGATGTGACAGAAACCGCTCCGGTGGCATCAGCCACCAACAGCGGTCCTGACTAACCGTCAGCCTCTCGCAGCTATCAATCGCAAGTAACGAAATCTTAATGAACTCTCATTCTTTCTATCTGTACTCTTAATATTTCTCATGTAAATAAATTGCATTCCTTCGCTGATATATACCGGTATGTTTTCGTCGTCATTATGCGACCTTGCTTTTAAATCCTACCATCCAATAGATTTAACTAAACCCATGGGGACAGGATCGTTTATCACACAAACGGACCATCCTGTCCCCTCTACAAAGCTTCTAATTTTTTAAAATAGATTAGAATTAGCTCTGAATTATAAATCCAGAAACTACTTCCACTTGACAATTTGACTACATTGAAATTTAAATTTCGAACTGTCAAGTAATCTTAACTATTAAAGACTACTGATTTGCTTTGAAGAAAACAAATGCATGCTGGGGAAATTCAATTAATTTGTTTTTGGACGGGTTTAAATTTGCTTTAGTACTTAAGGTTATTGCATTACTTCAAGAAATAATCTATTTAATAGTAAATAAACGGGCGAAAAACTCTGTCGCATGCACAATTGTATTAATCTATTATAAAAGGGGCTAAACACATTAAAAGGAATGGGTTAAGCGGTAGATTTTTCTTTTTTTTTTTTTTACACAGACGTCACCACTTATCAAGGCCGATAGGCCACTCAAGGATAAGGGTTAAAGAGTGTAGTCAAAAGGACTATAGTAATCGATAGTAATGGAAGTTCGATAAATTTTGTTAACTTAAGTGGAACGGCTCCTCAGAAACTTGTTCACGTTGGACTTGAAGAAAACCATATTATAGACAGCTGGAAAGCAGGAAAACTGAAGGCAATTCCACAGGCGTGCAGTTCTAAGAAAGCAGCTTTGATCATGGAATCTGTTTAGGTTCAGGTACAGATAAAGAGTGGGGAAAATTATTGATGTTTTCAGCTAGTCTAGTGTTTCTTAGATAGATGGGAGGTTGGCGAGAAGGACATAAAATGGGAAGAGAAAGGTACTCAGAGGAAGGAGTTTTAATATAAAGGCGTTAAATTCACTTTAACTGTTAGTTTTTATGGTATCGGGCAACACCTAGTAGTATACAGATGTAATTCAAGATTACTAGTTTAAAAAAGGCATTCGATCAGAAACCAAGTGAAGTTTTTTTTTTTTTTTTAAATATTTTTTATAAGAATTCTGAACGCTGTATTACACAAGCGCATTAAAGGTTAATCACTTTTTTCTATCAACAGGTTTCGTATGCGTCAAGTAGTTATTTGATTCTATATAGATACATTCACTAAAAGCGCATTTTGTGCATAGCTAGAAGGGAGCAGAACTGGTGTGTATGAAACTGTTTGTGTATGTATACGATGTTGACGGGATTTTTTTTTTTTTTCTTTTTTACAGAGATCACCACTTATCAAGGCCTGGAAGCCACTCGGGGATAAGGGTTATTGCAAGTACATTACGTTAGTGAGTAGATTTGAAGTGTTTACTTAAGGGGGCGGTTCATTAGGAATTTGTTAACATTAGACTTGAAGGCATCCAAGTTGTAGTCTGGAGGGAAGCAGGCAGACGGAACAGTTCCACAGGCGTGCAGTTCTAAGAAAGAAGCTTTGTTCATGAAATCCGCGTTTTGATTTAGGCACAGATATAGTGGGGGAAATTTTTCACAGTGGATTCAGCTAGACGGGTGTTTTTCGTGAAAGATTGGCGAGGGGGACCAGGGATTGGAGTTCAGACGAGCATCTGCCATGAAAATAACGATAAAACAATGATAGGCTCGCAACGTCTCTTCTGTGGGAGAGGGGTTGCAGGGTAGAGAAAAGGGCATCCCCCACTAAACCACGAAGTCTATTTTGTACTCTGTCAAGGCATGATAGGCTGTTTTTGGCAGCTCCTGCCCAGATATGGCAGCAGTATTCCATCCTTTTCAAAGTGGTAATACTTAAAGATGTCTGGTTTTGTCAAAACTGAAAGCAAATGCGAAGCCTCGTATAAAGTGTGACCAACCAACACTTAAACATTCGGAAACAAGTTTTTGTGAATTACATTTTCGAAATATATCTTGATTAAATTTTGTTTCACGGTTTTCATTTTTACATAAAATCTGACATCGACTTGCTATATTGTTCGACATATGCGATCTTTAAGGATTATCTTCAAAATATTAGAAACTGCATATGGTAAATTATCAGTGCATGCAAGACACTGGAGAAATCTGTATCTACTAGGTAAACCAAGACAACGTATATTAATGTGCACGCTTATCTCGTGTGTATGCGTATATTTATGTCTAAGCTTTAGACCAGGGGTCTC